>NC_069388.1:102277977-102585477 GCF_027475565.1 Acinonyx jubatus | reverse complement strand
GTGAGTTCGAGCCCCGCCTCGGGCTCTGTGCTGACAGCTCAGAGCCTGGAGCCTGTTTCAGATTCTGTGTCTCCCTCTCTCTCTGACCCTCCCCCATTCATGCTCTGTCTCTCTCTGTCTCAAAAGTAAGAATGAAAAAACGTTAAAAAAAAAAAAGAAAAAGAAAAAAAAATTTTTTTAAATGGTTATCAGTTCTGGAAGGAATGTTGTCACAGGTGAATTGGCATTTTGCAACCCCTAATGAGATATTCAACTCAGGAAAACTTATTAGGAGACGAAAAAAAAGTATCAGGGGAAAAGCTGATGGGTAAGCCTGTCACAGTGGAAGAGGGGCCACCGGTTGCCACATGTGATACGACTGGAACCCACTTAACGGAATGTTGTTTCCAGAAAGGTGTGAACCCATCTTCACTGCAGGGACTTGGAGGACCAAGTCACATCTCACCAGGAAGAAACAAACAGACAAACCCAAAAGGTTGGACCTTCTGTAGGATAGCTGACCCGCTTTCTTCAACAGCGTCCCTGGCAGGGAGAGCCATTGGAGGTTAAAGGTACCCAAGAACCCTCACTACCAAGTGCAACGCACGGCCCCTGTGAGGATCCTGATCAAACCGGCCAACTGTAAAAAGACATTTCAGGTGTAATCGGGTGAATCTGCATACGGTCTGGGTCTTAGATGATACCGAGGAATTATTGTTAATAACTTTATGTAAGTGTCGTAACGTAAGGAAGTTTGCATGTTTCTTTGGAGGCAGACTGAAATGTATAGAATGGAATGACATGTTTTGGATTTGCTTTAAAATTCTTCAGGAGAAAAAAAAAGGCTAGGTGCTGCAAGCGTGTTTAACACTTAGTAGTGTAGGAATCTGGGTTATGGTTACTTGAGGGTCCATAATATAATGGTCCCTACTTTCGTATATGTCCTAAATTGTTCAATACAGAAAATTTTTATTTTATTTTATTTTATTTTATTTTATTTTATTTTATTTTAAATGTGTATTTGTTTTTGAGAGACAGAAAGAGACAGAGCACGAGTGAGAGAGGGGCAGAGAGAGAAGGAGACACAGAATCCGAAGCAGGCTCCAGGCTCTGAGCTGTCAGCACAGAGCCTGATGTGGGGCCTGAACTCATGAACTGTGAGATCATGACCTGAGCCGAACTTGGACATTCAGCCGACTGAGCCACCCAGGAGCCCCAAAACAAAAAAAAATGTTAAATGGTTATCAAGATGATGTGACATGAAAACAATGTAATGACATAATATTAATGAAAAAACTGACATCCAAAATTATTGGTTCAATGTGATTATATATACATTTTACATACAATTTGCAAGGAATATAGGAGAATGCACCCAGTGATTGTGAGAGCACCATGGGATTGGGTGATTTTTTTCCTACTATCATTTCCTTTAATGCTGCTCCCATGATTTAACCATAAATAAAATTTAAAGGGAAACGCGGCAGGATGCGCTTTATATAGAATATGTATATTCCTAACAAGGAAGATGATGGAGGGGAATACAATGAAAAATTTGCTGTGGCAGAGAAATGCTTTCATTCTGGCTTAATAGTAAACACAGGAAAGGGCACCGGGTGGCTCCGTCAGTTAAGCGTCCAACTCTTGATTTCAGCTCAGGTCATGATCTCACGGTTCATGAGTTCAAGCCCCACATCGGGCTCTCTGCTGTTTGTGTGGAGCCCATTTTGGATCCTCTGTCTCCCCTCTCTGCCCCTTCCCTGCCCTTTCCCTGCTCTCGTATGCGCTCTACCTCTCTCTCAAAAATAAATAAACATTAAAAAAAATAGTAAACCTATGAAGATGAAAAAGTCTTGGATCCATAGTGACCCAGCCCTGAAAAGGCCTCTGGTCCCTGGTCTCTGCTTTTCAAATGCCATCTGAAATGATTGTAATTAGTCATTCTTCATGCCTTACTTATGTACACCGTTTTTGAAGTGGGGGGGATCTCCCTTTTTAGCAGTCCTCACCTTCTCCATGGAGCAACGAAGTCATTTACCTTCTCAGCCTTTCTCCTTCCCCACCCAGAAGGCCCTTTGTCCTCACAATACCCAGGACAGACATCAGGAGGAATCCAAGGGCTTGGGTCACCCTCTCTGGTTCTTACCAGGACTCGCCAGGACTCATATCTTTTGTAAAATCCAAACAAGTAAGACAACAGGAACATCAGGGAGATGAGAAAAGAGGTGAGTGAGACATATATCACCCATCCTTGTAGCAAGGCGTTTGCTACCTGGGTGGCAGCTACCAGCATCCAGACCCAGCACCCAAATACCTGTAAGAAAAAAAAATAAAACAAGAACCTTCATTTGCTTGTGTCGGGCATAGTTCCCTTTGCAGGGCATCCCTCTTCTCCTCTGTCTCCGGTTACGAGCTCTGCAGATGAAGTTAGGGGGGAAGCAAGAGGGAAATGGGGAAGGAAGGCTGGCCCCGAGCAAGAGTAGACTTTGTTAGAAAACTCAAGTGGTTAACACAGAGGTCACCAGTGGAGGGACTTGGGCAGTTTGGTTTGTGGATGTGTCTTCTTGGCCCAAACAGTGTTGACATATACAGCCGTTATATACATTTCTGAATAAGTTGCCAACATTTAAAACAGGATATTTCACAGGAAAAAATTCGATTTTAGACATCTCTTGAGAAGTCTATAGTTCTAGCCACAGTTGAACACATTCCCAAGCCAGAGTGGGCTGAAATGAGTTGTGACTGTTTCTTTAAAAAGGACCCAGAGTCCTCAGTGGACCGCATCCCCTTCACCCCCAACTCCACGCCCTTGTGTCGCACGTTTTATGTTGCTCACTTTCTCTGTGGAATAGTGCTCTCCTTCTCCTGGTTCCCTTTACTCACTCACCATGCCTGCCTGGCCCTGTGTGCATTTAGTTTGGGCCCCTGGGTTATAGTATCTGACACCCTGTGGTCAGATAGCAGTTGGGCAATACTATTCCAGTTTAATTGTCTCTCAGCTCTGTCCAACCTTTTATTATCCTCTTGGTGGAGAAACCAAATCTTTTCTATGGACTCTGCCTTTGTTTGCTTCTAGCCTGGGTTTATACTCATGTTAGTGAGTCCAGGGAAAGAAATAAATGTCCACTAAACAGCATGTTCAGTTAGAGGCCTGAGGGAAAGGGTCAACATGAGCACCAAGTAGTTTTGCTATTGGTTTGTCTCAGAGTTTCTGTGCTCCTCTCCTTCCTGGGTTCTCCTTAGGATATCCTTGTGAGCCTCCTTGGTTCTCCCTCTCCTCACTCCTGTTAAATCTATGCTTCTAAGCATGGCATAGGTTGGCAATTCCAGGTCTTCAGGCCCACACATCCACTTGCCACTGGATGTCTCTACTCAGATGTTCCATAGCAGGGGTCAGCTTTGTACTTGCAGGATCCTGAGAATGAGCGCCTTATTAAATTTTGCACCCTGAGCATCTCATTTGCCCCACCCCAGGCCTGTCTTTGCCCCCTCAAGATCCTCAAATCCAACAGTTACAAAATCTGAACTCATTGCCACGTCCTAATTCCCTCAGAACCCACTCATCTCTGCACCTTCTGAGAATGACCCTTCTGAGGGAGAGAGTGATGGGTTTGGGAATGAGTGTAACAAGTGATAATGTTCTACCTCTCACACTGCACGGTGGGAAATTTTTTCTTTTATAAAGCAATAAAATAATTACAAAAAATGTGTTGGACTATGAGACCACTGGAGATTTGGAGTGATGAAGAGACAGAGCCAAGGATGGCTCCCAGATTTGAGGTATGGAGGAAGCACACCACCAGATTTAAAACTTTGTGTAAAGTTACAGTAATCAAAAAGAGTTATCAGTGCAGGTAGCTCACATTTCTGCTCATCTCAGGAGATAACTCATCCCTTTCCCTAGTTCTGTTGCCTTCCACACAAACTTTAGAAGCAGATTGTCAAAATCTACAGTATCTTCTGGGGCTTTGTGTTAAATTTATGGATCGATTTGGAGGAGAATTGACATCTTTACTATGATGAGTTTTCCAATCCATGAACATGGTATGCCTCTCCAATTATTGACGTTTCTTTGTCTTCTTTTATCAATAGTTTGTAGTTTTTAGCATACAGATACGGTACACACTTCCTTATATTTATGCCTCAGTATTTTATTTGGGGGGAGCTATTGTAAATAGTATTGCTTTTTTAAAAATTTCATTTCCTGGGGCACCTGGGTGGCACAGTAAGTTAGGTGCCTGACTCTTGATTTCAGCTCACATCATGATCTTGTGGTTTGTGGGATCAAGCTCTGTGTTGGGCTCTGCACTGACAGCTGGAGCATGCTTGGGACTCTCTCTCTGTCTCTTTCTCTCTGTCTCTTTCTTTGCTTGCATTCACTCTCTTTCTGTCTCTCTCAAAATAAATAAATAAACTAAAAAAAAATAAAAATTTCATTTCCCAGTTGTTCAATGCTAGTAATACAAACATGACTGTTTATTTTGTGTGTTAACATTGTATCCTGCAAGTTGCTAAATTCACTTACTCGAAGAAGTTGTTTGGTAGATTCCTTGGAATCTTCTGTGTATCTCATTAGGTTTTAATTTTTATGATTACAAATAAGATTGAGCTTACGTGCATACATTTCAACTTCTGTAAAATTTTTAATTGTTTTTTTATTGGTTCCAAACTTCTTATGGGTTTGTTTTTCTTACTGATTCATAGTAATTCTTTCTAATAGTGTGGATCTTGTTGGCTGTGCGAATTATTGCAAATATATTCCTCGAGCACGTGTTTCACACATTTTTATGATGCCTTTGATGAACAGAGTTCTTAATTTTAATGTAATTGAATATGC
Source organism: Acinonyx jubatus (assembly GCF_027475565.1). Lineage (NCBI taxonomy): Eukaryota > Metazoa > Chordata > Mammalia > Carnivora > Felidae > Acinonyx > Acinonyx jubatus. The sequence goes on along the minus strand of NC_069388.1, from coordinate 102,580,661 downwards.
TCACCTTTTCCTTTATAGACTGTGCTTCGTTGGTCAAGTTTAACAAATCCTTCCCTACCTTGGGTCATGAAGATAGGCTTTCTGGGACCACTTTCTTCCTGCAGTACAATCATTACTAGTTTCTTTGGGAAAGGTCAGTTGGTAGTAGTCAGTTTGATTTGTCAGAAAATATTCTTATTTTTCACCCTGACAATTATTTCCTCTCCACACTTCTAAGGTATTTTCTCAATGGTTCTACATCTTTCTATATTTTCCATTATATTCCAGCTCCATTGTTGCTGCTGAGAGGGCAGCTGTCCATTGCACTGCTGTTCTCCTGGAAGAATCTGTCTTTGGTATCTGGCGGCTTTGGGAGTCTTCTGTCTTTGAAGTTCTGCAGTTTGTGTTGAAGCGTGGGTATCTTTGTACTACTTTTGCTTGGCATTAATTTCATATTCGAAACCTGATAATTCCATTTCCTCAGTCTTGGTGCCTGATTCTGCAGTTTGTGGCTTTTGTTAACTTTCATTCCTGTTCATTTTTTCCCTCCTCTGTTTGGTGAATTCTGGTTGTGAATGACTGTGGGAGTAGCTCACTTCTGAATGATGCTATTAGAGAACTTCTGGATTAAACAAGTCCAGTTATTTCTGTCTAGGTGAACTGAAAGATATGCAACTTTCAGTTCTCATTTTCATAACATACCCCTGGCTTCCTGGGACGAGCAGTTCTCACCTTACAAGTAAGCAAAACATAGACATGGACATGTCCACTGTCCCTGATGAGGCTTCCACTGCTGTTATTCTGGAGAGGAAAAGCACTTTGGGATTTATAGAGAATTTATGAGCCCTTAAGGAGAGAAAAGGAACAGGAATTGAGACGCCAAAACAGATTAGGAAGGTGACCACAAACAAGGCTCTCACTGGGCTGGACAACACATTCAGAAGCTTCACCTTCACGTAAAGACCAGCTCTGGGAGCACATTTCCCCAGGTCTCAATAGTCAGTGTCCATGTGAATCTTGCAAGTCTTAGGTTGAGCCTGGGACCACCTGTGAGTAAGATGGCTAGCGTGTCCTGAAGAGGGGGTGTTGAAGGACAAAAGCCGCTGTGCCCCTTGAACTGGGCTCCTGCATGTTGATCTCAGTGACAGGGGTCTGCTGGTGCTTTGGGGCACCTGCTAAGCATCCTCCCCACCGAGACTTGGGAAGTGCATAAAAACGCTGGCACCCTGTCAACACCCAAACGATGTGCTAGCTGCTAGTGGCAATGGTGTTTGGGACTTAGTGACCGCACCGGAGCTCGTCAAATTTTAGACTCATTTTAGACCTCGGAAGGCAGAGCATGCTGTGTGCCATTCACCGCTGTATTCCTGGTGCCCAGCGCAGGCCCTAATACAAGGTGGGTGGGCATGGGGTCAAAGATCATCCTTCAGAATGAATCGATGATGACACTCCGTGTTCATCAGGTGCTTTACAGTTGATAAGATGCATTTGCTTAGACAGCCTTTTGGTTAGTCTACACAGCAGTTCGAACTCCTTGGACTTTCTGAGACCAAAGAACTGCCACTTCATACCTGACACTGCTTATTGCCAGTTCGCCTCTGCTAGACCTGGGGGGTGTGCCAGAGTGCCTGAGCCTATCAGTGCCTGCAGAGGCCCCCCCCCCCCCCCCCCCCCGCCATCAGAGGCTGCCCTGGGCGGACGCTGCCAGATGCACATTATTTACACGTCACACTAAGTTCTCCCCACAGTGTGTGAGGTGGTGCCGTACTGGAGGGGACTGAGACCTGAGGTCACACAGGACATGGGGTAGGACAGCTCTGGATCTCTTCTGGCAACCAGAGTTTACGCCTGAGGGCAGGGGCCTCTGAGGGCTTGGGTATCTACTCAAATTGCCTGAGAATCTTCTTGAAATGGCTTTAGTGTTGCATAATCAATGTTATGAAGGGGAATGTTATTTTTTATTTCCCCACCCTCTACCTTCTGGACAGAAGAAAGGACCAGGGCCAAGGACAAACTCCGGGCGAATTTAAACCCGGTCTTTCTTACCTCGTTTCTGCCTCAAGCAGTCTAGATTGGATTCTTTATAGGTAAGCCGGTTTCGAGTATTTGTCTTTATTTATTATTTTTTTAATCTATATTTAGCTTTCCAAATTTTCTTGGCAGCCTAAACTGCTCTCTTATTTGAACCTTCAGTTTGCATTTTCCCAAGAGCAGGAGATATTTTTAGATGTCTGGGGCTGGCCCTCAAAGTGGAAGAATGTTTTATCATAGTAAGATATTGTGATCGAGTGGCTTTCAAGCACGACTTTGTTCAGAGTCTGTTTCTTACGAACGGACACAGATTACTCGTCTACGCATTCTGCAAAGGCTGAACCGAAATCTGAAGAGAGCTTTTACCGTAGGATGGAGTTTAACAACAAGTTTGGTTGCTTATTCCTCCTTCGAGCATGGAGAATAGCTCCTTCGCGTGCAGAGAGCTGGTGAAAGAACTAGAATACAGAAACCGAGTAGCCTCACCCGGATTGGCGCCTGGGAGAAAAGCTGAGATTCCAGGCCTGCGGAGGCGGAGAAATTGGGCTCCGAGCATCTCATCACACCACAGGGTGAGAAAACTTTCAAAGGCACCTGGGGTCAGGTCAGGAGGATTCAGAAGGGTCTTGTTGACAACTTGATAGGACAATCTGAGCTTCAGATAAGGATAATGGCTGTGGGTTGAAATACAGCAACTAAATTGAAGTCCGTGAGTTGAAAAAATACTTTCAGAAAAGCCCCCTTTTGGGGTCATTTTGGGGGGGAGGATGCTTATTATTTCGGAAGGCAGCTGTGCCCATCGTTATACCCACCCACCCCCCCGATGTTTATTATTGTGATTGCTGCTTAAAAAAGGAAAAGAAGGAACAAAAAGTATGGTGTAGAGGTAAGGAGATTCTAAAGTACGTGGATGCCTGGGGCTTCCCCTCTGAGTCCTGTTACTCCTGGGGTCTTTGAAAGTCCATCTGGGGACTCTGAGAAATCCCCAGGGTCTAGGTCCTGCCCCAGAGATTCTGACTGAGCCCATTGTGAAAAGTTCCCCAGGCGGTGCAGTTAGGACCTGAGAACCCTGGGAGCCTCTCTCTTTGTTTCCCCGGCTGACCCACCCTGTTTATGGACGCAGCATCCTTCCTCCTGGGTTCCAATTCAAGCTCTGCCTGCTCGGCAGGTTATTTGACTCATCTGTACTTTCATGCACTTGTCCATCAAACAGAGGAGGTGGGGATCGCCTTTCTCATCGGATTCTCGTGAGAACTAGCTAAGTCTCCCCAGCACACGGTGAGCGTGCGGTAACCACTGTTGGCCATGTTAGCCATAACCATTTGGAATGGCACAGAAGACCGGAGGGAATGTTCCCCGACAAGGAGCCAGAGGAGGGAATGTTCAGGGCCAGTCTTGCTGAGGGAGGGGAAGTTCACTTCTGGGGGAGCCGGGAGAACCACCAGCTGGGTGAGTGAGAGAACATTTAGGGGACACACATCCTTCTGAGGAGTCGATGGAAGTTTCGGTCATCTAGAAAAATGTTACCTATGTACACGCACGACTTTTGTCTACAAATCTGGGGACTCGCAGACCCTCAAAGCCCACCCGCGGCTCCCAGGTTGAAATCCGTTGTCATCTCCAGGCTAAGTAACAGTGCCATCAACTGCTGTATTATTTTGACAGTATCAACCGAAACATTAAATACACATATTGTTTGATCCAATCATTTCACTTTTTCGAGTCTGTCCTATAAATAATGCACAGGAACAAAATGGTGAAAGTACAAAGTTGTTTATTGGGGCCTTGCTGGTTATGGAAAAGATAAGATACATCTTAAATGTGCATCCAGAGAGGACCAATCAAAGCAATTATGTTTGCACAGTGGAGCACTCAGCAGCTTTCAAAAAGAATGAAAAAATCTTTGTATGCCAAAGGGAACAAGTTCTAAGTACCGTAAAAGGCACAGACCAGCGCGCCCAGTGTGCTGTGATTTTTGTAGAAAAAGAAGAAAATGGATGTGTGTGTGTATGTGCATTTGTTTGCAGATGCACAGAATGTTTCTGGAACGAGACCCAGTAAACCAACCAGGGCCCCAGGCTCCCAGGAGAACTACTTGACAGGGTGTTGAATGTTTAAACTAATTAAAAAAAAAATGTATATTTACAAAGCAAGAAAGAAAACCCTGTGCCAGATGATGGAGGCTGGCTTCAAAGGTCAAGACTTTTGAATGGGAGAGACAGGAGAATCACCTGTTCTTTGGGGAGGATGAATCCGTCCACCCAAATAGAGCAGGTGGGACCTGAGGCCCCTGATGGGCAGAGCAGGTGAACTTCATGCATGGAGAGGTTCTGAAGACAGACACCGCCCTGGAGATGACCCCATGTGAAAGGCAAAGGAGGAGTCGAAAGGATGCACGGTCTCAGATTGCACGGGCCGGCCGGGGCTCTGGGATGAGGCGGGAGGTGTGGGCTCGGGCGGGGCAGGTCAGGGGGTGAGAGCCAGGGAGGAGCACTGGGGCGATACCCTGCTGGCAGGTTTTTCTGCATAGCTGGGCAGTAGCTCAGCGTTGTGGGTCTCACCACCAGCACCGCGTTCCTTTGCTTACCACTTAATTTTCATGAAGCACTGCCTCTCTTTCCCTTCCCTGGGACTTGGGGGAACGCAGGCTCCACCACAAAGCCTCAGAAACTTCAGGCCGGGAGGACACGGCCCACATGAAGACAGTGAGGCCCAGGAGGTAACGGTGCCAAGCGAGCTGGGGGCTCCTGGTCCCACTGATGGCCCCGGGCGGGGGGGTGGTGGGGGGAAGGGAACAGACTCCGTGAAGGACAAGCTCTAGCATTGCCCACTGTGGGAACCCAGACTCCCTGGAGGTAATGAGGTAATCCACGGTCCCTCACATTCAGCAACCCCTGGCCCATGAGCTTTAAGTCCGGGGTCTCTTGGCCATTGCAGAAAATTTTTAGAAAATTGTATAGGGGCGCCTGGGTGGCTCAGTTGGTTAAGCGCCTGACTTCGGCTCAGGTCATGATCTCACGGTTCGTGAGCTCGGGCCCCGCGTCGGGCTCCGCGCTGACAGCGCAGAGCCTGGAGCCTGCTTTGGATTCTGTCTCCCTCTCTCTGCCCCTTCCCTGCTCACGCCTTGTCTCTCTCTCTCTCTCAAAAACAAGTAACATTAAAAAAAAAAAAAAAGAAAGTTCTATGAAATACACAGGACACCATTTACCATCTTAACCGTTTTTAAGTGGTACGATTCTACGGTGCTAAGGGCATTCACAGTGTTGTGAAACCATCGCCACCGTCCACGTCGACAATGCTTTTCATCTTGCAAAACTAAAACTCTGTACCTGTTGCCCACTCACTCTCCCCTCCCCCTTCCCCGTCCTAATCTTTTGTCTCTATGAATTTGGCTACTCTAAGGACATCATGTGAGTGGAATCATACAGGATTTGTCTTTCGGCTACTGGCTCATTTCACGGAGCATAATGGCCTCACGGTTAATCCCTGTTGCGGCCTGTGTCAGACTTTCTTTCCTTTTTAAAGACCGAATAATAGGCCATGACACGAACACAGCACATACATAGTTTGCGCATCCATTCCTCCAGTGATGGGACGCTTGGACCGCTTCCTCTTTTTGGCTGTCACGAAAGGTGCCAGTGTGTGCAACTATCTGAGGCACGTTCTTTAAAAGGGAAAAAATAAGACGAAACTCATCCTGGGGCTGTGCTTTGGACCCCGTAATTCTGGTGCAAAATGCTCCTTTAGACAGACCCACTGTGTTTGTGCTGGAGCACGTGTCCGTCCCTGGGTGGGGGTAGGGGTGGGGGTGGGGGGGTGATATCAACTCAAAATGCCTTCACTCCAGGGCGATTGTAATGACTCAAACCCAAACCACGTGGCAGGAAGGAGAGCTGTTACTATTTTTCAACCCTAAGATTTTTTTAAATTGATTGTAAAAAATGATATTAACAGCAAAGGAATTTTTTGGTATATTAGGTCCCCTTCCAGCCCTAGTGCTCGCGCGTACGTATTTTCTATAAAGCTGGAAATCGTGATGGACATGCATTTTGTATTCTCCTTTATATATTTTTGGATTTTGCTACGTGGCTTGATACTAAAATTGATTCTTGGTACGCAAGGTCGTTCTATTCAGTTGGCCTGAGCACTGAATCTGTGAACATGGAGTCATTTGCTCCCAGGGGAAGTAGGCATTAGGTTTCTGCAAAATCTCTGGTCACAGTATTTTCATCAACTGATCAACACGTACCTTTATTTGAGGTGCTTCAACGCATAGCTTTATGTTAGGTGTGTGTGTAAAGACACCTTATTTAATATATGCTCTTGAGTCATTAACACTGAACTCTTGGCCAACAGCACTACAAGCCTGTCGAGCACGTATTGTCTATGAAAGGCAACTCACGGGGTTCTCGTGCTGAAGCCCTAAACAGCACTTCAGCACGAACCGAGGGGCTATTTTAAACAGCAAAATCACCAACGAGAAGCACAAAAATGTGAAAGATGTGCCCCCAGACAGACTTTGGAAAGGACTCTTGTTTACAGGATGAGAGCTGAGACAAGAAGGCACAGGGTAGCGTCTTGCTCGGCCTCAGCTGGGAACATGCACCTCAGACAACCCAAACGTTTTGCTGCTCTGCACGGGCCCGCCAATAACCACGAGAGTGCTGTGAGTATTGTTTAGCGACTGCGAATAAATTGTCGCGACTACATACGTTTGCAAAGAGAGAATCCAGTAATGACAACTGACTGCACTTTCCAATGCCACAATTACACTCCATCAGGCTGAAAAATGTCACTTACTCAATGAGGCCCCTGTGCCTGCACATTGGATGTCTCCGGCTTTTCCCGTTACAGACAATGACACAGGAAATAGCGTTACAGAGATGGTTGCCTTCGTTTAACTTGTATCCTTGAATTTCCCAACTGGGCTTACTGGTAGGAGGTGTGGGCAGGGAGGGGTGACTTTCCACCATTCACTAGGCTCATCGCAGGCCCAGGCTGGGACATTTGTGTGACCGAGTCTGGCCCTTCCAGGGGGAAGACATCAGGGGACTCCCGGGAAAGGGTTCTTCCTGCCTAAGGAGACCAAGATGAGACTGTCTCCGTTCTTACTCTGGTCATTGCTGTGTCTGGTATCAGGCCTGGAGCTATGAAACGAAGAGGACAGAGGTGGTGGGAAACGGCTTGGGCCCTGGCGATGCAGCTATGCTGCGAAAGAATCAGCCCAGATGTACAGCTGGCCGAGACTTCCCAGAACGTGACATGGTCCGTTCCCGTCTGCTCAAGCCAGTCTGAGCTGGCGACAGCCCTTGGCACGGCACTGCCGAGGACCAGCTGGGATGCCTGGAACCCTACCCCCCTCTTAGAACACCCTGCTGGCTCCCCGTGACCCGCAGACCAAACTCGGGCCATGGCCCTGCAAGCCCAGCCTGCCTAACTCCCCCCGCTCTGCGTCAGTCTCGCTGAGTCTCCGTCAGTGCCCCCAGCCCTGGGGCTTCCAAACGTGGGCTGAGATTCATGGTGAAATTAGTTTGTTAGTTCGTCACCAACAACATTAAAAAACTAAGTAGGCTGGACTAGCAAGTAGGAGTACGTTACCCATGGGAAAGGGAAACAGTGTCCTGAATCTGTTTCATTGCACACACACACACACCACACATGCACACCTGCACACACGTGTACCGGGTTGCCACGAAAGCATCTCTCTTCTGTGGGCCCAGTCGGTGTGGGGGAAACCTTTGCTCTGGAATGCCTTTCTTCCTCTAGCCAAGGGCCTCTTCCTGTTCTGGTGTGCACCCCCTTCCACAGTCTTTTCCTCCACAGCACTGTCTGGGGCAGACACTCTTGACATTGGGTCCACAGCACGGCTGCCATAGCAGGAGCCCATCGGGGACCTGAGGGCCACACTGGGGCCCATATGGGCCGCGTGAGCCTGGGAGAGGAAGGGAGCGGGAACGAAACTTGACAGGAGCCCTGGGTGGGACAGGTGGGAGGGGTCCTGGAGTGTCCCACATCTGCAGTGACTAGAACTCAGTGTGGACGAGCCAGGGCAGACACAGCTGGGTGACGCTGGCCTCCTCTGGGCTGCCTCGGGGAGCCGGGCGCTCCTGGGTGGTCCTCACCCAGCTCGGAGACCCCCGTGCCCACGTGGGTGCTGCCTACAGCCCATGGGGCAGCTCCCGTGCCTGAGTCAGTGGCTGCCAGCCTGTGAAGTTTCTGAGCAAGAATCATTACCTCCTTCGTACGGCGGTGGGGAGGAAACCGGTTCTGGGAGGCCAAGCGACTTTTCCAAAGTTACTCATGGGAGCGCGCCAGGCCTGGACTGGAATCCAGGACCCGCACACAGCTAGCTTTGTATGGAAGTTCTACGCTCCATAATTTAACCTAGGACACTTCCAAACACTGAGTCACTACATCCTGATTCACAGAGGGCGAGTTTTCTCTGTGGCTTTAAGGTTAGCAGGAAATTGTGGCCCAGGCCCCTTGGCCTCCGGTGAGGGCCCATGTCTTATCCGGTCCACTCCAGGAACAATAGTGCCGGCCAGAGCTCCAGCTACCACCGCTCCTGGCAGAACAAATCATATAAGGAGGCCTTGGTACCCATAAGGCAAAGGAGGGGCTGGCCGCTGGCTGGGGAAAGTCTGTGCCTACCTTGGGGTGTGTGCCTGGGAGGGGCAGGATGCCGCCGCAGGGGGAGGGGCTGGTGAGTCAGCGGGGGGCCTCCTCCGCCTTCCTCCCCTCCCTCCTGGCTTCCTCCCCCAGGGCCACTGCACCCCCCACTGACCCAGCTTTTTATTGACCGAGCAGTACAGATTTTCATAAAGTAGGGTAATAAAACCATTCTTACCCATCCAAAGTCTAAAGAGCTTTTCCTTCTTGTCTCTTAAAAAAAAAAAACAAAACGAAAACACTAAGCACTTTTAGGGCAAAAGTGTTTTTTACCCTCCCTTTTTAAAACTTTTTTTAACCTTAGAAAAGTTAGAAAGTACAGAAAAGATGTAAAAGCAGATAAATGCATCCCGCTCCCCAAGGTGGCCTGGTGGACAGGCTTCCTCCAACCTCGGTCTCTTTCCCTTTGGCTCCCACTATGGTTGTCAAGCTCACATCCCTTTGCATGTTACCAGAAAGTCACCAGATGAGCCCAGGAGTCGGGCTCAGGGGAGATTCTCCACCTGAGCCCACAGATGTTTTGTGTCCAAGATGGCCGTGATCCTGTTCTTTGTCAGGCACTGAGGACCCGTAGTGATATCACTATTCACTCTAGTCCTGGTTGACTCCTGCTCAGCTCCCCCTCCCCCACCTGTCTATGAGCAGACCTTTGAGGGCAGGGACCAGACCAGGGTCACCTCCTCCAGGAAGCCACTCTTGACTGCCAAGCCCGAGTGCATCATGAGGAGTGACCCCCTCACGGTTATTTTCTCTCTCCACTGCCTCCTCCCCAGGACCCGAGCTCCTGGATACAGGACTCGGCCCTGTGGTTTTTGTGTCCCCAGTGTAGGGCACGGAGACTGGCACAAAGCAGGCTGTACATGCTGCCGAGTTGAGGAGGAAACAGGAGGCGGGTTGCTGGACCCTCCACTCCCTAGCTGCTCAGTCTCATCTCCCTGGGCCTGATTACCATGCAAGTGGCCCCAGCTGACACCTTCTGGGTTTGCCACTCTGGCCCAACCACAGACTGGCATTTCTGCCAGAGCCGGGACAGAATGGGGACAAACACCCATTTGTTTCGTCCCCACCCATTTCCTGCTCCATTACTTCACAGGCCCTAGAAATTCTCCAGGTCGGGAGCATCCTCCCTTAGAGAGCAGAGGGGCTTCCCTGGGATGCTTTCCTACCCCTGCTGCTTTTACACCCCTCCCACCCCCCTCCCCACCCCCGGGCACATAGGAAGGACTATATAAAAATGTGTGTCAGAGAGGACGATGTTCAAATAGACGTACCACCCCCCTCCCACATCCATCCAGCATCACCTGGGCAGAGAGAAGGTCCAGATCGGCATGGGGGGTGGGATGGGCTGTGACCAGCTTGGAAAGCAGAAAAGGCAAAGCTCAGAGATTCCCTTCAAGGGGAGGAGCTGAGTTGGGCTTTTTTGATACAGGTCAGAAGACTCTGGGGGCCCCTGTGATATCTGGCCCTCCTCTCAGACCCACCTTGGACCTTCTAGGTATAGCTTGAGGTGGGAGGGTGGGGTCTGTGTCTCAAAGGCTGTGGAACCTGAGTTATGGGCTGGCTCTGTTGCAAGCCCTGCGTCGGCCCCAAGCAGACATCTATTCTGGCCGAGATGGGGAAGATCTGACCATGTGGTGACATCTGAGAGGCAGGGCTGGTTGGCAGGTATGGGATGAGGCAAAGGAGGGTCTGGCAGAGATGAGGGGGTAAAGGCCAGGGAAGCCTGGTGTGGGCCCCCCACCCCCCACCCCCCACTTGGGCCCGCTTCCTGCCACTTGCCAATCTGGACAACATTCCAGAAACCTCTTCTGCCTCCCACAGATCAGCTGTGCCCCAGGGGAAAGTTCTCTAGGCAAAGAGCTCCTGGAAGGGTGCTGGCAGCAGGTGGGGCACTTTTCATTGACAAGACTTCTTATCTGGGGTTCCCTGCGTTCCAGCAGGTCAGAATGTGCCCTGCTACTCTCTGCAAGAGGACCCAGTTATTTCCTTCAGAACACCTACTAGTTAAGGGAAATCGTCCTGGCGGGCTGACCTTCCAGCGGCAGCTTGGAGCCTGTCTTGTCTGAACTGAGACTGGCCACCAGTTCAGGGATGGCCAGGCGGTCGGGGGAAGTCCAGACTTGGGCAGGAGGGCGTGTGCAGACGTGGACCATACTGGTTAGTTCCAAGGGTCTCTCAGTTCAAGCCCGCCCTTGTGTGGTCTGCTCTGTGACGTGGGCTGGAACTCTGCAGGCCACAATTCCCAGCCCCCTTAGAAGTTGGAGTTTTGCTAGGTTCTGGCATTGGTGGGGGCCTGGAGGGGGCCTGGGATGGGAGGAGGGTGGTGGGGGCTTCCTGTTGGCTGGTCTGGGTCCTGTCACTGTCACTCTGGCAGCAGCAGCAGCAGCCATTGGCTCCGACCCCAAGGTCCCCGTGCCCCTCCTCAGAGGCCTGAGAACCAGCCGGGCAGGTTTTCCTCTGGATGTCCGAGCACTGGCCACCCTCTCCGGATTCCGGCCACTCCGGGTGCTTATTTCTGGCTGCCTCAGCATCTCCTGTCTACTCTTTCAGCTTTTCAACAACGCCATAAACAAGTCCCTGTGTCGAATCCCCTCTGTGTGCAGTACCTACTGTGGTTTCTGCTTCTTCCTGCACCCTGACGGCCGAGCTCCATTTATGGATCTCCTTGGCTAATCTCCCTTTGCCCCATTAGGCACCAAACTCCAGAAGGCAGGGGTCATGTCTGCCTTCGTCATCTTTATATCCCCATGCTTGGCACAGAGTAGGCGCTCAATAAATACTTGTTGAGTGACTACGTGGCATTGAGGTATGGCAGTCCCCTCTTTTCTTACAGCCTGATGGCCTGTATTTGTTAACTGCCTGGTCACAGGAAGTCCTTGCCCGAACAAGCGAACATCTAATCCCTCAGTCCAAACCGTTCAAGAATGCCAAGCCCCTGCCTTGAGTCAGCGTATCCTAAAGGCTACCTAGTTCCTGGAGCCTTTGGCAATGGGGGGGCTGTGCATCCTGGCTTTTCTCTCTTTCCTATCTTGGGAAATACCCTTTGTTAATACCTTCTTAGCAGTGGTAGCATCTCAGTAAATAGCTGTTGGTTCACAGCTGGAAGTTTCTCACAAGAGACCCATACTTTCTATGAAGAGGTCCAGATGACAAACAATAATAAAACACGTGGGCTCACATTTCTGGAGCGGTTGCAACGTGGTATTGTCTTCTGGGAATGTCCTTACTGAGACCCCAGGGCTGTCTTACGAGATCTTTGCTGTTACTTTCTCCATTGTTGAGGCTCAGAGTGGTTAAGTAATCTGCCCAGGGTCTCACAGCAATTAAGTAGCACAGCCAGGCTCTCCACCTTGCTCTGAATGACTCTATTTTACTGAATCTGAACACACTGGGGGCCTCCAGGGTAAGGGTGGGATTGGTGCAGGGAGGCTAAAGCGGGTCTAAACAACTCGGGGAGGTTGACATCGACCACTTCCCACATTGCCCCTCCTGTCCTTCCCTCCCAGGGCCTGGCTCTTTCCCAGTCCCACTCTGTAATCCTCCTTCCCTGTTCCATGTAGTCCCTTGCAGGGGGCCTCCTGGGGCATTATGGTGGGAATCAGTGGCACCCTGGGCATGGAGGTGGTTAGTTCCCTCATCCTGCAGAGGAGCGGGTAGGTGGAGGCCAAATGGGGGTGAGGCGGGGGTGAAGGGAGGGGCAGAAGCAACAAGGACGAAATAAAATGGGCAAACTGAGCTTACTTTTGAGTAAACACTCCCCACAGTATGGGGAATTGAAAGGGAAGCACAGAAAAACAAGGGAAAGGATTTCTCCCTTTGAAAACCCAGCTTTAAGGGGATGTCACGACAGAGGGGAGGGCACCTGCCCTGAGCCAGGCCTGATGTGAGCCCTGACTCCTTCTCTCAGCCTCCGCAGTAACTTCAGTAGGCACAGGTGACCAGAAACCGCTTGAGGGCCAGCAGGTTTTCGGACAGGCTTTTACATATAAACAGAGTAAAAGGAGAGGCAGGCTGAAATTACGGTAAAGCTGGGGATTGGGTTTAAGCAAGACATAACGGTGACCTTTCTCAGCTGGAAGATTCTGGAATGAGCTTCTAGGGGCATCACAGTGTTTCCCTCTGGCCACAGTGCAAGCGAATTAAGAAGCTGAACACATCAAACACCAGTGTGTCCGAATTGTTTCATCTTTTAACTGGCTGACTCCAGAAATCTTCTTAGCTGTTTCTTTTTTAATTAAACATCGAATCAATTAAGTTAACTAGTGAAAGGTTTAAAATCAAAAGACTTCCTTGGACTCTGTTTCATAGAACACTCCCTGGGTCACAGTCGCCTGGGTCAGCTCTTGGCATCCCCCTGTCATCTTGTAAAAAAGATGAGTCAACTCACGCCAGGCAGGTAATCAGGTAATCAGCGCCCACCCCCCCCCCCCCACCCCCCGCCCGCCCCCAACTATGTGCACGCTGAAGAGCTGGGCCTGGGTCATCAGGAGCTGGGGCGTGTGGTGCTGTGAGTCACCCGGTCGCCAGCCTGCCCCGCTTGGGCACCAGCCGGCTCACACACTCTCTGAACGAAAGCCGGATGGAATACACCACGTCTGCTCTCACCTTAAAATGCACTGATTCGCCCTCGAAGATCACATTTTGAAATTAACATCGTTTTCACATGGGAAATCTGAATTCAACAGCAAACCGAACAAAACATGAATTTTAAAGTTAAAATCTAAAAAAAAAAAAAAAAAAAAGTCTCCTCCGTCGCTGGTGGGGACGTAAAATGGTACAGGCACTCTGGAAAAACAGTTTGTCAGTTTCTTAACAGGAAGTAGGCATACACTCATGATACGACCCAACAGTCACACTCAGGCGTTCTCCCAGGGAGGTGAAAACAACATCCACACTAAAGCCTGCATGCGAACGTTCACACAGCTTTATTTAGAATAGCTAAACACTGTAAGTAAGTGACTAAAATGTTTCTCAATGGGCCCATGGTTAAAGAAACCACGGCATGTCCCTGCCCTGGAATACTAGGAGCAATCACAGGAAGGAACTGTTGGCACACCCCCACAGCTTGGGTGCCCCTCAGGAGGGTTCTGAGGCATGGAAGAGGCCAATCTGTAAAGGCCACATGCTCTATGGCTCCATTTATTTATATAACTTACTTGAAATGACAAAATTATAGCGATGGGTTTAGTGGTTTCTGGGGGTTCTGGGGGGGCGGTGAGGGAGGACAGGGTGGGTTGGGGGGACTATAAAAAGCAAGCAGGAGGAAGATCTCTGTGGTGATGGAACAGTTTTGTATCTTGACTGCGGTGCTGACATGAATCTACATGCGTGAGAAGACGGCACAGAAGTGTGGTCATATTTTACCAACGTCATTTACCTGGTTTTGATGGGACCAGTGTTATAAAAGATGTAATCACCGGCGGGGGGGGGGGGTGGCGTAGGGAGCTGGGGGAGACCTCTCTGACCTATATCTGTAACTGCCTATGAATCTCTAACTACTGCAAAATACATGTTTTTCAAATGTGCATTTTAATGTTAAAGAGTGTAAGATAAAGCAACTTAGGCAAAGACCTGTAAGAGCAGTCTCTGGGTGCAGAGCTGGTAGGGAACATGGAAAATTCTCTTGGAATCCATGCCACCCAAGTTTGTCGTTGTCATGACTGCAAAAGAGCCCGACTGCTTGCTGCTGGCAGCCGGGGTGGCAGGGGGGCCTCAGGGGAGCCGAGGGGAAGAGCTCAGGGCCTCATTGGAGCTCCTCCTTAGTTCTGTTCTCCTTGTATTTTGGGCCCCTCATTCCCATGGAAAGGCCCTGGGCACAGACCCTGCTCTCCAGATGTCACAGTGGGTGTTTAGGAAACCCCCACCACCTCCACTCTGGGCCACCCCCACCACGGACTACATCTGCATCTGGGTATGGATTTCACTTGCTCTGCCCCTTTTTGCTGGCCTGAGCTCCTGGTTTTAGAATGCACCCTCTGGACTCATGTCCTTAGAAAAACACATGTGTGTCTATGATGCCTCAAGCCCCCAGACTGAGAATCTGCTGGGACTCCAAGGCCTGGTGCTCTGGTGTCAGCCCCAGTGTGTGGCAGTGGGCAGCATGCCCAGGTGACCAGGGACAGAGGCGTTTCTGCTGGGCTGATCTCGCCCTCCTCTCCAGCCCAGCACGTGTGCTGCTCAATGGGATCAGAACCAACTGACCAACTTGACCTTCTCCGTCCTCTCCCATTTACCTCCCCATCCCTGGCCCAATATGAGGCAAGCACACTTGATTCTGTAGTTCATGCTTGGAATGTTCATTTAAGGAAGAGGCAGGTGCAGAATAGCATGTACAGAATAACCCCATTAAATCCATATTTATGCGTGAATATATATATAATATAATAATATATATAATTATATATAAATATAATCCATATTTATGCGTGTATATATATATTTATACACATAAATATGGATTACATTTATTTCTGCATTTTCTAAGTATTCCCACGATGAATAAGGATCACTTGTGAATTAAAACTAAAGTTGTCATGCAGAAACATCAGACAAGGCCGAATGAAAAAGGACATTCACAAAGTAACTGATCAGTACTCTTCAAAAATGTCAAGACAAAGACAGAAGGAGACAAAGGAGATCAGATAAGCAAATGCAATGCGGGATTCTGGACTGGATCCTGGACCAGAGAAATGACATGGGTGGGGAAATCAGCACAATTTGAATGAGGTTTATTAGAACAGTGGAGCAACGGAAGTATCGTGCTAATTTCCTGATTTTGATGGTTAAATTAGCTAAGATGTGGACCTTAAGGGAAGCTGAGTAAAGAGTATATGGGAACCCTCTGTGCTGTTCACGCAGCTTTGCGGTAAGTCTGAAGTTCCTTCAACAGAAAAATAAATGAAAACAAATCAAGCCAATGACGATATCTCACCCCCTAAGATACTTAAGGCCCCAGAGACCAGCATAAGGGGCCCAGCATCATGGGGTTGGGTCCATGAGAGGCCCCTCTCACTATCACTTCCCCCTGGGTTTCTCCCTAGTTCTGTAAGCCCTGTCCCTCCAGCCTCCTGCCTTGCTGGTCTCTCCTGGACTCCAAGCCTTTTTCCTTTTCTTGGCCGCCAGCCTGGAAATCCAGCCTGTCTTTTGAGATCCAACACCAAAACCGCCTCCTGAGTGGTATGCCTGGACCCTTCCCTGGTCTGACAAGGTCAGATGGTCTCTCATGCTGGTGTCCCAGCCCAGGACAGTCACGGCCTCAAGCATAGTCTGACTGTGGAGAAGTGCTCGTGAGTCTCCCTCCTGCAGACAGGGAACCTGGGAAGGCAGGCCCTGTACCAGGGGCTTGCAAGACTGACATAAATCATGCGCTCAGTAAGCAGTGGTGGACTAACCAGGATCCTGGCAGTTCATGTGGTTGTTCTGGGTCCGGGCACAGAGAACTTTCAGGAGCACTAAGATGTCATCAGTCTGGCAGGATGCCCATACGTATGTCCCCCGGGGTTCAGGCCTGGCAGAAACCTGCCTCTTGGGTGGGGCCTCAGCTGGAGCCACCCAAATGCTGGGCCTGCCCTGCCTGCCTTCCCTTTCTTGGTGCCATCAATGGGCGCGCTTTAATGAGTTTGCCACGGGGTCACTCGATCAGGCCCAGCTTTCGGGCAGATGACACGAGAGGGCTGGTCGGGTCCGACTGAAAGCCGGAACCACTTTCTACCTTTCCCTCCCTGGCCTGGGGCCAGCACTGCCAAATTTAGAGCTGGTGAGAAAATATCACCCATAAGCTAGATGTTTCACAAGGTGTTTGAAAAAAACGAAACAAACTCCTTTGCCCTGAATTATTCACTAGACTTTAGTGTCCCCACAAGTAGAAAGGGGACGGTGACAGCCGGCTCAGAGAGGACTGGGGTTTGACTGACACTGTGTATGCAGAGTTCTGCAGACTGGAACACGCGACCACCCCCCCTGCCCCCCCCGCAGGGATCAGGGCCACCATTCAGCTGTAGGGCACCTCAGAGAGTAAGTTACGCAGTGACACGTTCTAGTGTGCGACCAGGGCGTCTCACACAACTGTTTTATGGCAGATGTTGTCAAAAGCTACCTCCTGAGCAGAGTCTACAAGTCAAAGTTCAAAGTCAGCTGACAAGACAATTAAGAAAATACGGGAAGACCTTCTCTCAGAAGGAAACAGTTCCCCCATTTTGAACTTTAGAAAAGCCGAAACAAGCAAGGAATTGGAGAAAAGAAACCATATAAAAATCCATTTCCAACACCTTCCTGAGGACCCAGGATATTTAAGCAGCATCCTCCCCCTGCTCTTCCCCCCACCCCAGCCCCTCCAATCACCAAGTGGCCTGCTTGTCACCTGTGGTGGGTTTGTTTTGGAAGGAGGAAACCCACCCATACTGCAGAAGCCAGAGGAGCAGAGGGAGGGATTAGGGACGTTCGGGCTGAGTCTGAGTCGTGGGGGAGATCGGAGACCACATCAACTCTGGCCCGGGTTCCCTTTCTCCAGGGAGTGCTCTCTAGCCACCGGCCAGCTTCTCCCAGGCCCTCCCCTTCTGCAGGTGGCCCACGAGGCAACACTCACCAGCTCCGGCAAGAAGAAGGCGTAGGGGATGGTGAGGAACAGCGAAACCCCCAGGGGCACGTCGGGCGGGGAGTAGCTGGTGGCGGGCGGCGGGTCCGGGGAGGCCATCTCTCACCCAGTGCCTGGTGCCCTTGGCTCCGCAGCAGCTCGCCGGCTCCGCGGGCCCGTCAAATATCACCTCCTGCCCGACACACCCATCGGACGTCGCCTGGGAGGGAGAAAAAAAAAAAAAAAAACGTTCCAGCCGAGCAGGTCCTTCCACTCCCTCCGGCCAAAAGACTCCTCGGTGAAATGCGAATGCGGATTCGGATTTGCATCAGATGGGCCTTGGCCCGCTGGGGCACAGCCTCGGGGCACATTGAGGCAAGGAGGGCGGGAGTCTCTTTTCTTCCTAAGGAATTTTTGAATCCTGGAGCATATTACTGCAGGGGGTGCCAGCTACAGCCACCACGCCTCAACCCTCAATACAGGCCAAGGCAACTCACCACGACAAAGACTGTTTGTTGAGGACCTACTATGAGCTGAGCTGAGCTAAGCAATCTGTAGGCAACTCTGGCCCTTCCCACAGCTGTGCACAGGGTTATTTCATAGCTTTCCCAAGTAAGGACACTGAGAATCTGTTAGGTCAAGTTAAGGTCACAGAGCTGGTCACTGACAATGCTGGGTCTTATATCCATCTGGCCCTGTTGCCTGGGTCCCTCCCTCCCCACTCCTGGGGGCCACCCTCCATCTCAGACAGAGGGAGAGGAGCCGCACTCACTTCCAGCTGCGGTCCCCAGAGACTTGGCGGTTCCTCACCACCCTCCTGTCTTTGCTCACACAGCGGATGGAAGACTTCTCCCTCTCTAGAAGAAGTCCGCCCCAGCAGGAGAAGGGCTCTGTGGGCTGGGTGCTGCCTCCCTCCTTCCCTGCAGCGGCCCCCAGCCGGTGTCGCCAGGAGCTGGGCTTGGGGCCAGGCAGTTCCTTCCTGCCTTCCGCCCACCCGCTGGCCGATCAGAGGGGCCGTGACCCAGTGGCCAAGCCGCTCCTTTCGCTTTAAAGATAGGTCCTGGGGGCTTGAGTCCTTTTCTTCTCCACCTTAGAGTTGACCACCTGCAGGAAGGCCTGCAACCCCAGAGTCTGCTCGGGGTGCTCGGGGTTGGGGTCCTTTCTCCCCGCCCTCCATGGCCTCAACCTCAGCCCTGGGAGGCCAGTCCGTGAGCTGCTCCTTGGTGAGGAGGGGATGTGGGAAGGGTAGCCTTGTGTGCTGGGGTAACTGGCATCCTCCACAAGAGGCCAGTGTCTGTTCATTAGCAAGAGCGGTGCATTCCAGGGCCTGCCCTCCTGGGTCAGTGCAACAGCCAGCTGGGCCTTTGCCTGGTCTGGGGATAGCCAGCAGAGAGCCAGGGTTTGGATAAATGAAGCCCAAAGCAAAGCACTGCAAGGAGAGGCAAAGAGCACACCGGTAAACCTTAAGCCAGCCTGCTCATGCCCTTCTCCCAGGCCCGCGGAGACCCAGGGAGAAAGTGAGGCCTTAATCCCACCTGCCACTTGTTTGCAGGTGAACTCAAGCTACACAGGCATCGCCCCAGGAATCCCACCTCTTGCCGCCTCTCCTGAAGGTTGTAAGTCAGCCCTGTGCCTCTCTTATGGCATGTAGGATGCTTTGACTTGACCACTGACAGCACGGCATCATGGGAGCAGCTTAGGGAAAGCAAGAAGGAAAACACGGTCCTCAGGATCCTTTCTCATCTATGAAGCAGACGTCATAATAGAACCTGGGGCCCCTTAGAGGTTGACAGGGTCTGAGCCGCTTACACCGCCTGAGGCAATTGGGGTATTAAGAAATGAAGCCGTGACAAAACCAGGTGATAAACGCTGTGGCGTAATTTTAAAGATTTTACATCTAACCAAGTGATGTCGTATTATATGTGGCAAAGTATAGCACACTCTACTTGGGCTATTTGTACAAAAGCTGCAAGGATTCATGATGCATCCCAGGGAGGGAGAGCCCAGAAGGGGCAGAAGTTCAGAGTTGTTAAGAACAGCTTCGACTGGGAAGAAATGGAGAGGCAGCCATGCATTCCTGAAATGATGCCGAGCTTTGTATCCGTATTCCTGGAGGAGGCGTCCCAAGACACTCTGTGGTGACAGCTGTTCTAACGCACTTCCGGCAACAGTTGTGCTGGAACTCCGTTTCAGGAGACACTTCCCCAGATGCATCGGGTCCTGTAGGGGATCTTCATGGATGGCTTCAGATAATCAAACCACGTTTGCAGTGTGATGCCCCCGCAGCATCTGCAAAGCTCTTGGAGACTGCTCTTTGGTGGTGTCTTCCCCCTGCTGGGTTTGTTTTTTTTTTTTTTTCCTTTTTTTCTTTTTGGATCTGGGTTCATTTTTTTTACTTTATGTCCCCAGACACTTACTACCAACACAACTGTTATGTATTCTATACAGAAAGTTGTATTATCTGAAAACATATCAGGAAATGAGTCTTTACTTTTCACAGAAAATCTCAAAGAAAAATGAGCAAAAGGATGCCTTTGCCATGCTTTCCATCCCATACAACAAACTTAAGTTTCGTACAGGAAAATGTTTTTTAAGTGAAAGGAAAGTAAAATTTGAAAGCCCAGTCCATGCACCTCTGGGGCTGTGGGTATGAATGCACTTGCAAACAAGGTCAGAAATCTGGTGTGGGGCCGTGGGGGAATGCCAAGCCCAGAAGAGGGGCCTTCCAGACTCTTCTGAGAAGGGTCTGCTGGTTTCCACCTCCTGGGCTGAGAATGAGAGTTAATCCTGAAAGTCTTGCAAGAGTGTCTGACGCTGCTGATTACCATCACCGTTGCCTCCATTTTCTCCTTCGTTCGTCGGGGTGGGTTCAATGGGATAATCCATATGAAAGTATTTAGGACAGTTCTGGCATATGGCGGATGCTTAATAAGTACTTGCGTGTTTATCTAATTCTAACCCTGAAATCTCTTCTGGTCCTCCTTCCTTTCCACAACAACAGAACCTCCTCTGTTAATACATCCATCTGGATCTTAAAAAATAGTTTCACGCTGGGTGTTGCATGGAAACCAATTTGACAATAAATTTCATATATTAAAAAAAAATAGTTTCAAAATTGTTTCCATTGATGCATAGTACACTTACAGAAAGAGTGCACGAAACATCCAGACCATGAAACTTCCGCCCAGAGCACAGAATGTTGCCAGACTCCCGGTACATTTTTCTCGCCCTCCTTCCTAATCCCTGTTCTCATGATGCCCTAACCCCATAGGCCGTGTCTTGCCTGTTTCTGGATGGATTCCTCTGTGTCTGGCGTCTTCCACTCAACATGACGTCTGTGAAACTCGTGCACGTAACTGTGTCTTGTAGCTCACTCCCTGCCGCAGTGTTCCACTATAGGAGTAGAAGACACTTTGTCAATCTATGGTTTCTGCACATTGGAGTCCTTTCAATTGGGGTTAAAATTAAGGACACTGCTGGGGCGCCTGGGTGGCTCAGTCGGTTGAGCGTCCGACTTCAGCTCAGGTCACGATCTCACGGTTTGTGAGTTTGAGCCCCGCATCAGGCTCTGGGCTGATGGCTCAGAGCCTGGAGCCTGCTTCCGATTCTGTGTCTCCCTCTCTCTCTGCCCCTCCCCCATTCATGCTCTGTCTCTCTCTGTCTCAAAAATAAACATTAAAAAAAAATTAAAAAAAAATTAAGGACACTGCTATGAACTTCTAGAACATGGCTTTTGGAGCATCTGTGTATGCACTTCTATCGGGAATGTCTTAGGAGTAGAATTGTGGGTCACGTGGTATGTGTTTTTTAGCAGGTAACGTCAAGCTGTTTGACAAAGTGGTTTAAACTACAGTAAAACCTTGGATTGCAAGCAACTTGTTCTCCGAGTGTTCTGCAAGACGAGCAAACGTTTCTAATAAATTGTAACTTGATACGCAAGGGATGTCTTGCAACATGAGTAGTATGTGACGCGGAACATCACATGACCACAACTGAGCCGGTGCCCCAATGCCCCCCTCCGCCCCTGCGTCGCTGCGGGATTGTGGATAATTGTCTCCCATGCTTGGATGCTCGCTCGGTCTCCGACCATGGTGTTTGGCAGAAATGAGTGATTTTTCAGAATGTTGGAAGATGCCCACAGCTGGCACTTTGAACATTTTTGAACATTGACATCTTTTGTCACTTCAAAGCACCTATGGACAGTTCTTTGCTTTTCCATCCAAGAGTAAGCTTAGGAATGCTTTGCTTCATTCTAGGTCAGGCTGCCTGCAGGTATAGACCCTTTCCTCTGCTGCCTTATTGCCAGTTACATTAAATACAGTATACGACAAAAGTTTATTAATACTGTACTGTATTAATCCATGCGAGTGCATACAATGGTCCCCATGCAGAAAAAAGTTGCAAAGAAAGGTGGTAAGAGGAAGATGATTACAGTGGAAGTTAAGAAAGAAATCATCGAGAAGTACGAACGAGGTATGCGAGTGGCTGAAATTGCAAGAGTTTATAAGAAGTCTACATCTGCACCTTGTCTGCAGAGGAGGAGGAGAAAAGGTGGAGGAATCCCTCACTTCAAATGAGATTAGGGAGATGTGTGAAATGTGGGAAACAGTGTAAAATGTAGAAAAGCACCACCTGAATAAGGCTGTAGCAGTATGAGCAGTGAATCTGTTTAACGATGATGCAATATTACATTTCTATGAAATCCTCGAAAGGAGGCAAAAGCAAGTGTCATTGGATAGCCTCCTTGTTAAAGTTGCATGAAAAGAAAAAGATTCCACTGAGCCAATAGAAATCAGTGATTCCGTTAGTGATTGTGAAAGTTGTCCTGCACAATAACCCTCTTCCTGTCTCCCTCACACCAGCCACGAAGGCTTTCAAAGGTAAGTGCAAGGTAACTTTTTTTCTTTATATTTTCTATTTTATTTATTATTTTGTATTATATTACAGTATTGTAATCATTTTTATATGAATATTTTTGGGTTGTGGAATGAATCATCTGGGTTTCCATCGTTTCTTATGGGGAAATTCGCTTTGCTATATAAATGCTTTGGATGACGAGCATGTTTCCGGAACAAATTATGCTCGCAAACCAAGGTTTTACTGTATTCATGTTCCCACCACCGATGTGTGCAAGAACTGCTCCTTGTAATTGATGTTTGCATGTATATTATAACACATTTGGGGGTTGCATTCTTCCACCCCTTAATTTTTTTTTTAATTTGGTTTATTTTTGAGAGACAGAGGGAGAGAGAGAGAGAGAGAGCAAGGGAGGAGCAGAGAGAGTGGGAGGGAGACACAGAATCTGAAGCAGGCTCCTGGCTCTAAGCTGTCAGCACAGAGGGGCTCAAACTCACAAACCGGGAGATCATGACCTAAGCTGAAGTCGGATGCTTAACTGACTGAGCCACCCAGGCACCCTGCCTCCAGTTTACTTTCAACTTACTTTTATAACTATATTTACATGTTTTTATTCTGTGGTTATGCTTTAGTTGGGTCTTTTGTCTTTTAAAATCCATCGTGGAGTTTGCTGCCTTTGGTGTGTTTTTGACTATTTCGACTGGATGTAATTGTTGATATGTTTGGATTTAGGCCTACCATTTTATTTTTGTTTTTTGTTTGTTGGCTCTGTGTTTCATTTCTTTGTTTCCTCTGCCCTGCATTCTTTCAGACTTTTGGAATATTTTTAGTGGCCACTTTGGCTCGTGTATTGAGTTTTGACTACGCCTCTTTGTACCCTTTGTTTAGAAGTCTGCTCTAGGAGTTACGACACTCACAGTTAACTTTCTGGTCTACTCAGAATTAATATTTTGTCCCTTCCAGTGGGATGCAGGAACCTTACAACCGTGTAGGTACCTTTACCCTCTTGTTTTTCCATCACATCGTCATGTGTGTTCTATATACATAAATTCAAACCCCACCAGACAATCCTATGACTTTTGCTTTCAACTATCGCACATATTTTAAAGAACTTAAGAGGAAAAAAAATGGAGTCCATTCCATGAATGGTTTCATTTTGGTTATCAGAGATTTATTCCCCAAACTTCAATTCCATTCTTTTTGTATCGTCTGTTTCTATGATGAGACTATCTTTCTATTCGTTTCAAGATTTGCCCATATTTCTTGGAGCATGATTAGGATAGTTGCTTTAAGGTCTCGACTTGAACCCTTGGGTCATCTCAGAGTTGCCCCTCGATGGTCCTTTTGTCTTTTTCCTTGAGAGATGTGGAGATTTTCCTGGGTCTCCAAATATCATGTAATTTTGCATTGTATCTGGACATTGTTAATATTGTTATGAAATTATGGGTCTTGTTTAAATCCTATAAAAACGTTGATTTGTTTGATCAGGCAAATGCCTGGTTAGGTTCAGGCTGCGAGTTGCTCTCTATCATCTCTGGGCTCTAGGTACTGACCAGTGTCAATTCTATTTTTAAGGCTTTGCAGTGCTATTCCAATCTGCTAGGTGTGTGCGCGCTAGTCTGGGACTTGGGACCAATCTGGGATCCTGGAGCTCAGTTCTCAACCCTTTGGGATGCTGTGTAGGGTCCATTTTTGGGTGAGCTCAGGCATTCATACACCATTTTAGGGAATCACTTTGAGCTCTTCCCTCTCTGTGAACTCCCCAACACTCTCCAATTTCTAGCCTGTTTTGATTCTCTGCATAGCACTTATCCCCATCTATCTCTTATGCTTATTGATTCATTTGTATATTGTTTGTCTCCTTGCCCGCCCTGACCCTCCCTAGGATGTTGGCTTCAGGACAGCAGTAATTTTGTTCATGTTGAATACGGCCCAGAACACAGTAAGCACTCAATAAATGTTTTCGAATGACGGAACCTGCGCTTTCAGTCATAACGACTTTGGAGACAACTGCTCAATTTTTGGGCTCCTCTTCCTCAGCCTCTCTCCCTGCCGATAAACTGCCTCATACGTTTTTTCAGAAAAGATTTACTGGTTGCCTGACAAATAAAATGCAGGCCAGGAGAAAGCCGGGGATGCCTGGGGAAAGGATAGCTGGTTGTAGCCACTAAGATTCATCCCATTGCAAGGGTTGGGAGAACCCATTCCAACTTTAACAATGGAGGGAATAGGTTACCTCAGGGAAGTGAGAGGTTCAAAGGGAATTCTGCCTTCAGGTGAGGCTGGATCCAGGGACTCAAGCAATGCTACCGGGGGTCTAGATCCCCTCTGCCTGTGAGCTCCACCTGTCACTGTCACCGCAGTTGGTTTCGCTCTTAACCTCAGTCAGTGCTACCCCCATGTACACACAGCTCTAGGCTCTCTCTTCCTGGTGGCAATGTCCCTGCAGCACACAGTGGCTTCAGGTCTCATCTGTCCCACTATCCCAGGCAGGGAATGAAAAGTGCTCCGGTGAGTAAATCTCCTGGGATTTGCTCTCTGCAGGTCCATTCCCAGGCTCCTCACTTGAACAGGGCAATGGGACACGCTGATCTGCTGGGGCCAGTCAGGGCCTAGCCCTGGAGCTGGGATAAAAGGGTGTGTGTGTGTGTGTGTGTGTGTGTGTGTGTGTAAGAGGTGCTCCTCTACAAGGGGAAGAGGAATAAAGCTACCAGGAGACAAGTAGATGGATTCTGGGCAGCAAAAGTGCCAACGGCCACTGCAACAACTTTCTGCTGCACAAAAAGGGGCACAAACAGCTCTCCCCCTTGGTGCTACAGAGATACACGCGTCCCACTGGCTCTAGCCTCTGGAATCAGACACAGCCAGATTGCAACTACCGCCTCTACAAGTCAAAGCCACCTCGACTCTCAAGTCAGGGAGATAGAATGCACACACCGACAGGCCCAGGCTTGGGAGGAGCTTGCGGTTCACTCTGTTCTTGAGGCCGTCAGGCAGCACAGAGTCTGGCTCCCGGTGTCTCCGGCGTCTGGGCAGGCACAGAACATTTCAGGGTTAAAGGGTAACTTTGAGGAAAGAGGAAGGATGCAACGGGATCATGTTTGGGTCATCCGGAGATACCTACCTGGAGGAGAGCTCAGAAAGCTTGGAGCCTTTTTCCGCTATCACCCAAAGTGGCCTCTTCGAAAGGACGAAGTTCTGCGGAGTTAAACTTTGCCGGCAAAGTCAGACACAGGAGAGCAGGGTAAGGTCCAGTCTGTCTCCAGGGCGTGAGAAATGGGCTAAGCAACAGACACGCCATCCTGAATTTGAGCTGTATGCCATGAATGATTTTTGTTTTCTATTCCTGTCTGCAGACGTGCCTGCCCTCGTCTGGTGCGTCATCGAGGAGTCGTAAAGCCCGAGGCCTCCATTTTCCTACGTGAGACGGCATAGCCCTTCACTCGTGCCTCCACCCGCCCTCCCCACCCAAACCTATTTGACTACTGCGTACACCTATCAGGGGTTCAGATGGCAAGTCTGGATGTTGAGAGATACTAGGTTGTCAAATCCACGTGTTCCTGAGTTTCAGAGCGAAGGGTGGGAGTTCAGACAGTGAAGCATACAACCAAACGTGGATGGGAAGCTAGTCGGTCCCCAAGGGTCTGACAGTGGAGTTGACGGAGAGAGGATGCAGCTAAGGAGAGATCACTACACCCACCCCTTACTTGCACCTGCTGCAGTGCTGTTAACCTTCCGGGCCCCAGTAGGGTTGGAATGCAGGTAGGACAGCAACAACAAAGGCTCTTCTAACAGTCTGTGCTCTTCCTCTGTGGTTCTTGTGTCGATTGCTGTCCACTTCGTGCATAGTAAGTTAGGACAGGGATCATGTGAGGGCTGCTCTCCCCGTGTCCTCCAAGCCGAATGCCGGGCCTGGAGCATAGTAGGTGCTCCGTGAATACGTGCTGAATGAGTAAAGGAACAGATCGTGATAAAACTCAGGCACGGTGCCTTAGGTAGGTGGGGCTGGGTCTCCGATTCTCCGCTTTGAGCAAACAGAACCCAGCGCAGCTAGGTGACAGCTCTCTCTGATCGCCTCCACGCCCCCAGAGAACCTCCCAACTTGGAAGGCTTCGCAGGAGAGGAAGTGGGGCCAGTTCACGGCGAAGGATATCCTCTAATGCTGCGAACTGACAAAGCCTTCAGCTGCTGGATGACACTTCCTGCTCCCTCCCTCTACTGATGGGATTCCCAGATGCTACCGGGTTGGCAAGTTAAACCTGCTCTGTTTGCGTGTGGTAGCATATACTTCAAATGGTTCCTCTCGAGTTGCTCTGGCCTCATCCCTTGCACCATAAGAAGCCCTCAAGACTGGGATTGTACCTGCTCTTTGGTACATACCCCAACCCCTCACCATCCAGCCCGTGAGGGAATCGCAACCTTCTTCACCTCCAGCGGATCTGATGGATATGACACGCCATCAATTACAAGAGGCTGGGAGGTTGGGGAGGAGAGGGCCATGTAGTTTCCAGTTTCAAATCCCCTCCCTGCCCCCCCCCCCATGGTTCTGCTGTGGGGAGTCCCCCTGGCCTCCCAGGCAGGCAGCACATTCGGGGTCACTGGGCAAAGGCCTGTTGCCGTCCCCCCCAATCCCCCAAGGCGTTCACAATTAACTCAGTGGTGCCAGGTCACACTTCTTGAAACAGACCCCAGGACTCATTTCCAGGATGTTTTTGGCTGCCTGACAACCGCTTCCTGTTTTGGAAGTAGAAAGTGACATTAAAAAAGCCAGGGAGGTTTTATTGTTTTTTCTTTTCTTTTTCTTTTTTTAAGATTCCATTGACTGAAGAGATCATGTGGCGTCTCTCTCGATGGCAGAGATGCACCCGCTCGCCTAGAGGAACTGTTCCCTCCTCATAGACTAACTGGCTTCTTGCCTTACTTTTTGACCTAATCATTTCTGAAACTACTTTCTCTCAGGTTCCCCCAGTTTCCTCCTGTGTCAGAAACTATGAAGTCGCCCCCATTTGTTAATCGTGACACGTTTCAAATGAACAGGGAACACAGCCTGGAAACATCTAGTAAAGAAAGCTTGTGCTCTTTGTGTGTACTTGCGCTGAAAGGAATTCACCAGCAATATTTTCTTTCGTTCAAAATGCCCAACCTCTGGCGTAATGCTGAGTGATTAAGAAAATAAACAAGTAGAAAAAGGAATCAAGGATTATACAAAAAAAAAAAAAAGAGCTTCACAATGGCAAGTCACATGGTTGTATGTACCTTCAAATAAGACTGCAGGGGCCTAAGAGGAGGCAACTCAGTGACAGAACGGGGAAAAGTCCCTGCACACACTGTCACTACCTCCATTTGGAAAGGCAGGAGCCTCCTTCAATCAGAAGCTGGGGAGGGCCTTGGTCCCTGAGAGAGGGAGGCGGTGCCTGGGGAAGAGGTTGGGGCGACTGCGTCGGGATGGCCATAAGAATGGCATCTGGACATTCAGCTGCCCTCATGGCACAAAAGGCAGAGGGAGAGAAGCTCCGGAAAATGGCTCTTGGAGATCCAGTGACATCTCCTTTTCTTTCTTTTTTTTTTTTCTCAACGTTTTTATTTATTTTTGGGACAGAGAGAGACAGAGCATGAACGGGGGAGGGGCAGAGAGAGAGGGAGACACAGAATCTGAAACAGGCTCCAGGCTCTGAGCCATCAGCCCAGAGCCTGACGCGGGGCTCGAACTCACGGACCGTGAGATCGTGACCTGGCTGAAGTCGGACGCTTAACCGACTGCGCCACCCAGGCGCCCCGACATCTCCTTTTCAAGGCCAAGTTCCCTTGTCAGATTTGTGGCTGGGAACCCTTTCATACCATGTTCGTTTCTGAGATGAAGGCCCAAGCGGAGTTTAGATTAAGGGTTTAGGGCAAGCTAAGATGAAGGTGAGGAGTTTCAGAATACGGCGGATCTCCACAAGTAAGGGCCTCTTGTAAGGCAGTGTGTGGCCTGCAAAAGTACCTCGGTTGGGCCTCTGGCCATGTAGGTGAAACTCTGATTATGTTTTTCTTGAAGCAATCTTATGTTTTATTTGCACATGTAATTCCTCAATGTTTGTTCTGATGAGAGGAGTATCTTGGGTTGCAGAAAATTACACATGATCTTTACTTGGTATATTGTCTGTGCTACTTAGTAGCTCTGTCTTTGGACCAAACGCTTCACCTGCCTGGCCTGTGTCTCTAGCAGTAATACAGGAACAAATCAGTGCCTGCCTCCCACAGTGGCTGTGGGCATTAAACCTAGTTAACTGAGGATACGTGTACAAGGCACTCGATAAATGCCGGAAGTACTATGCCTATTAACAGTGAAGGCTTGGGACAATTCACCAGCAGCCACAAGTTTATCTGAAATGCAACAAAACCTTTGTTCTCTGACATAGGGGTAGGTTGTCTCATTCCTCAAAGCCTGAAAGGTTTTTGTTCTTTGTTTTTGAAAGAGCACTAACATGGACTTGAAACGGCAAAACTAGATCCTGCTTTTATATCTAATTAGGATAAATCACATTCAAATATTAGACTGAATCAAATGATTCATAGCATAAATTTCTCCAATTCCTCCATTTCACAACGTAGGTTTTTATTAGCAATAATCATACATTTATATGTTCTGGATACTAGACTCTTATCAGACATATGATTTGCAATTATCTACTCCCATTCTGTGGACTGTATTCTCATTTTCTTTTTTTAAATAATTTTATTTTTTTCATCATGATAAGTGTACTCTTTAGTCTCCATCCCCTATTTCCCCCATCTTCCCCACTCTGGTACCCATCATTTTGTTTCCTTTAGTTAAGTCTATTTCTTGGTTTGTCTCTTTTTTCTCCTTTCGCTCATTTGTTTTCTTAAATTCCACGAGTGAAATCATATGGTATTTGTTTTCCTCTATTTCCCCCAGCATTATGCTCTCTAGATCCATCCATGTTGTTGCAAATGGCAAGATTTTGTTCTTTTTTATGGCTGAATAATATTCTACTGTGTGTGTGTGTGTGTGTGTGTGTGTGTGTATCTTTTTTTAAGTGTTTATTTATTTTTGAGAGAGACACAGCATGAGCAAAGGAGGGGAGGAGAGAGAGAGGGAGACACAGAATCCATAGCAGGCTCCAAGTTCTGAGCTGTCAGCACAGAGCCTGACGTGGGACTTGAACTCATGAACCATGAGATCATGATCTGAGCTGAAGTCAGATGCTTATATGACTGAGACACCCAGGTGCCACCCACATCTTCTTTCTCCATTCATCCATCAATGGACACGTGGGCACTTCCATAGTTTCGCTATTGTGAATAATGCTGCAATAAACATGGGGTGCATGTATCCCTTCAAATTAGTGTTTTTGTGTTCTTAGGGGAACCCACAGGAGAATTACTGGATCATAGGGTAGTTATGTTTTTAATTTTTTGAGGAATATGCATACTGTTTTCACAGTGGCTGTGCTAGTTTGCATTCCCACCAACAGTGCATGAGACTTCCTTTTTCTCCACATCTACACCCACACTTGTTGTCTCTTGTGTTTTTGATTTTAGCCATTCTGACAGTTTTGATTTGTATTTCCCTTATGATCAGTGATGTTGAGCATCTTTTCAAGTGTCTGTTGGCCATCTGTGTGTCCTCTTTGGAGAAATGTCTGTTCATGTCTTCTGCCCATTTTCAAATTGGATTATTTATTTTGGGGGTATTGAGTTGCATCAGTCCTTTATATGTTTAGGATACTAAGCCTTTATTGGATATCATTTGCAAATATCTTCTCCCATTCAGTAGGCTGTCTTTTAGTTTTGTTGCTTCCTTTGCTGTGCAGAAGCCTTTTATTTTGATGTAGTCCCAATAGTTTATTTGTATTTTCACTTTCTTGAATGATCATAAATTTAGCTTTTGATAAAATCTTGCTTTTGTAGAAATCTATGGATATAGTCAACTTAAATTTAAGTTACTTGGTTCTTGAAAACAAATTTCTCTAAATTTCGATAACGCTATTTCTTTATGAAATGTATTTTATTGTATTCACACATATTCAAATTCTCAGGTTAAGTATTTTTTTTATAGAATGTGGTCATACAAAAAAGAATAGTTGGTTCTGTCCTTTTATTCAGGAGGATCCATCGAGGAGGGTCCATCCATCCAGTGGGAAGCTGAGGGTCAAGGGCCACCACTGTCAGGCTATGTTCTTTCTTAACTCACCCAAGAAGTCATAGGTCTGCTCTGAAATGTCAAAAGGTTCGTGGACTCCATGTGGCGAAAGCAGAGCTTGCAGACCACCCTCATCATCCTGGTTTTGCTTCAGGAAGTCGGTGATAACCTTCCACCGGGCAGCCTCTGTCTCCTCTTCTGCCCACCTGTATGGGGGCAGGAGTGTGGAGTGCAGAAGAGGTACCATGCAGTTGTGATACACCAGGAGAAACATGGCCTTCAGGAACTCTTTGTCTCTCTGGGAAAACACCACCATCAGAAGTAACTGTGAGTGGATCTACATCATTACTTTTTAAGTGTTACATTCTATGAACTCTGTAGACTAAAATCCACCTAAGGGGTGGGACGGAGGGTGCCATTTGTGCCTGCAAGTAATTGGCTCTGAACCAGCTACTCAGTCGGGAAACAGCACTTTCTGAAATGGAAGCAAGCAAGACTCACCGTGGAGGAGAGATAAGCTGTTCTCCCTGAGAGTCTGTGGGTGACTCTTTGAGACCAGGGTGTCTCCTAAGCCCCACTGAGGGTGCCCCACACATACCATCAAGGGCACTGGGGTGCTGAAATCTAATTCTGGTGGTAAGGGTGTGGTTCCAGGTAAACACAACTAAAACACAACGTGAAGGTAGCTGTATCCACTTAATTAGATTATAGCATATCAGAGACAGAGTTGTTATAAAAGAAGGGCAGCATGAAATCCAGAGAAAGGAGACCCAAGGAGGAAGAATGTGCAGACTCTCCCCAGATAACAAGAGTACTGCAGTCATAACCAGTCAACCGTGACTCTGGCAGGCTGGGGTGGGGCTCTCGGGAAGCACAGCAGTCGGAAGGGGGAGATACTATACACAGCAGATCTGCCCATAGATACTGTTCTCAAAGCAACCATGTGTGAGGGCAATTTCTACAGGCCTGAGGCCCAGCACCTTGTCTACTGCTGTCCTAGAAAAGCATTAAATCTGCCAGTTTCAGCAGAGGTCAAGTGTAGATGGTACTGGTCAGATGGTCTTTGCTCAAATAAGGATGCAATACCATTTATATATATATATATATACACACACACACACACACACACACGCATATACACAGTGTATGTATATGTATATATCATACATACAGTATATGTATTATATATATTACACATATAATATATATTGTATAAAACACAGTTTATGTTTTGAAAAATTTTTAAGATTTTTACTTTGTTCTCCCATGTTCCTTGCAGATAGTTAACTCTTTAGACTTGAAGTACAGAAACCATGGACCATGAGCCAAATGCAGCCCACTACCTCTGTTTCTAAATAAAGTTTTATAGAAACCCAGCCCCACTCAGATGTTTACAGTAGTCTGTAGCTGCCTTTGTGCTACAATAGCAGAGTTGGGTATTGTAACAGAGACCTTACAGCCTGAAAAGCCAAAAATATTTACTATGTGGCTCTTTACAGAAAAAGTTTGTCAACCCTGGATTAGAGCAGTGAAGCCATTACTCACTGATAAATACAAGTTTTATTTGGTAATCACCAAGCCTCTATGGTAATATAAGCATGAGCCGTGCAGTTTTTAAATGTATTATACAGCTTAGGCCAATCTTCTTTTCCCTTCTCCTTACGTGATATAAACTTTGAGAGCTAGAGGAATTTTTTTAAATAAGAGGAATCTGATAGCCAACTGGCAACTTTGTTCAGAAACTTCTCCTCAAATAATACACTCACTGGTCTGAAATGATTGTTTTGATCGAGTGTTTCTTTTCACATCAGGAATTGCTCACCCAAACCCTTCTTGGAACATGTCTTTGCAACCAGGATGACACAGTTTAACTGGTTAAGAGGGATTATGACTCTGGCTTCTCTGGCTAAGATGGGCATTATTAGCATGTGTAAGCAAGCAGTAAGCACTGCAAATGTTCAGTTCAGCGTGGAAAATGGCATTACCTTCTCTGATCTCTTTAATGTGCTTTCTTTCTCAGCCCACGAACTCTAAAAAGCAAATCAAAATATCATATTAATCTGAGTATTCACAAGCCTTTGCCCCACTTCTACAACTTCATGGTAATTAATCGTATGGACAGGGTTAAAAACGCTGCACGGACCCTACACGTGTAAGAAGTGAATCCGTAGGCACCTACTGCTAATGACCCAGAGCCAGACTGACCAGGCGGTGAAAGATACCTCAGAAACACCATGGTTCTTACAAGTCGAAACTAATTTAAGAATGCAATCAGTGAAACACTAACACATCCTTGCAAAATGCATAAACACAGCACCTGAACAATAACATACTATGAAGGTTTTAAGTTCAGACAGTAATGGAAATAGAAAGCTCTGCCAAATACCATTCTTCTGGGCAATTCTGTCTGCCATGACGATGATGGGGATCAGAGGGAGATAAAAATGAGGTACAGCTTTGCAAGTAAATACTCCAATCTGTCCACAAAGCATCACACAAGCTTCCTTAAAGAAGTAAAAAACCCAGAGTTCAATTAGTCCCACAGACATATGAACTGAAGACTTTTTCAGTGCTAGTTCCGGGCAAACAGTGAGCAAGAGGATGTGCCCATTCTCGTGGCTGCTTATTCCCAGCCACTGTTCTGTGTCTGTTTGTAGGTATTCTCCTGCTGGTGCCCGATTTCATGGATTCCATGAAAGCATCAGCCCTTTTATCAGTAGGGAGGCCCTGGGGTATGGATATGACATATGGGACCAAGAACGAGATGCTCCATGAAATGAAAGAGAAGTTTCCTACCAAGAGACGACAAGCTGTGCCCCTAATGAGCCAGGTCTTGGGATGGTCATATTTACCATGACCTGTTACCGTGAATGGCCAGTTATTACCACGAAAGAACCACCTTATGAGATTGTGGTCCACCACCCCATCGATGCTGCACCCGTGGGTCCTGGAGAGTTTGAAGAGGACCCTTAGAGAGCCAGGGTGCTTTACTAAACAGGCCAGGTGTTCTCATTATTATTAAACACCAACAGCAAACTAAACTTAGAGAAGGTGACCCTAGGAGGCTCACACGCTTCATAATGTGAACCTTAAAAGGTATCTGGTTTCACATGACTACCACTTAGCAGCTTTCGACTTATTGTCTGGAAAAATGTGCCTGTTGTTTGTTAGTTGTGTCAAGGTCCTCCCTCAGTTTTCACTGAGCCATCAGCAAGCAGTAGGGTGGTTCACTTATAGTAAGTCAGTGGCAAACAGCAAACGGGGGTGTGTGGAGGGTCACGACTGTATACCAAGGTCCACTTCTTCCTTCTGGAGCAAGGAGAAGACTCCATCTCCCACCTCCCTTGAAGTTAAGTGGGGCCATTAACCACCGAGTGATTGGTGCTGGCCAATGAAACATGAGCAGAGACGGCCCGTGCCTCTTCAGGGCAAAGGTGGTGGAAAGGCCCAGGACAATCCTCTATTCTCTCTTCTCCTGCAGGTGCAACCGGCAACACAGGAGCTGCTTGTTCCAGATGATGCTGTAAGACACTGGAGCCTCTGACAGCCTGCACCCTTGGGTGACTACGGAGCGGGGTCTTCCACTGCTCTGTGCTGGCTAGGTACCACGAGTGAGAAACAAACCTGGGTCAGCTACCACCGCACAGCCTGGCTGATTCTGAGTCGTATGGTGTGCCATGGAGACAAGGCTCCAGAGCGTAAGAATAAACCACTCTTTTTTATTTTTATTATTTAACCCATGATCCAAAGGTAATCAGTATTCCTTTTCTAGAGTCTATTCTTCCAGATATTTTTACAGGCAGATATATACATGTAAATATATATATTTAAATACGCTTACTACGACTCAAATTTTTTTTTTTTTTTTCCCATTTAACAATGTGTATGAACGACCTTATCTACATGCCTTTCCTTGAGCCTGTGGCCTGTCTGGACACGCCCAAGACTGACCTGAGTGCGCTTCTCTGAGCTATCTGCTCATCAGGGAATGCAGAATTTAGACTAGATCAGCCCTAAGGTTCCATCCTCACTCCAATGCCCGGATTCTGTGACTGTTACACACCTAGAGAAGTATGCCAGCACCTTGCACAGTGCCTCAGCTGCAGTGAGCTCTCGTAAAATATTTGTTGAATGAGTCAATGTCCCTGTGTTCTGTATAATGAATAAATAGTATGACACTGATGACTTTGTGGGGGGAAAAAAGAGAAATTCTGCGTTATCTAATGATAGTGCCAAATGAACTTGTCTGAAGTTACGGATAATCACAGGCCATGAATACTTTCTTAAGTCTTTTTGCTGAAAACTTCATTGTTACTGTGGACACCCCAAAGCCAGACAAACCATCATATGAGATCAGCTTCCAAGTCTAAAAAAATCTCTGGAGGTGACTGCTTCCTCCTTCCATTTCTCTGTCGGGCCCTTACAACCTCTATCCTTTTTGACAGGAATCACCTCCCAGCATAGCTCACCTCTCTCCTGCACGTGTACTTTTCCACCCTGCATGTCAGGAGCTGTCCTACAGCAGAACCTGTACACATTACCTGCTGCCTACCACACATGCTCTTCAATGGCAGTGTGAGACTCAGACCAACCTTGCCCATCCGCAGACATGTTTTACATGCCAAACTGGATCACAAATAGAATATTCTCTATCCCTTTACGCTTCAAAACATTTGCTCATGCTGATCCTTCTACCTGTAATGTCTTCTCCTCCCATCTCAGCATGTCAAAATCCACCTTGGCTCCAGTTATTAGGTCTATCTCACCAAGGACCTCTTCTGGAACAGATTCCTGGTCCTTCTTTGCTGCCCTCTTTAAATCTTCAAGGACTGGGTTATACATGGTCAGTGGCACCTACCGGGTTATCTGAGTACTGCTTTGTAGGCATAAGGGACTCCTAATATTTGTTATTTCTGATATGTTAAATTAAACCTTATGAAACTGCCATTTTTGAAAGCCAAAAAACGGCCGAAAATTCGAGATTTCATGTGGTTCAAACTCATACCCGGTTGCTATTTCACATAGCAGGCAGTAGATGTTGAATTGAAATAAAAATGATATGCATGCCTTGATTCTCTTCTGAAAACTCAGAAGAGTTTATCTAACAAATCATTTCGGATTTTTGCTCTCAGGACATGATCAGTGGCCATCTTAAGTCAAGGAGCAAACAACAGGCAAGAGAGTGCAATAGTGTACACAGCAGGTGCTCCACCTGCTCGCTGGGACAGGGAAGGCAGCCCTGGGGAAGCAGCATTCATACTGAGGAAGGATGAGACCAGGTTAGCTAGACAAATGGACAGGGATCGAGAGACATTGTCCAAGTAGGACAAAAACCCCTAGAGCAGGGGTCAGAACTCACTGACATGGTGTGTTTTACTGCTTCTAGAACCCATCGGATTTCCGTCATGATTCGTGTTACCCACCCTGAGTGCGTCCATCATGTCAGGCTGCTCCAAGAGCTTGGGGAAGGTGGCCAACACTGTGTTACTAATTAGGTCTGAAATATGAAAGAACAGAAAAGATTTTACATAAATTTCATCCAATGTATTTGACTGCCATAGACATAAAAACATTCATTCAGAGGAAAATGATTGTGCCACATGCTTTGTTGATAACATATTCTGCACACTTTAACCTCTAGGAGGTCTCAGAGCTGTCTGCTCAATCTCCATCTGCTGCTATATCCATACGCCAGGGAGTTCTGAAATGAGTCTTGTACCAAGTAGACAGAGCTTTTAGGGCAGAAGTGGCTTTGCACAGAAGAAGACCAGAAAAATTTGTTCTTCTTTCTATGCTGTTTTTCCAACCTCTCTTTCCTTCTTATGATATAACTGTGGCACGGTGAAAGGAACCAGTTAGGGAATTTATACAACTCAACACCAAAAAACCAAATAATCCAACTCAATGATGGGAAGACAAACGGACATTTCTCCATAGGGGACATACAAATGACCAACAGATACATGAAGAGATGTTCAATATAACTAATCATCAGGCAAATGCAAATCAAAACTACAATAAGATACCACCTCACACCTGTCAGAATGGCTAAAATCAAATACACAAGAAACAACAAGTACTGGGGAGGACGTGGAGAAAATGGAACCCTCATGCATCGTTGGTGGGAATGTAAACTGGTTCAGACACTGTGGAAAACAGTGTGGAATTTCTTCAAAAAACTAAAAATGGAACTGTCATACGATCCAGCAATTACACCAGTGAGTACTCACCCAAAGAATCCAAAAACACCAATTTGAAAAGATATGTGCCCCCATGTTTATTATAGCATTATCCACAATAGTCAAATTATGAAAGCTGCCCACTGTCCATCGGTAGGTGAATGAAGAGATATACATATATACATATATGTATATATGAATATTATTCAGCCATAAAAAAGAATGAAATCTTGCCATTTGCAACAACATGGATGGACCTAAGGGTATAATGCTAAGTGAAATCAGTGAGAGAAAGACAAATACCATATGATTTCATTCATATGTGGAATTTAAGAAACAAACCAGACAAAAAAAAAAAAAAAGACAAACCAAGAAATAGACTCTTAACTATAGATAACAAATGGATGATTACCAGAGGAAAGATGGGTGGGGGTATGAGTGAAATAGGTGAAGGGGATTAAGAATACACTTATGTGATGAGCACTGAGTAATGTATAGAATTGTTGAATCCCTGGGGCGTCTGGGTGGCTCAGTCGGTTAAGTGTCTGACTTCAGATCAGGTCATGATCTTGTGGTCCATGAGTTTGAGCCTTGCATCAGGTTCTGTGCTGACAGCTTGAAGCCTGGAGCCTGCTTTGGATTCTGTGTCTCCCTCTCTCTCTGCCCCTAACCCACTCGCACTCTGTCTCTGTCTCTCTCAATACCATATGCCTGAAACAATATAACACTGTATGTTAACTCTCCTGGGGGAAAAAAAAGGAACCAATTAGGACGCACCCTGCTCTTGGAAGGCTGAGCAGGAACCAATAAGCATCAGGCTGCTTAGGCCTGACTCCAGTCCACCAGGTCATTCTTGACATGGCCTGGGCAATGTATTCTACAATCTTGTGTCCTCAGTAAAGGGAAATCCTCCCTCTAGGTCTTATTAGCTTTACTCTGATGGTCAGATTCAAATGATGACAACGGTTCTGACTAACCTCCTTCCCAACAGAAAAGCTAATGAGCTTTATCCTCTCTTAGAAGTCATATTAATCCTCTCTAAAAGTCAGATCATTCAAGAAGTTTTGCTAAAGTCATCGAAATAAACTCACAGTCAAGTGATGACAAGAAAGCTTAAATTGTCCTTCCCTGGAGTTATAATTATTCCTTGAGAAATGGCGGGACTTCCCTAACTTTGAGTTCCATTTCTATCTACCTATCCAGGAGCTAAGTCTCTGGGAAAGGCCTCCTGTCTAACCATGAACTCTACCTGTCCAAGAGAACTAAGCTATCATAGGGTCCTTCGTCTTGCTCACTCCGCTCCAGCCACACTGGCTTTCAACTGCGATCCCTCCAACACACTTGCATTGTCTTGCCTCAGGTCTTTAGACACGCTGGCCCCTCTGCCCAGACATGCAACCTGCCCCACACCTCTAACTCCTCTCTCAGGTCTTATCCTGAATATTACTCACCCAGAGACTTCCCTCAGGTCTTCCCAGTGTATGCTCTTGTTGGCTTTCCTCCTTCCTTTATTTTTATTTTTTATTTTAGAGAGAGAGTGTGAGTAGGGGGGAGGGGGGCAGAGGGAAAGAGAGAAAGAATCCAAAGCAAGCTCCACTTTCACCATGGAGCCCAACGCGGGGCTCAATTCCGTGACCCTGGGATTGTGACCTGAGCCGAAATCAATAGTCAGATGCTAAACCAACTGAGCCACCCAGGCACCCTGGCTTTCTTCCTTTAGAAACTTATTTTAGAAGGTTGAAAAGGATGATTCATGTAATTTTGCGTTTGAAGTCCGTCAGTCCACCAGGGGACGGATGCTCGTGCCTGTCTCATCCATCACTGGGCTCAGCACAGTGCCTGACATAGAGGAGGCCACTCAATACATATCTGCTTACTGATTTACTGAGTTCAAAGACTACTCATTAAAATTAAACTCTTTTTTTAGAGGTAATTCTTATAACATGTATATCTCTTTATAAGTTCAATCATATGTGACAAGTCATTGATTTTTTAAAATTATTTTTTAACATTTTACTGGGAAAAAGTTTCAAGCTTACAAAGAAGATAAAAGAATAAATAATAGAACATCTGAATACCTCTTTCCTATATTCAATTTTAACTAGTTTGTTGATATTTAAACATTGTGCATTAAGAACCAGTTATTCTGGGTGATTTCAGTCTCTTCCCAAAAAGATGATGTGCATATCAAACATGTGGTAAAAACAGATTATTCAAAACATTGAGGGGAAATGTGATTGTAGCTGAGTTTTAGTATCTCAAATCTCCAGAATTTGTGTATGTGCTGTCGAAGCAAGCACATCAAATCTCCAGAATTTGTAATGTGAAAATATGCATATTGTAAAGAACAGAATATATACTGAACTAACATAGGGTACACACAGGTGCACAGTGGAGAACAATGCTTTGCATGTGAAGTAATTTATTGACATTGATGCTATTCTAAACATTTAATTCTGAATGCACCTTCAGAAGCAGAAGATAAAAGTTGGCATAGGTCACATTTACTCAAAGTACATGAGGAAATTGCAAAGACCTCTTACCAGCACTTTGCATGCTCATCCTGTCTTTCAGGAGTACATCTCCAAGAATTTGGCGATAAAATATCAACAAATGAATGGAACACATACTTCCAATTAATGTTTCTGGCAGTAAGCTGTTAAAGAAGAAAAACAAGCATTCATTAAATAAACTCCTACCATCCAACTTATGGTGTTTTTAAAATATGTATTTACTACTTTAATGGACAGTTCTAAGATTTGCTTCATTATTGGAAAAAAGATGTTAACAATTTTCAAGAAAATTTCCACTATAAGTTGCCCACAGTAAACTTCAGAAAACTAATGTTACACTTTCAAGCCTGAACTCGGTCTTGCCACTCTCGTATTTCCATTTTAGCACATATGCCCATGTTAAATGTTAAATAAAAAAGAAAAGTCATAAATTATGTGTTTTGGGAAGAAAGGGACTAGTCAGCTACAAGTTTTGACAAAGTCATGTGGCCACCCCTGCTGATGTGATGAATGAAAAGGAAACATGAGCTCAAACTGTTCATGTTGCTGGGTGGAATGTGGGAGGGTGTGACAGATCTGGACTGAATTCTGACTTTGCCTCTTCCTAGCTATGTGACTTTGGGTTAATTAATTATTCTCCTTGTGTTTTGGTTTCCTCACTTGTAGAATTCAGATAGTAATACCTCCATTTCCGATTACTCAAAGAATTAACATGAGACAAATGTGATGTGCTTAATGCAATGCCCCGTCCATAGTAAGGGCTCAAAAACAGAAGAAAATTTAAATATTGATGTTATGTTCGTGTCAGTTTAAAATAGATTGTTATAACTTTAAACATGTAATATGTAATCTTCATGGTAACCCAAAGAAAAAAAATCTATAGAATATACACAAAGGAAATGAAAAGGTAATCAAAATGTGTCACTATAAAAAAAATCAATCAAACACAAAGGAAGGTCTTAAGGGAGAAAATGAGGGACAACCCCCACACCCCCAGAGGATGTAAAAAAAACAAAAACAAATAACAAAATGGCAATACTAAGTCCTTCCCTATCAGTGATTACTTTAAATATAAATGGATTAAACTCCCTAATAAAAAGACACAGATTGGCAGAACGAATAGAAAAACAGGATCTAACTATATTCTATCTATACGAGACTCACTTTAGATCTAGGGATGCTCAGAGGTTGAAAGTGAAAAGGATAGACAAAGATACTCCATGCAAATAGTTAACAAAGGAGAGCAGGGGTGGTTATATTAATATCAGAAAAAATAGACTTTAAGCCGAAAAAACTTAAAAGAGACAAAGAAGGATATTAAAGAATGATAAAAGGGTCAATGCATCAAGAAGATATAACAATTATAAACATATGCAACAAACATTAGAGCTCCTAAACATACAAAGCAAACATCAACAAAATTGAAGAGAGAAATAGATTATAACCACAGTAGGAGACTTTAATACACCACTTTCAATAAAGAATAAAACAACCAAAGGATCAATACAAAAATAGAAGACTTAACACTGTAGACCAACTGTAATGAAGACACATATAGAATCCTCTGCTCAGTAATACAGAGTACATATTTTTCTCAAAAGTACATGGGACATTCTCCAGGACAGATCTTATGTTAGGGTACTTATGAATCTTAATAATTTAAAAGACTGAAATCATATAAAGCACCTTTTTTTTTTTTATCACAATGGAATGAAACTAGAAATAGCAGAAGGAAAACTAGAAAATTCGCAAATATGTGGAGATTAACCATCACACTCTTAAGCAATCACTGGCTCAAAGAAGAACTCACAAGGAAAGTTAGAAAATATCTTGAGACAAATAAAATGAAAGCACATCATACCCAAACTCATGGGATGCAGTGGAAGGAGTGCTAAGCTAAGAGGGAAAATATACAGCTATAAATGCTTCCATTAATTAAGAAGAAAGATTTTAAATCAACCACCTACCTTTAAACCTTAAAGAATTAGAAAAGAGAAATAAATCAAACCCAAAGGTAGCAACAGAAAAGAAATAATAAAGATTAGAGCAGGGATGAACAACAAAGAGAAGAGAAAATAACAAAAGTCAATGAAGCAAGAGTTGGTTCTTTGCAACGATCAACAAAATTGACAAACCTTTAGCTAGAGGACTAAGAAAAAAAGAAAAGACTCAAGTCACAAAATCAGAAATGAAAAGAGATCTTACTACTGATTTTATAAAAATAAAAAAAGGATTATAAGACAGTACTATGAATAATTGTATATCCACAAGTCAGATAATCTAGATGAAATGGACAAATTCCTAGAAACACAAAGCCTACCAGGGCTGAATGAGGAATAAATAGAAAATCTGAGACTGAATCAATAATCAAAGACCCCCCAGGACCAGGTGGCTTCACTGGTAAATTTTATCAAATAGTTAAAAAATCAATACCTATCCTTTTCAAAGTCTTCCAAAAAATTGAAAAGGAAGGAATACTTCCACACTCATGATCTGAAGCCAGCGTTATTCAGATACCAAAGCCAAAGATACATGAGAAAACTAGAGACGAAAATCCCTGATAAATATTGATGTGAAAATCCTCAACAAAAAACTAGCGAACAGGATTCAACAGCATGCTGAAAGGTTTATACACTACGAACAAGTGGGGTTTATTCCTGGGATGCAAGGGTGGGTCAACATTAAAGAGTCAGTCAATGTAATACACTACACATTAACAGAATGAAGGAAAAACCCATATGATCTTCTCATTTGATGCTGAAAAAGAATTTGACAAAATTCAATACCTTTTCGTAATAAAAACACTCAACGATTCTAGGAATAGAAGAAAACTACTTCCACATAATAAAGGCCATATACGAAAATCCCACAGTTAACATCATATTCAATGGTGAAAGACCAAAAACTTTTTCTCTAAGGTCAGGAACAAGACAAGGATGCCTGCTTTCACCACTTTTATTCAATACAATAGTGGAAGTCCTAGCTAGAGCCCCCGGCAAGAAAAAGGAATAAAAGTTATCCAAATTGGAAAGGAAGAAGTCAAATTATCTCTGTTCACAAACAACAGATATAAGACATATAAGACAACATGGTCTTATATGTAGAAAACCCTAAAGATTCCACAAAACACTGTTTGAATAAACAGATTCAGCAAAGTTATTGGATATAAATTCAGCATACATCAATCAGTCATGTTTCCACACACTAACAGTGAACAATTTGAAAAGAAAAGTAAAACCAATTCCATATACAATAGCACCAAAAAGAAGAAAATACTTAAAAAAATAGAAACAAAATTTCAATATTATTTCAAAATAATCTGGAAACACGACAAGTGAGTACTTTATAATCCTGATGCATGACATACACTAAATGCTCACTGGGAATATACGGAGTACAAAGCTAACCTTAGAAGATATTCAAGAAAATGTTTTGAGCCATTCTAAATATACGTGCTCTAAATGCTATTTTTAGAAATACACGAACTCTGTCACTAAGCATAAAGAATGACCGCATAGGAAATCTTGAAAACTTTGCAAACAATGTCCTCTCTCAAGGAGGAAAATATTTTTGGGCTAAGAAGAACCACCCAAAGTCAAAAAAGAGATTTCAACTTTTGTAAATTAGTTTTTTTAGTTTCTAGAGTAAGTCTTTTAGAAGGAAGGGCCATCAATCCCAGAGGTAACACTCAGGCTTCCGGCCTGTCGGAAGAGAACAGAATGAATGTAACCCTTATGGTGGTGCTGGAGCAACGGATTCCCCAGGGGTAGCTGCATGGAATTTAACAAATATCCTTGACCACTTCCTAACCCCTGCATTTCTAGAAACATGCAAAAATGTAAGACAGGTTCTCTTACATTCACATACAGCATTTGGTCTATAGAAACTGTTGCTTTCGGACCCTGCTACAATTCTCGTCTTATGTCTGACCTGGATTGCAAAGACTGGCCACAAAGGCACCACATGCCTTCTCAGTGTTCAGCTGTGATTCCTAAGGATTGTTCCACATCCTGCCCTCTGGTCTGTGGCCCATCTGGGTAGTGTCTCAGCTGCGTGCCCAAACCATGTCTCATGCCGAAGAACAGCCATTGATTTTGCTAGAGGAAGGGGTGGAACCTTCCTTCCATTTTTCCTGCTCCTCTCACGGAGCCGCCTGCTCTGTCTAGCTGGCATCACTTCCAGCCTGCTGTAGAGGCCTCTGTTCCTCCCACAGTGTGGGCACTCCTTTCCTTCTGGCACCTCCCCACAACATGAGGCAGTACTGCTGCACTTTATTAGTCCTCTTTAGGAAAATCCTCTGCTTTTCCCAAACCCAAGACAAGCAGGAAGCTCTGAGCTACTAAGGTTGGCTAAGCTATAGAAGTAAAAACGTACTTCTTTCTCATCTCACCCATCTGCCAGCAAACTCTGATGGCAGAAGGGCGATGAACGTAATAATGGGGCCCAGGCTAGTAGCACTATTATCTCATTTATTTTTAGAAACAATACAATGGGAGTAAAGGAGAAAAAAAGATGGGATACATCAAAAAGGCAAAGACAGACAAGTTTCCAGCAAATTTATACACATGCACCCAGCCAACTTCCACAGACGGGTATTTCTTGGCATTCTGAACTCACGCACTGGGGGTCTGGGTCTAAATTCAGGGCTTTCCCTCATCGGGGCCTTTGCCTTTGGCCAAATCACATCAGGTTAAAGTCCATCGAAAAACAGCTCCAAAATTAGAATGGCGAGACTTGGTGAAACTGAAGGATCTATTTGCTCCCTCTTTCATCTCATGCCGAGAGGGTCACGATGATTACAACCGTCCCCACAAAAGGAGTCCCATGGGCAGGATTCTGGGGCTCTTTGGTAAAAGAGATGCGTCTACATTGATTAATTTGCATTTCTG
This sequence comes from Acinonyx jubatus, assembly GCF_027475565.1. Lineage (NCBI taxonomy): Eukaryota > Metazoa > Chordata > Mammalia > Carnivora > Felidae > Acinonyx > Acinonyx jubatus. The sequence continues at coordinate 102,536,826 of NC_069388.1, read as the reverse complement.
CTGACATCCAAAGGTACACACACGTAAGACTGCTTGCTGGCTGGTGAGAGGGCAGTAGGAAGCCGACTCACAAGGGCACTGGATAAAACTGGGCAGGAAGGCAAACTCTCACTGGGCTTCCCAACCTTGGGTCTGTGTGCTCTGTGGTATGTCCCTAGGCATACCGTTAAAAGCTTCTGTCTTTTCTCCTTTCAGCCGGGGAGTCTGGCTAAACAAAGGTGGAGTTCTTTAAGCACCAAGGGGGTGGGGACAGAGGTGGAATGTACTTTTGAAGGAGAGGAGGAGGGCTGTTGGCACCGTTACTTGCTTCCTCTCCCATCCACTGAAGATGGCGGTCAGGGGAGGAAAGGGGACTGAGATGGATCGGTCCCGCCTCAGTCTCCACCTCTGTGCAGGCTCAGAGCAGAAATGCCCCAAAGCTCCTATGCTGGTTCCCAGTCTTTCACCACAGACCCCCAGCACAGCTTACACACAGCCCGGTGGGGGCCTCTGGATTCTCTGTGCCCATGGCCCGGTCTCTACGAGAATCAGCTGAGCCTACGCTGCACCAGCCCACACTTGACACTACTGGGCACACTTATTTCCGGATCATGCGGAGTGGAGTGGCAATTCAAGACGGTGCTCAGGTCCCTCTCCTGAGCTCTGGGAGAACAGAAGAGCACACACGCAGTCAAGGGTGGGGGAGGCTGGGAATAGCGGGAGGCAGAGCAGAGCTCCCGAGAAGTACACTTTTATACTAGCAGGAAGATTTCTACTTTGAAATTCTTTAGCAAACATGTTTTAAGCTCCTACTGGGTGCTGAAATCAAACAAGCATCTTAGTTCCTGGGGCCTGGAGGGCAAGGACTCAGGACCCTTCTTTGAGAACCAGCAAATGAAGAACGCTCATTGCTTTGGAAGCATGGGCCTGCTTACCTGACTTCCGCACCGCCCAGTCAGATCTGATCTCTAGATTGTAAAAAGTATCTTGGAACCCGTATTTGGGGCCAAAGCAACACTATTAAGAGCTGTAGTTGAAAGATATGCTTGGGAGTGCTTGGGGACTGTTGGAGGCTTACCAATGAGACGAGAAGAGGAAGGCTGAAGAAGCAGGAAGAATGAAGCCAAACAGGATTTTGGCTTTTCTTTTACAAAGACTGCTACTGTGCTTTTTTTTTTTTTTAATCTTGAAAAATAGCAATTTTCCAAGGAAAGATTGGCCAAAAAAGGGAATCTACAGGCTCCGTAAACATCCAGGGGGGAAAAAAATCAAGAGAATGAATAATGTCCACGAACACATTATTAATGGTTATTGAAAGATTTAACTGTTAATAGTAGAATTATAAAACACATTTCAGGGGCGCCTGGGTGGCTCAGTCGGTTAAGCGTCCGACTTCGGCTCAGATCATGATCTCGCAGTCTGTGGGTTCGAGCCCCGCATCGGGCTCTGTGCTGACAATTCAGAGCCTGGAGCCTGTTTCAGATTCTGTGTCTCCCTCTCTCTCTGATCCTCCCCCGTTCATGCTCTGTCTCTCTCTGTCTCAAAAATGAATAAACGTTAAAAAAAAAATTTAAACACATTTCAGTATCAGATATAAGAACACGGAATATTTAAACTAAGGGCATGATCCAGAATGAGAAAACAACAATTCAGAAGGCTATGCCAACTTTTCATCTATTACTCTGAGGCAAGTCATGGTGGGGCAGGTCAACTTTACCAGCTTCTCTTCCCAGGCCTTGCTGTTCCCTTCCAGCCCTCTTGTGTACCCTGTGCCCTCTGTGTTAAGTTCCCTTTCTCCACCGCTGCATATCTTCACGTGTGCACGTCTCCAGTCCTTCAAAGCCTATTTCAAACCCCCCTCTGATCTTACCAGCTACATAGCACATCTTCATTTGAACAAATTTTATAACACAGTACCATGTACCTGGCATTATATTTGCAGTTACCTATCTGGAAGATAATAATAGTAAATAATTATAGCTAACACTTACTGTGTTTTACTATGTGCCATATATTATAAAAACAATCTAGGCGTTTTATTTACTTTCTTTTCATTAAACCTCATTATAGCTTTATGGAGTTGATACTATTATGCCCATTGAAAAGATGTAGATATGGGGATCCTGAGAGAGATGGTTAAATGACTTGTCCAAGAGGTTACTGAGTTAGAAGGTGATAGATCTGGGAACCTACTAGTATAAAAGCTCCCTGAAATAAGTGAAAAGGATTGAGAGTACACTTGTGATGAGCACTGAGTAATTAATGTATGGAAGTGCTGAATCACTATATTGTATACCTAAAAGTAATATAACACTGTAAGTTAATCACTGGAATAAAAAAATCTAAAAAGTGCTCTATAAGTCAATGAAAGAAAATTAACTAAAAAATAAAACAAATTTAAAAAGCCTACCTAAAGAAAATGCAAATTAAAACCACTATGAGATCCCATTACTTATTAAAATGGCCAAAATGAAAAAAATTAATACCAAGAATTGAGTAATTGGAACTTTTGTACATTGCTGCAGAGAGTGTAAAATGCTATAGTCATTTTGGAAGAGTTTGGAAGTTTCTTGTAAAATTAAAAAGACACCCAGGAATCCTGCACCTAGGTATTTATACCGCTGAGAAATAGTTTATGTCCACACACAAAAGCCTCATCTGCAAATATTTAGAGTAGCTTTATTCATAAATGCCCAAACTTAGAAACAACCCAGATGTCTATCAATTAGTGATTGGATAAATGCATTGCGGTATATCTATCAAATGGAATACACTATTTAGAACAAAAAAACAAACCTCTGTTACAAACTTCTAATAATATGGATGACACCCTCAAATGCACTATGCTGGGTAAAGGAAGCCAGACTCAGAAGGTTACACACTGTATGACTCCATTTGTATGACATTCTGGAAAAGGCAAAACTCCTGGGAAAAAAAAACAGATGAGTGGCTGCCTGAGGCTGAGGCTAGGGAGCTGACCACAAAGGAGAGAGCTGTTCAGAGAGATGGGAATATTCTCCACCTTGGTTGTGGTGGTAGTTACATGAGAGTATACACTGGTCAAGATTCAAAGAACTGGAAACCAAAAAAGGCAAATTTTATGGCATATAAATCATACCTCAGCTAACCTGACATAAAAAAAAGCTCCCTAATGATAAGATCAAGGATGGCAAGCCCCATTTAGCCAAGTTTCTATACTATTTCTGACCAAATGTCTCACTTGAGCTACTAGTAAACAAAAAGTGAGATGATTTGAATTTATTATCATTCTATTTCCCTACTGGTCTTGGCAGACAAATTAATGAGGGAAAAAATAACCAACGAAAGATGACCAGGAAGGAGGAGAAGCTGAAAGCAAGACGGTCTAGAAACTCTGAAGGACCTCAAGTTACTGGCCAGGTAAGTGGGGACCAACCTTAGTAAGTTTCTTGATCTTCTGTTCGAAGATCTCAGTTTTACTAGGAGTTGAGGCTGCCTTCTCATCATCATCATCTGATGGAAAACATTCCCATGTGCTTTTAAAAAAAATAGAAAATAAATGTCAAAGCTTTAAGTGCTTGGGACAGTAAGTATAATAAAACAAAGTATCTTTTATACTAAAACAAAAATTTGGGGTAATAAATAATAATTGTACGAAGAGCAGGAGTCCCTCACATACCCTAACTGAGCCGATGAAGAGAGAAAGCATGGCATTGAAGCCTACCGACCTCCCTAATGGCACCTGACTGGCGTCTGTAGCTGCCACTCCATCGGGGGCTTGGACAGCATCGTCGCTGCCAGATTACAAAGGGAAAAAGGGAAGTTAGAAAGCATGACTGTCTCTAGGTAGAACCTACTGCGTCCCAGGTCTCAAACCCCTTCCTGTGCCAAGAAGGTGGGGCTGTGGCACTGTCAGGGCAGCGGCAATGCCGTGTGGTCCGAGTCGTGAAACAAGGACAGAGACATCTAAGAAGCAAACGGGGAGTTTCAAATCTGTCAGGAGCTGAGCTCCACGAGGCAAGGGCCCTATCTGTCCTACTCTCCATTTTACCATCATCGAGCACGGTGCCTGGTCAATGTATATTTTTTAAAAATGCTCGATATTTTTGGAAGTTGACGTGGCATGTTAGGACCACAATTTGAAATATCTGTGTCTTTCAACCTAGCGATAGGCAACCTCCGAATTAGCCTCTTCTGTGAATTCTGTGGCGGTCACCGGCATCAGTCCAGTGTTCAATGAGAAGGCATTGAATTAACAAAGGGTCCTCATGCTTTCTCATTTCCTACATTAGAGTCTCATATGTGCCACCAAGAAAATTAGCAGTTAGGAAAATGATTAGGATCTTACTATCAAATGACTTATTCTTAAAAATGTGAACTCAAGTGAAGAATGCTACGCTTATTAGAATATAGCCCCCCTTGCTGATGCATCTTCTGTTTACTTTGTAAGGAAAGGAGAGAAAGCGACGCCTAAAAGCTGTACCTTTTCTGGATACCGAAGGGTCCACTTCAACACCTTTTTCATAAGGGGTGCCACCATTCAAGAAGAGTTCATACGTTCTACAAAAGAATAGTAAACCACGCGTTTCCATTTTAAAACACCGAAGTTCATTGTGAAATATTTTTTTAGGGCAGATAAATTCACAGACATTTTATTTGTCTCATTGCTAAACGAGAATGAAAGTTGTTGATTCCTCTATGAAGTATTATCTCAGTAAATAAAGTTTCTTTTGTTTTCAAATTTAAAAAATAGTTTACTTATTTTTGAGAGAGACAGAGAGAGAGAAAGAGCATGAGTGAGGGAGAGGCAGAGAGAGAGGGAGACACAGAATCCGAAGCAGGATCCAGCAGAGCCTGACGCAGAGCTCAAACCCACAAACCGTGAGATCACAAAGTCAGATGCTTAACTGCACGAGCCACCCAGGTGCCCCAAGCTTTTTTCTTAACTTTGAACTGTAGAAAATACATTTTCCCACATTAACATGAGAAAGATTAATTGATGCCGTTAAAGTGTCTTCACTTTAGTGACTTGTACTAATGAATGTATCAGTGATATATTTTTGAATGTTATTTTTCAAATGTTTACACGGCATAGAAATGGTAAGTAAAAAAAAACAAAAGAATCCCTCCCTATCCTGTCCCCTCTAGTCTGGTAAGGCCCTTGTCCTACATTTTTCTATGCAAATGCAAACAAATATATATATATACACGGTAAAGCTCTAAACTGACACATTTCTCTTTAAGTTGCATACTACCTAAGTGTAGAAAGTAGAAGATAAAAGCCTTCTTTCATCCCATGGCACTGCCTCCCTAGTCCTGCTCCTCAGAGGCAACCTGCCCACATATCCACACAAACACAGCTTTCCATGAATAAAAGTGGAGCCGCAGCACGCATACTATTCTGCAACTTGCTTTGTCCATGTAATGATACATATGCGAAATGTTTCTGTATCAGTACATAGGCTTCTACCTCATTTAGAAAAATAGCCGTGACTTCGCTTTAGAAAGATGGAATAGACACACTTCTCTCTCCTAACTAGGTACAACTAAAAACCTTTGACATTCTTAAAGACATTTTTTTTTTAAATCACAAGAAACCTGGGCTCTTACATTCTCTGAGGGGGTGCCCCTCCCCTTACCACTGGGGTGATGTCAGAGAAGTGGAATCTGGACTTTTACCTCTGCCCTGTGGTAAAGAGGCCATGCCCACCCCTGGATGTAAGTAGAAGCCACAGAAGGCAGGGAGCATTATCTGACTTAATCCTCACAATAACCCTCTGGCGTAGGAACTATTATAATCTCCCATTTTATTTTTTTTATTTTTATTTTTTTTTAATTTTTGTTTAAGGTTTATTTATTTATTTAAAAAAAATTTTTTTAACATTTATTTATTTTTGAGACAGAGAGAGAGAGAGAGAGCATGAACAGGGGAGGGTCAGAGAAAGAGGGAGACACAGAATCTGAACCAGGCTCCAGGCTCTGAGCTGTCAGCACAGAGCCCGATGCGGGGCTCGAACTCACGGACCGCGAGATCATGACCTGAGCCGAAGTCGGATGCTTAACCGACTGAGCCACCCAGGCACCCCAAGGTTTATTTATTTTTGAGACAGAGAGAGACAGAGCATGAACGGGGGAGGGTCAGAGAGAGAGGGAGACATAGAATCCAAAGCAGGCTCCAGGCTCTGAGCTGTCCACACAGAGCCCAACGCGGGGCTCGAACTCCTGGACCGTGATATCATGACCTGAGCTGAAGTCGGACACTTAACCGACGGAGCCACCCAGGCACCCCTATAATCTCCCATTTTAAAGATAGAGGAAATTGAGGTTTGCACACATTAAAGAGCCTGGAACCTGGCTTACAGTTACACAGACAGAGCCAGGACGAGAGCCCTGAATTTTACAATTCCAAGCCTTGGATCTTAATCACCATCCTGATGACTGCCAATTTGTATCTCCTCTGTGAATTTCTTATTTATATCCTAGACTTAGATTCTTTTGTGCCCATTTAAAAATTTGAATTGTCTTTCCTACTCATTTTTTAGAGCCCTTTTTATATTAGTGATAATAATTTGTTATGTATAATATTGTAAATATTTGTTTTTTTGTTTTTTGTCTTTTGGTCTTAAGTTTTGAATTCGTTTATAGTGATTGCCATTACGCTTTCAACGTATCACCTTTAGAATAAAGGTGGGGGTGCCTGGGTGGCTGAGTCAGTTAAGCGTCCGACTGCAGCTCATATCATGATTTCATGATTCGTGAGTTCGAGCCCCGCATCAGACTCTGCATGGACAGTGCCAAGCCTGCTTGGGATTCTCTTTCTCTCTCATTCTCTCTCTGCCCCTCCCCACTTACACTATCTCTCAAAATATCTAAATAAACTTTAAAAAAAAAAGAAGAAGAAGAAAGGTGGAGTCACAGATACCCTGGGGACCCTGGACTTCACTTTCCCACTCTCTGGAGAGAATTAGGTTCTGTTTCAGCACTGTGAAATGTGCTAATAGAAAATTACTGAAAATTACTGAAAAAATATTTTCAGCAGAGAGTAAAATCTTTTAGTTTTTATTTTTTACAATTTTTTTAATGTTTATTTACTTTTGAGAGAGAGTGAGTTGGGGAGGGGCAGAGAGGGGGAGATAAATGATCCAAAGCAGGCTCCGCACTGACAGCAAAGAGCCTGATGCGGGGCTCAAACTCACAAACCGCGAGGTCATGACCTGAGCTGAAGTCAGACACTTAATCCACGGAGCCAGGAGCCCCTCAACATCTTTTAAAATACTTGTTCTGTAAGAGACCTTTCTTCCTGACCCTGCGCATGCTGTTTTCATACACTACTTCAAAGCACATTACAATCAACATTAAAAGCCCTCTCCCCACAAATTTTTGAAATGCTAACAGAATGTACACTCTGCAAACCTAAGGTATGCAGATTCTAAACGATGAATTTCTACAAAATTACTCATTTGGAAGGAATATACAGCCGACTTACTTTGCTGGAATAGGAATTCCACTGGCATCAAAAAGTTTAAGAAACACCCAGCCACAACTTAACTCTCCTCTTTCACCGGTTGACTAGGAAATAAAGAGGCATACAAAACTGAATGTCTGAGCCAGTCAAATTTAAAAGCACATACTAAGTCCTTTACAGGGAACAAAATTAGCATTCACTTTTAGAAATAAACAATTCCTCCCAAGAAAATAACGTGAAACATGGTGGGTCCCATTTTCCTTGTGGGCCAGATGGCAAAGGCAGTTATATAAAGGAAAGATCCTCTCTTGTCGAATCACTTTTGAAAATCCCCAAAGCCTGAAGATGTGGAAAGTGTTGCTACTGTTTCTTGAGTGATACAAATATTTTGTGGAATGATCTAAATCACAACACTACACCGGATTTGAGCTTTGTCTCAGTGAGAGATGAAATGCACACATTCAGTCATTTTTAATTTTGTAATCATCGGTTAGAACTTTACCTCCACTGTCAGCTGCTGAAGGCCACTGGGGACTTGCTTGGGGGCCCTGCTTCCCTCTCCTGTCCTACCCACCCACAACACATATGGATGAATTTGCCTTAAAGAAATGAAAGCGTGGTGTAATATTATTAATATAGTAACAGTTGGTTCTCCGAGTTACCTTGAGGCCAAGTATATATACTATACCTACCAAGGTACTATTAGAGTGTGGAGACATTTAAATTACTATCACATGAAATCAGTGAAGGGAATTATGGGCACGCTTATCGTGATGAGCACTGAACAATGTACAGAAACTGCTGAATCACTGTATTGTACACCTGAAACTAATATAATACTATATGTGAACTACACTAGAATTAAAATTAAAAACTTAAGAGAAAAGGAAATTACTATCACAGACCCACACCCACTGGTTCAATCGTTTATGTGACATAATCCAAGGTTCTGTCGTTCCCTTTATAAAAATTACCACTCTGGCAGGTCCTTTAATGGGAACTGTCAGCCACAAGGTTAAGTGCCACCCCTGACCCTCTAGGACAAGGTAAAACACTGCTGGAATGCCACTGAACATGTCTTATCACTTTCTGAAAAGTCTCATCCTTTTCAAACCTTGATTCCTTAAAAGCACTGGAGTGCATTTACTCAGGCTATAAATATAAATAAATACAGTTTTATTGTAAATGCTACTGAAAAAGCAGCGGTATGTATATGTATATATATATATATATATATATATATATATATATATACACACACCACCATTGCCATTCCTTGAGAGATTAAAATTCTATTACACATAAACAGCTCAACTATTTTACTTGTAAATGCTTTTTTTAAAACTTCTCTTAACATTAGAAAGCTTTATCTTTCAACTGACATACATTGCGAATATAAGAAATTCCAAGTTCAAATAATATTCCAAGATCTGGAGATGAAGAATTGGATCTGATAAAACAATCACCATCAAGCAAGCATGGCAAGATGCCTGTGACCTGAAATAATGAAGAAAACGAAGTTACTACTAAAAATTTAAAACGGGAGGGAGGTTTCAGCTTTACTCATCTGTACACAGTTTACACATTTGCATCACAATAACGGTCTTTTAAAGGAAACAAGAACCAAATGGATTGGACCCATCAAGGATTTCAAGTTTAAAAAATTTAATTGTTGTGTTGAAGGGAAATAACCTTTACCTTCACTTGCTCTTTGCTTAGAGTAGAGGCTATTGTGAAACAAGTACTGTTACCCAGGTCCTCAGACGTGTTATAAAAATAATTTGCATACATAATAAGATATTTATATAGATCATTGCTCTTTGTAAACAGAACTAAAATCGAAGACTTCATGCAAACATTTGCTCAACCTTCCTGAGGTGGGCCTTACATATTTTCCTTGTTTGCTCATTCTTTTCCTTCTCTCTGGACAACCACATCCCTCTGTCTTGCCTATAAAATCCTCTCCATCCCTGAAGGCCTAGTTTCTCTTCTACAAAACCTTCCCTGAGCCTGAGGGCTAGAATTAATGTCACCCTCCTTTGTGTTTCCACAGTACTTGGAGCCCTATAACCATTACATTCTGTCTCTGTGGTAGTTATCAACAGGAACCCCGCCTCCACAGGGTTACTCTAAGGATTAAATGAGATAGTGCCCAGGAGGACCTACCACTGTGCTTGGCACATGGATAGAGCTCCATAAACACAGATTATTGTTATTATACTTGTCTGTATATGTTTCTTCTCTACTAACAGGTAAGTTCCCAAATGCCTGGGAAGAATGTCTGGCACCTAACAGATACTTAATTTCATTCAACAAAGGAACAATTTCATATGATTTACCCTTCCAAACAGTTCATCTTTATATCCAAAAAAATTTAGAAAGTTGTACCTAAATGCTTCATGTACACATGCAACACCAGAATTGTGGAGCATTGTACCAAAATACAAGCAGTGGGACACTTAGAAAATCAAACTGGACTTTTAGGAGATGAGCTATAGCCACGGGTGGATACACACAGCACACAAGCCAGATGGCTGGGCCTCTTCCACAACCTGTGCCCTCTCCTTGAACCCCTCTTGCTGGAAGATCTTTTGATGCAGTAAGAGAAAGGTTGATGAAGGATTTTTAGGATGCGGTGCCCCAAGGCAATTAGTTATGGGAAGTAAATACTAAAGTAATGAGACTTTGGAGGTAGAAAAAAAGTAAAGCAAAATAAACTATAGACAATATTATAACAAGAACATAAAGATATCTTCATGTTCACTAACATCTATGTCATAGGGATTCAGTGGTTTGAAACCACCTAACCTTATTCCAGTCTTTTCTTGTTCCAGTCTTAACAGTGCCTGGGTATAATGTACCAGCCCTGGGTGTCACCTTTGATTTTATCTGATCAAACCACAGCTCTCATTAACACAGTTGATTTTATTTGTTAAAAACACTTCCTAAATTTATCTTTTTGTTTTCATTTTCATCAGGGGGCATTTCCTAGAATTGAACCCTGCAATCCACTGAATGGGATGATTCATAGGAATTGTAACTCTGATGAGTCAGAAACAAAAGTAATTTTCATCAAGTCCCCAAAGAACGTGAGATAATCCAAAGATTCAAATCCGGCCTCATATATTCTGTGCTCAACATAAACACATGATCTCAGAGGTACGTGTGGACAGCTTTGCCTTAGAAATGAACTGCCTATCACTTAACAGGTAAAAGATGTTCACATTTCATTCCATTCACTGAGCAGATTCCTTACCTGGGGAGAAAAAGTCCATGTTTTGGGCTTTTTAGGTTGCCATGTGGCTCTGACTGTATGAATGTTGCTCAGAACCTGAAATGAGATTTTCTTAGATGAGATCATGCTGTAGAGAGCTCTCTCAAACATCACCACTCCTACATCCCAAACAGTGAACAGGGAACAGGCTATACTGCGTGGAGCAGAGGGCCTTGAGGGGGCTCTTACGCTTTTTAGTTTGTGCAACTCTATAATTTGTTTTTTTATATCAAGTACATACGGAACTTTAAAAACGATTAACAAAAAACAAAAAACAAAAAAATAAAATTAAAAAAATAAAAAAATAAAAACGATTAACAAAAAACTATTATAGCACTAATTTCTAAAATAATCAAAGAACGGAAAAAATAAATTCAGACTCAGATCTTTGCACTAGTAATAAATTATAGTAAGTGAAATACTTACTGAGACAGGTTTGCCAGAAAAGCAAGTGAAATTTCAGCTACAAATGACCCATTAAGAAATGTGACCCACAGGAGCATTTTATGGTAGCCCATCACCACGCCACTAAGACTGACAATGCTAATAATAGCCCAGATACACAGCCTCAGTTTCCTTCAAGATCTCCAGCCCCGTATATTATATTCTTCCTACAATTCAATCTCTTGTAAAATGCTTCTGCAAGAAGTTAGTCCCACAATGTACATAAGGCAATGAAATACAAAAGAAGCAAAAAACTGCAAAGAAGAGTTCAAATTCTGTAAAGTTATTGCTAAAATTGACGTCTTCCAAAGAAACGGATAACATAAAACTTTTATTTATTTAATTAATTAATTTAAAAGTTTATTTATTTAAGTAATCTTTACACCCAATGTGGGGCTCAAACTCACGACCCTGAGATCAAGAGTCACATGCTTCTCTCACTGAGCCAGCCAGGTGCCCCTAAAATTTTTATTTTAGATACAAATATTTTAGTACAGCACTTTTAAAACTAAACTTTAAAAAACAATTAGAAACTATCCCAAACATGTCCTATGAGGTCAGATTCAATTCACTGCCCTCTATGTATGTCCCTATTGGTAGACAACTAGGATTATCTTACGGGCAGCTGAGTTGTTTTCCACATATACAAAGTGCTCATTTCCTTCAACAACTAATACGTAGGAATTTATTTAAAACCTCCTAAAATAATATATATTCTCAGCCTGAACTCTCGGAGTACAAACTTGTTTTCATTATTACCTGGTGTTAAATGTAAGACTGCATTTTATCTATTCTAAGGTTCCTCTTAGTTTTTCAAGAAGCGTTTCTCACTTCTAATACCCAAAAAGTCCTTTGCAGTCATCAAAATTGAGATCTCCTATCATCTCTGCTTTTATCTTTTCAAATTGGACAATCCTGATTTTAATTCGGGAGTAACTTCTTCTGCTTGATAATTTTACACCTTTTTTGGTTTACGGACTCTGAGAGCCAAAAAGGACTTAGTCCAGGGGCACCTGGGTGGCTCAGTCGGTTAAGCATCCAACTCTTGATTTCAGCTCAGGTCATGATCTCATGATCCTGGGATGGAGCCCCAGATCAGGCTCTGTGCTGAGCGAGGAGCCTGCCTGGGATTCTCTCTCTCCCCCTCCGTGCTCCTCCCCCACTCACGCTTGTTCTCTCTTTCTCTCAAAATAAATAAACATTTAAAAAGTACTTAGTCCAAACACCTCATTTTACATTTGCAAAAACTTCAGCAAGAGCGGGTGAACAATTGGCTCAGAACCGCTCTGTTTTCTGCACAAACCCAGAACACAAAGGATGAGGTAATCAAGGAGTCAAAAAGTTTAGAGGCTTCTACTTAGCAAATTGTATTAAGAATACATGAGGACTTCTGCTCAAGATGGCATGTTGAATTTGCACATTAACACAGTGGCTCTGCTCCCGACATAAAGGAGTGATAATTAAAGAGAGAGAGTAGAACTCAAAAGTAAGATGAACAATTCAATGGACCATAGATAGAAGGGGAAAGCTGTGAGGAGGGTGGGAGTAAAATCGGGGATCTCCCGGGCTCTGAGTCTAGAAGCAGGATGTGATGGCAAGAGGCTGGCTTTACCTGTTACAGAGGCTGACAGTACTCAACACATGACAGAACAGACAGCCTTACGGCTTGAAGATAGCAGGATGAAAAAGAAATGGTGGCCAACCTTCCCCCTCATAGGAAGTGGTGAACCTAAGCAGGTGAGAGGAAAAAGATGAAGCCATGATACCAGGCTGGGAACCAAGGCAACAAGCGGGCCCTTTCATGAACCTTAGATTAAGAACGTTAAGTTCCACTATAAAATCTGGTTCTAGACTGGAATTGGGGGGGGGTGCTGATGGTAGAAACCACAACACTATTAGGTAGGAGGGAAAAGAGAGTCATATCTTTCATGTAAAATGTGTCTCTAAAGGTACGTGAAGAAATCAAATACTGTACTAACAACACAAGAAATAACTCTGAGGATTGAAATTAACAAGATATGTTGATATATGTAATTATATATTGATTGCTTTAAAAAAAAAAAAAAGCCAGGGACACCTGGGCTCAGTCAGTTAAGTGTCTGCTTCAGCTCAGGTCATGATCTCATTGGTTCGTGGGTTCGAGCCCCATGTTGGGCTCTGTGCTGACAGCTCACAGCCTGGAGCCTGCTTCAGATTTTGTGTCTCCTTCTTTCTCTTCCATTCCCTCGCTCTCTGCCCCTCGTCTATTCACACTCTGTCTCTCAAAAATAAATAAACATTAAAAAAAATCTTTTTAAAAGGCCAGATTTACTTCTAGACAACATTAACAAGATGTGGGCAGGGTATCCAATAAAGCATGTTATTAGTATCTTTGATGTGTTAAGAAAAAGACAGAAGTACAGGATAATTTTAGATTTATGAGAATAATTTATAGCTAAGTAAGTATGTTAAAAATTGAAAGGTAACCACTTAATGGAAATATAATCTGTAGATTCCGAATCAAAAGTAGAAAAAAATGGAATGTGGACAACAATATTTCATCAGATGACAGGAATGAAAAAAGGAAAGATAAAAGATGATAAACAGAAAAGATACACACAAAGAAGGGAAATAAGTCCAAATATATGCATGTTATAGTGAATGAGGTTTGCCTAATATCTGCTCAATCCAGATATAGACAATACAAAAAAAAATCATAAGCCTATTTTGCTTATGAATAGTAATGCAAAGATCCCAAACAAATTTTTGTGAACCCAATCAATCGGCAGTATTTCTTTTTAAACAAAATAAAAAGTTTATGATCAAGAAGAGCTTATCCCAGGAATGAAAGGATGTTTCAATATCAGAAGATCTATTATTGTGGTATACCAGCTCAACAAATTAAAGGAATAAAGTCAAATGATCATCTCAATAGATGAAGAATAGAATTTGCTAAAATTTAACATTTACTTGTAAATATGAAAACTTGGAGCAGAGGAGAATTCACCACAGAAAGAGTACCTATCAACAACTTGTAACAAACATCCCATTGGTGAGTCTTCAGAAACACTGACATCTGTATCAGGAAGAAGACAAGGCAGTCTCTCCTGGTAGTCCCTGGCCCAAAGAGTAAGACAGCAAAAAGACATAAGGTATAAAAAGGGGAGAGACAAAACTGTCTTTATTTGCAGGCAATGCAACTATACACATAAGAAATTTGAGACTATAGAAAGTCTAAGTGACACTATATTTTAAAGGTATTAGAAATAATCAGCGATTTCAGGGCGCCTGGGTGACTCAGTCGGTTGAGCATCCGACTCTTGACTTCGGCTCAGGTCATGATCTCACGGTTCATGAGATCTCTCTCAAAATGAATAAACTTAAAAAAAAAAAAAGAAATAATAAGCAATTTCAGTAAAGTTTTGGGATATAAGATCAACTTCCAAATGACAATAGCTTTCTATGCATCAATCATAACCACTTAGAAAATATAAGAGGTGGGGCTCCTGGGTGGCTCAGTAGGTTAAGCATCTAGCCCTTGATTTCAGCTTAGGTCATGATCTCACAGTTTGTGAGATCAAGTCCTGAATTGGCTCTGAGTGGACAGGGTGGAGCCTGCTTGGGATTCTCTATCTCCCTCTCTCTCTGTCCCTCCCATGCTCATGCTCTCTCTCTCAAAAATAAACTTATAAAAAGTTAAACAATTTCAAAAAAAGAAAAAGAAAAGAAAATATAAGAAGAAGATTCCAATTCATATAGCTACCAAAACTAGCTAATTTTCAGGAAATAATAAGGTAGGGGGAAGGTAAATAGAGAAACAAGTTAATGATAATAAAAGGAAGTAAAAAGAAATCTTCCAGAGCTGTACTATCCAATATAGTAGCCACTGGTCGCATGTAGCTATTTAACTTTAACTTTAAAATTTAAATAGTCATGCTAGCCATGTGTGAAGCCACATTGGGTTAGTGGCTACCATGCTGGATAGCACAGACATAGAATATTTCCATTATCACAGAAAGTTCTATGGGCAGTGCTACTCCAGAAAGTGAGGCATTCTCTGTGATGGCTGACCCAGTTTCTTCAAGTTAATGGCACAAAAATTAAAAGGCAGGATAAAGGAGACTGCTGGATTAAAAGAGACTTAAGATACATGACAACCAAATGCAATGTTTGGACTTTGTATGGATCAGAACAAGTATACAAAGAAAAATTTTAAAACAACCAGGAAATCTGAATATGGGCTGGGTATTAGATAGAAAAATGGAATGATTCTTAATATTGCAGAGGGGATAATGGTGGTTATGTAAGAAAAGTGGTTATGTACGAAAAGTGCCTGGGTGGCTCAGTCAGTTAAGGGTCCGACTTCGGCTCAGGTCATGATCTCACAGTTCATGGGTTTGAGCCCTGTGTCCGGCTCTGTGCTGACAGCTCAGAGCCTGGAGACTGCTTCTGATTCTGTGTCTCCCTCTCTCTCTGCCCCTCCTCCACTCGCTCTCTTTCTCTCTCAAAAATGAGTGGACATTAAACAAAGTGGTTATGTAAGAAAATGTTTATATGTTTATACATGCATAAATATTGATTCATATATATATAGGAATAAAATGGAATGTCAAAAGTTTTCACTACAATGCTTTTATAAAAAATGAAGAAAAACATTGGGGATAGATTAGCCAGTTGAGCAAAATCTTGATAATTATACTATTCTCTCTACTTTTGTGAATGTTTGAAAAAGTTCATGATAAAAATTTGATTTTTAAATGAAAAGGCAAAGGCAGACTATAAATAACCATGTCAATCAATTGCCAATGTGACTTATGTTTTACCATCTTTTAAAAAAGTCAGAGTTTCAAATGTGTTACTCAGTAACATTCTTGATATAGGGACCCAGTGCTGTCCAATAGAACTCTAATAGAACTTTCTGTGATAATAAATACATTCTGTGTGTGCTATCCAATATGGCAACCATTAGCCACATATGGCTATCAATCACTTGAAATGTAGTTGGTGATACTAAGGAACTAAATTTTAAATTTCATTTAATTTTAATTAAGTTTTAAATTAATATGCATTTGAAGTTATTTTAAATTTAAGTAAATAATTATTTAAATTTAAATAGTAACATTCAGCTAGTGGCTACTATATTTGGATTTGGACAATGATCCAATTTGCAATAAATATGATGATATACTTATCTAAAAATGACAAAAACCCCAAATATTTGTATTTAAACAAAAAATATGCAAGACTTTTATAAAGAAAATTATGAAACATTATGATAAAATAAAAATGAAGATCAGAATACATAGAAAGATCATATCATATGTTTAAGGCTTTATGAGTTAATTCTGTAAAGCTTCTACTAAAATGAATCTAAAAATTCAATGCAATTCTACTAAAAATCCCAACCGGGTTCTAAAATGTAATTTAACAAGTTGATGCTAAAATTCATATGGAGGAGCAAATAGTCTAGATTAGTGAAGAATAATTTACATAGAAAGCAAACTGAGGGGACTTGTCATATTATAAAGGCATAGCAGTTAAGACTATTATTGGTCCAGGGAAAGACAAATACACCAATTGATCAGAACAGACACTGGAACCCAATCCATATAGAGATGAACACTTGTTACATAACAGAGCCACCTTGCAAGTCATGGGGAACAGATGAACTCTTCAATAAATGTTATTGAGACAACTGGCTATAAATATGGAAAAAATAAAACTAGATCTCTACTTTACAAAATACATAGAAATAAATTCTAGGTAGAGTCAATACCACAGTGAACAGAAATATTTAGAAGAAAATAAAAGAGAGTATCTTTATGATCCTGACATAGGGAAGGATTTCTTTTTTAATTTAATTTAATTTAATTTAATTTAATTTTATTTTATTAATATGAAATTTATTGTCAGATTGGTTTCCATACAAGGGAAGGATTTCTTAAACAAGACATGAAAAGCATAAACCATAAATGAAAAGACTGATACAGCTAACATCCATGAACTTTAGAACTTCTGTTCTTGGAAGCGAACTTAAACAACACAAACTTAAATGCCAACCCACAGACCTGGAAGTGATTGGAATGCAAATAACCAACAAAATGTCCAGTATTTATCAAGAATTATAAATCAATTATATATTTAACATACTTATATTAAGTTATACGAAGCTTGGAAATCCAAATGAAAGATTTAAATTTATAAAAATCCAAAAGAAAAATGAGCAAAAGACACAAAACACAATTCATAATGATGGAAATCTGATTGGTTAATAAACGTAAGAAGAGACATTTAAAAACACACTAGATATCAGGGAAATCAAAACCAAAACCACAATGAGATTCCACTTCATACCCAAAACATTGGTAAGATAATACCGATTGTGAAGATATGGAGAAACTGGGATCACGGCCGTATTACCTGGAAGAACCTCTGTGGAGAATAATTTGGCATTACCTAACACAGTAATCCACCATTCAGCAATCTACTCCCAAGTACACTTATACATATTCTAAAGCTTGTCTCACATGAACGCAAATCAACGTGTATAAGAATGTTCCCTGAAAGACTATAATAGTAGAAATGTTCAAGAGAATAATGGATAAATGGTGGCATGTCCATGTAATGAAATACCACTCAACAGTTAAAAAGAATGACCAAGAGCAAAATCCATCAACTTGGATAAAACATAAAGGGAAAAAAAGAAATTTGCAGAAGGTACAAGGATATGATACCATTTTATAAAGCATGGGACTATTAAAAATTAGGCTGTATAAAGTTAATAAAACAAAATTTAGGATAAGGGTTATCTATATGGAGGGAGGAAACCAGCAGGATGTGGGAGGGATACATTGGGGCTTTCAATCATACTTGCAGTATTTACTTTTATTTTCTTTATTTCTTTCTTTATTTTTAATGTTTATTTTTGAAAGAGGGAGACAGAACACTAGTCAGGGAGGGACAGAGAGAGAGAGGGAGACCCAGAATCCGAAGCAGGCTCCAGGCTCTAAGCTGTCAGCAGAGAGCCTGATGTGGGGCTCAAATTCACACACCATTAGGTCATGACCTGAGCTGAAGTCAGATGCTTAACTGACTGAGCCACCCAGGCAGCCCTGCAGTATTTATTTTTAAAATAATAGACTACTTTTGGGGCACCTGGGTGGCTCAGTCGGTTAAGCGCCCGACTTCGGCTCAGGTCATGATCTCACAGTTCATGGGTTCGAGCCCCGCGTCGGGCTCTGTGCTGACAGCTGGGAGCCTGAAGCCTGCTTCTGATTCTGTGTCTCCCTCTCTTTCTGCCCCTCCCCTGCTCACGCTCTGTCTCTCAAAAATAAATAAATGTAAAAGAAAAATTTTTTAAATAATAGACTACTTAAAAAAAATTTTTTTTTCAACGGTTATTTATTTTTGGGACAGAGAGAGAGCATGAACGGGGGAGGCGCAGAGAGAGAGGGAGACACAGAATTGGAAACAGGCTCCAGGCTCCGAGCCATCAGCCCAGAGCCTGACGCGGGGCTCGAACTCCCGGACCGCGAGATCGTGACCTGGCTGAAGTCGGACGCTTAACCGACTGCGCCACCCAGGTGCCCCATTAATAGACTACTTTTAATGAGAAGTCTTAGGTTTACGGAAAATTGAGCAGAAAGTACTCATTTTTTATTTTAAAAGAAGTTAGAGTACTCATTACAAACTCGGAGGCTTCAATAGAATTAAGTGATAAGGCCATGAGTGTCTGTTACGTTATTCTCTGCACATTACTTTTTTTGTTTGTTTTATTTATTTATTTTGAGAGAGTGTGTGTTGAGTGGGGAAGGGGCAGAGAGAGAGAATCCCACGCAGGCTGAGCACTGCCATCGCAGAGCCTGACAAGCAGTCTGAACTCACAAACCATGAGATCATGACCTGAGTTGAAACCAAGAGTCAAATGCTTAACTGATTGAGCCACCCAGGCACCCCTCTACACATTTGTATGTTTAAAATTGTTCATATTTTTAAAAATATTGCTAATTCCAACAAAAATAAGGTGAGTATAAAATAGATCTAAAAGGAGACAAGTAAACAAATTGGAAAATTATAATGTTCCAAGATCTGAAAGATTCTAAATGTGAGCTACAGGCTTGCTTTCTATTTCTCTTATTGGCAAAACAGATGGGTAATTAGTGGATGTATTATTTCTTAGTGAGTACTTAAGGGTTTTTAATTCATGTTTTAAAAGGGTGAAATATACAATGGTGGTGATTCTGAAATGTGTTAAACATATCAGACAAGTTAAAAGAAACATACAGTGAACTCTCATATACTCATCACCTAGATTTTACCATTAACATCTTACTATCCTTGCTTTATCACATATATCATCTATCTATCCCTCAATTCATCTTTTTTTTTTAATTTTTTTTTAACGTTTATTTATTTTTGAGACAGAGAGAGACAGAGCATGAATGGGGGAGGGTCAGAGAGAGGGAGACACAGAATC
Source organism: Acinonyx jubatus (assembly GCF_027475565.1). Taxonomy (NCBI): domain Eukaryota; kingdom Metazoa; phylum Chordata; class Mammalia; order Carnivora; family Felidae; genus Acinonyx; species Acinonyx jubatus. Next base: position 102,517,230 of record NC_069388.1, on the reverse strand, counting down.
TGAAACAGGCTCCAGGCTCTGAGCTGTCAGCACAGAGCCCGACGCAGGGCTTGAATTCACGGACCGTGAGATCATGACCTGAGCCGAAGTCGGCCGCTTAACCGACTGAGCCACCCAGGCGCCCCTCCATTCATCTTATTTTTTGATGCGCTGCAAGCCTGCAGACATTAGTAACCTCTCTCTAAACTAGCATGCATATCATTAACTAGAGTTCATTTTTTATTCACAGTTATTTTTTGATGTAAAATTTAATATAATGAAATTTACAAACCTTAGTTTTATTTTATACATAATGTCCAATGTGGAGCCAGGAAAGTGGACTGGCTAGGGATCATAGGTCCTGAGGCACGACACAGTGAGTGCTGTCAGTGGAGGCCTGGTGAGGAGCGTGAACTTCTACCAGGGCCCCAGAGTCAGGAAGCACACTGTCCCCCCAGGGATGTGAATAGAAGCCAAGTGAGGAACCTGGACTTCCATTCTCCCCTGGGGTGGTGAGGTGCCACCTACCTTCCCTTGACAGCATGGTGTCAGGAGCCTGCTAAAACGGAAGTTAAAGTAAGATCCAGAAACCCGTAATACCCAAAATGTCCAAGATACAATTGAAAAATCACTCATCATACCAAGAACCAGGAAAACCTCAGCTTGAATGAGAAAGGACAATCAACAGATGCCAACACTGAGATGACACAAATGTTGGAATTATCTGACGCCTGAAAAGCAGACACCTAAAAATACTTCCATAAGCAACTATGGACATGTTTGAAACTAATTCAAAACACAGAAAGAAATACAAACTCTCAACAAAGACATGAAAGATAAAAATGAACAACCTGGTGGAAATTCTAGAATTGAAAAACACAATAACCAAGGTGGGCACAAACACACACAACTCACTGGACAGACTCAAATGTTGAATAAAAAAAGCAAAGAATCAGGGAACTTGAAGGTAGGAAAATAGAAATTATGCACTATGAGCAACTAAGATAAAGCTGATGGGAAAAAAAAAATAAACAGAGCCTCAGGAACCTGTGGGATTATAACAAAAGATCTCACATTCATGTCATCAGAGTCCCAGAAGACAGTCTGGAGCTAGAGAAGTATTCAAGAAAATTATGGCTGAAATATCCCCAAATTTGGCAAAGGACATAAGCCTATAGTTTAAGAAGCTGAGCAAACCTTAAACAAGATAAACCCAAGAAATCCATGCCCAAGTACATCATAAACATATAAAAACGAAACCCATATGGCTTGAAAGAAATAACACCTAGATTTACCAATAAGGGAACACCAATTCTAGTGACAGTGGATTGCCATTCAGAAGCCATAGAACGAAGGGGCACAATATTTCTCAAGTGCTGAAAGAAAGAAAGAAAGAAAGAAAGAAAGCAAGCAAGCAAGCAAACAAGAAACAAAGAAACAAAGCAAGAAACAAAGAAAGAAAGGAGGAAAGAAAGGAGGAAAGAAAGAAAGGCCAAACCATAATTCCATATCTAGTGAAAATATCCCTCAGGAATAAACGGGAAACAGGCATTTTTGGATAAAGAAAACCAACGAGAATTTGTAGCCAGCAGAAAGAGTGGTTAAAGGAAATTCTCTCAACAGTAAGAACATGTTAAAATCAGGAAACTTTTAACATTAGGAAGGAAGGAAGAACAATGGAAAGAGTAAAAATAAGGATAAATACAACAGATTGTCTTCCAAGTTTTCTAAATTATGCTTGATGGCGGAAGTAAATATAATACTGTGTGATGTGGTTCTTGATGGTTCTAGAGTTCAAACTAGAGTTCTTATGGTTCTAGAGTTCAAACTCTACATAGAGTTTTAACAATAATGCTTTTATTGTTTTTATTTCCTAGAAGTAGGGAAGCACTCTTAGGTAAATAGCACAAGTATTTATATAACTATTAACTATCATCTCTAATTTGTCAATTGGAACTTTGACATAAATTAGTTACATAAATTCCCTTCTATTATTTTTAATGAATAACTTCTAATATCTTGATATGTTAGATCAATAAAATTCCAGTCTTTAGGTTCTCATTCATGAGCATAGGGAGAGGTAAAGTGAAATATCAAACCAGATCTAAGCAAAGAAGGCAATTCATCTTTTTTTGGTCGCTGATGACACCTACTGGCTTATTAATGGCAGTGTTTTACGCAGGGTGTGTAGAAATGAGGGAGGATCCCTGGAATGACCCGGTTCATTTATTTATTCCCAGTTCCGAAAGAAAGAAAGGCACTGGGAGCTGCAAGTAGACTCAGCATGAGTGAAGCTAAACCCACAAACTTCTCCAAATCTGATCAGCTCTCAGTGCTCCCTGTCTCATTGAGTGTCACCACCAACTGCCCGGATGTGGAAGCCAGAGACCTAGTGGCATGTTTGACACTCCGCTCTCCCTCACCCTCCATCTGCAAGCCAGCGTCAAATTGTGGTTTTTACGGTCTACGTATCCCTGTAGCCACGGTTCTCCTCTCCGAGATCTCCACTTCCCCAGACTAAGGTATCCGCTTCATATCTCATCTAGCCACATTTATGTTCTATGTATTTTCTAAGTGCTTTACTATTATATTAACTCATTTCATCCTCACATGGACCCTAAGAGATGTGTACCAGATGAGGAAAGTGAGAGAGAGTAGGGCCAAGTAATTTGGTCAGCATCCCACACCAAGCTGGTGGAGCCGAGGTTCATCTGGGGCAAATGACTGACTCCAAGTTTTGTTTTCTTGGAGGCGCCACGGGCTGCCCTTTGACCACCACACTGTGCCAAAGACCCCAAATGGTCTACTCATGTCCTTCTGGCCCCCCTTGTAATTCATCTCCAAAGAAGAGCCAGAGATATTCCCAAAGTGTAAATCTAAACTCTGTCACTTCCTCCAATGACTTCACTGTCTTTAGGATAAAGACAAAACTCTCTTACATCATGGCTTACAGTGTCTCATACCGTGTTCCTGATGTCTCCCATGTCACCCATCCCACACTTCCTCTTGCCTCTCTCCACTTGGCCACACTGGCTTTCCCGAGTCCTTCCCCACCAGGGCATTGCCTGTGATGTTCCTTTGGCCAGGCTCCTCTTCCCTTTTCCCTTCGCCTTCTAAAGGCCTCTTCGTCCATAGATCTCAACCCGAGAACCCCCTCTCAGGAGGGAGCTTAGACTCTCAACATAAGAATTCTTTTCTAATGCAGCTAGTGCTGTAAACTTCTCTCTAAGCAATATTTTGTTAACATCCCACAAATTACAAATTCCATCTAAGCACTGTATTTAAGCCGTGTCTCACAAACAAATCAATTAATTTTGCAAGAGTCACGAAAAAGGACACAAGCAAACTTTGTAAGGTGCTGGTAATGCTCCATGTCTTGATCTGGATGTTGATTATACAGGTGTACATTTGTAAAAAATAAACTACTCTGTACACTCAAGACCTGAACTATATACGATACTAGAAGACAGGCATCAGTACCTTTTTTTGTAAGTGAGAAATCTAAGGCTCAGAGGAGTTAACTGGGACATATACACCAACATCATACACTTGGCAACTGAAAGAGCCAGGAATTAAACCTATGCCATCAGAGCCTTACAGTTTGCACTCTACCACATATTATTTTATATGTACACATAAACATACAGAGAGAGAGAGAGAGAGAGAGAGAGAAATTGAGAGAGAGACAAACAGAAAGACAAACTCAATGCAGTACATGTTTAATATGCAGCATTAACAAAGTATTCTCCTATCCTGATTGATCTGTTTTACTCCGCAGTAAGCTCACCTTATTTCCATCAAATAGACAGAGGCTAACATGTCTACTGAGCACCTGGATGCTTGTTCCTGGAAGAGGAATCATTTTACAGCTCCAGAGGGTCAGAATGAATGAAACACGACTTGGTATTGACTTAATCTGAGAAAAAAAAAATGGTTATAAAAACAAGGCTTACTTTATGACTTATAAGACAAGTTCATTTTCAAAGCATTTTTAATAAATACTTTAAATGCACATAGAATAAAAAAGGATGAAAGAAAAAAATTTACACATAAACATATGCACACAAGGAAGGTTTCAATAGTCCACTCCACTTAAATAAAAACCTTTGGTAAAATTTCCATAAATCTTTCTATTTGAAACATTTGCATTGGGGGGGGGGGTAAATGCATAAAAATCATAATGAAAAAATAGTACAACTAGGTAAAACGTATGACCTGATCATGGAATCACTGCATTCCAGGTTCATTCTTACAATTCATTCCTATATAACATAGGTAAGTATAGAAGGTCACCACAGCATAGTAACCAATGACACCTGACATTAATATCCGGCTGGCTCCTCCTTGTTTTAATTCCAAGCATTTACCTACATTGCTTCTTGGCTTCTTATACAGATGCTTTGATAGAATGCACCGACCATTCGATATGATTATTCAGTTCTACTTTACAAGTATAGTTCAGAATGTCAATAAATAAATCGCCACTCTGGTTTCTTATTTAAAGACATCTTTGATTCTTAACATTCTGCTTGATGGTCATGAGCCTTTCCATTTAAGTAACATTTTTTTTTAATGTTTATTTGTTTTAGGGAGAGAGAGAGAGAAACAGAGTGCAAGTGAGGAAGGGGCAGAGAGAGAGAGAGAGGGAGACACAGAATCTGAAACAGGCTCCAGCCTCTGAGCTGTCAGCACAGAGCTGGACACGGGCTCGAACTCATGAACTGTGAGATCATGACCGATGCGAAGTCAGACGCTTAACCGACTGAGCCACCCAGGAGCCCCTCATTTAAATAACTTATATCATTGAAAAAATAAGGCAATATATAACAGCTTGTCACATTTTCAATTTAAGAAATAAGAGCTGAAGGGGCACCTGGGTGGCTCAGTTGGTTAAGCGACCGACTTTGGCTCAGGTCATGATCTCGCAGCTGGTGACTTTGAGCCCCGCGTCGGGCTCTGTGCTGACAGCTCGGAGCCTGAAGCCTGCTTCAGATTCTGTGTCTCCCCCTCTCTCTACCCCTCCCCTGCTCATGCTCTGTGTTTCTCTGTCTCTCAATAATAAATAAACGTTAAAAAAAATTTTTTTTTAATAAAAAAAAAGAAATAAAAGCTGAATATTTAGTTCTCTGGGTACAAGTTCATAAAATTAAATGCCCTTCATGCAGGTTCTAGTACACTAAACAGACCAAATGCAACATTATTATTGACTTGAAATAAAAGACACTTTATATACTAAGGAGGTTCCAGGCAAAGTTCAGGTTGAGAGGAGAAAATTCTACACCACTCTCCCCGCAAAACCTAACCACGCTGGGTCCTCTTATTTTTCCCTTGAGGCTCTGAAAAAGGGAGGGAGAGAGGGCAGAAGGTCAACGGGAAGGGGGGTGATGTGCTCTAATGTGGTTCAACTCTGCTAAAAGGGAGGAGGCTAGAATTAAATATAAAGACTATTTCCCACTTCGAATACTCAGAATACCAGGAATCCTTTACTCCAAGCTCTCCCCAAAACAAGAATAATCATAAAAGACTTTGAACTTCCTCATTCCAAGTTAATCCAACACTTACTGAGTTATCATGTGCCAGGCACTGTTCTAAGCCCTTCACACATATAATGTAATTCAGTAACCCTATGTTGGAACTATTATTATTAGCATTCCCTTTTCTAATTGGGAATTTTCTAATTTTCTAATGAAGAAATTGAGGCAAAGAATGATTCAGAGAGATACCTAGTATTATTTCCTTTGTAACAATGGCAGAAGAGAGCAACAGAGAAAATAAATAAAATAAAGTCAAGATAACAAATCCAAGTTTTGTCTTAGCAATGAAGTTATCACTGTTTAAAAATTAAAATACAGAAACAATTTTTTTATTTTCAATAATGCATTAATCAATTTACATGTTATTCATATACTTGCAACCATGATAAAATCTGGAAAGGTGTAATTTTATTGATAGCGACCATACTCACCGTGCCTGCTTTAGCATCCCACATTAGATCTCTGAAGGCCAGCTGTGAAGGAGTGAGCTCTGGTTGTAAGAAGTAACTTGCTTGAAATTGATTCCCTGCAAAACCAAGTTTTCCTTTATTTTCTTACAAAGAAAGGAATGAAATCCTAAGCCAAAAATCTATAATGCTATGCCACAAATTTAGGAAACAGACATCCAAAATGCCAAGCTACCTACTGGAACTTGCTTTCTAAGGCATATATGCCAATGGAGATTTATTTATGTGTAAAAACAACAGTAGAAAATATAGAAGCATATAAGGGCTGATCTTAAAGCAGTTTTCAGAAAGATCTTAGTGGGTTAGGGGAGATGGGCTAGATATTAAGAAGGGCACTTGTGGTGAGCACTGGGTGTTTTATGTAAGTGATGAATCACTAAATTCTACTCCTGAAACCAATATTGTACTGCATGTTAACTAAAATTTAAATAAATAAAAAAAGAAAAACTCCTGTTACTAGAGCACATCTCTGCAATATAGCTGGTTAAAAAGGAGAGCTTCAGAAAAAAACAAACAAAACAAAAACTTTTAGGCCAGTAACATGCCCTGTCATGAAGATGATCCATTCAAATGTTTTTGTAAAATGCAGAAAATCTGTGAATACTTTTTAGAAAAATATATAATCATTAATTTCGTTTCTTAAGACAAAATCATTTTTATAGTGTTCTCCCATACATTAGTTGTGAAGAATACTGATTATAAAATCATTTATTCATTTGAGAAATTATTTCTGAGTTCCCACTGTGTGCCAGGCACTCTGCTAAGACCTGCAAATACTCACAAAGTATGTGAGTCACAGAAATACAGCCCCTGCCCTCATTAGTTTACAGTTGAGTGGGGGAAATAATAAAAACAAAATAAGTAGAAGAGGTTAAGTAAAATAATTATAAATTAACGTAGGTCCATAAAGCATGCTGAAGTGGAAGGGTGTAGGGGGCACCTACATTGGTCAAAGGAGACCTCTCCAGGAAGGTGGAATTGCCCCTGGGATGGATGCAAAGGATGGGAAGGAGTTGCGCATTCAGGGAGGGCTAAGAGCCTTGCAGCAGAGGAACTCAAAGCAGCCCTTGCACAGATAACACAACACTTCAGGCTATACAGGAGATCCTCCCCAACATTATTTCTCTTTACCGAGCTTACGGGCAAATGTTGTCAAGTACAGAGAAATCCAAGAACGAATAAGAAAATGGAAATGCAAATGGATAATAGCTCTTCAGAAAAGTCTTTCTGTGAAGAAATGGAGAGAAAGGGAGGCTTTGGCTAGAATGAGGGAGGGTGAGAAGGGCTGGTTTTCTTAAAAGGTGCAGATATCAGGTGTGTTGGTACTATGACGAGGGAAGCCAGTGTGGGGAAGGGCGGCGGGCTGCAGATACACGAAAGGGCTAACAATTAAGAATCATTGATTTTGAAATAAAGCAAAGGGACTAAAACCCAGAGCACACAGGCTGGCGGCTGACAGGGTCGGGGATCCTTCCTCCACTGTCACAGGAAAGATGAAGGAAAAGATGAGCACCAAAGAGATGTGATATTCAACATCCTTTTAAACAACTCGTTTTGGCTGAAACCAGAAAATTAATCCCAAAGCCTGACTGCTTAACTACAAATTTGTGGTGGCTCACAGATGCGCGTTACCTTCCTCCAGAAGCTGGAAGAGCATGGAAGGCCTGAACCCTGAAGGAATAGCTCCCATTGTGGTTAGCACATCAATAGTGTTTATCTGCTGGAGACAGTAAAAACCAAAATCAGTTGCTTGTTTTCGTTTGTGTCTCCTCACCTCTATAATACTTTCTCTTATTGCTATAGCAACTACAACCCAAAGTAGGAAAACACAAACATGCAGACTTCAGTAGACAAATACAGCAACTTAGCCCCAAATTCCTGAGGATGCCATCATCGAATCCTGGCCTCTCCCAAGGACCTAAGCCCTACGCAGTGCCCAGCTCTGGGCTCCAGACCAGCTGTTTCCTATACATCTTTCATCAAAATGTCCCTCCTCCTGTCCTGCTCTACAGTGTGCTGCCATGTAACAGGTGAGTTAACGTCGTAAACTGATATGCACTGAAGAATTCATGTCTTTTTTTTGTATATGTGTACGCACACACATACGTACACAAGTACGTCCATGTAAGTGATACGTGGTGTAAAAGGTCAGAAAGGATATTTACTAAACTATTAATGGTGATTCCTTCTGGGAGGAAAGGAGTGTATTTTCACTTGGTTATGTAACTTTTTAAAATGATAGGAATGGGCGGGGGGGCACCTGGCTGGATCAGTCAGTTGAGTGTCCGACTCTTGATCTCGGCTCAGGTCATGATCTCGTGGTTTGTGAGTTTGAGCCCTGCATCTGACAGCCTAGAGCCTGTTTGGGATTCTCTTCCCCTCCTCTCTCTCTGCCCCTACCCTGATCATGCTCTCTATCAAAATAAATAAACTTAAAAAAAAACTTTTAAGGGACGCCTGGGTGGCTCAGTTGGTTGAGCCTCCGACTTCGGCTGAGGTCATGATCTCGCCCTCTGGGTTCGAGCCCCGCGTTGAGCTCTGGGCTGACAGCTCAGAGCCTGGAGCCTGCTTCCATTCTGTGTGTCCCTCTCTCTCTGACCCTCCCCTGCTCATGCTCTGTCTCTCCCTCTCTGTCAAAAAGAAATAAAACATTAAAAAAAATTTTTTTTTAACCCAAACTTTTAAATGATAGGAATATGGATAATTTCTCACTTTTTTGAGCTTTTTAGAATTTTTCATATCTACTGGAATTTAATATCTTTACCCAAATGATAGAAAACTCAGGCAGAATCAATAAGAAATAGTTGCAAGCCCTCAATTCTACTCTTCTTACAGAAGAGGCCTAATGAGAAATATTACATGAACCGTATGTTTTATGCTCTGTACATTTCATGCCCTGTACCCTGTTTAAGATCCAAAGCTATCTTCCAAAGTCTCCATCCTGTTTTGAATCTGAACTCTATCAGAACTATTAGGTAACAAAACAAGACATTGTTTAACAGGACAGGCAATACCAACCTCCGAGATAGCTTTTCGGACAGCATTCCAATGAGAATCAGTTCTGGGGGAGAAAAAAAAGCAAGGTGAATGCACAGACAGCCCACGACTATTTACGCAATTAGCATCATTAATCAAAGAACAAAATATTTAATTGTCAGTAAGTTCTAAGAACTTAGAAGTCTCTAAAAGAAACCGAGATAGAAAAATATCATGCACTAAAAATAATCACAAAATTAAAGTAGTACTGAACCAAACAGTAATATGAAAAGCCCAGTTCTCAAAATGCAAGTTATCTCCATTTCAAGAGATTCTTGAACTATTTACAATAGTAAAAATAAAAAGTTCCTTAAACTCACTTTGATATCCTTTCCCACCTTTTACCTTTGTTTAACTTCTGCCCCTTCTGCTGTTTGGTCCCCCACCTCTGTATCTTCTTCGCTGCCTTCTTCACTTGAGTCTTGGCCTTCTTCTTTATTATAGGGCTGAAAAATTATTGAAATATCAAGCGCTTTTTATCTAATGCAAAAATCAACCAATAAAAGACTTTCAGAAAGGCTCAACTATTGACAGGAATGTACACGTGGGTATAATAAGAAATCAGTGGGAAAACTATTTCAACACATTGTTGATAGCTTTGCTAGTTGAAAAAATTACAAGGATAGAGGTAGAGAGCAAGTTTAGTCAAAATAAATTCCAGATGGAAATTATTCCAATGGAAACAAAGAAGATAGAAATAAAAGAACTATAAAAGAAGAAAATAATCTTGAGATGGGGAAGTCCTTTCCAATTACAATACCAACTCCAAAAATCATAAATGACATGGAAATACTGACAGACTTAGCAACATAAAGGATAAACATGGTTGAAGGTCACCAAAGAAAATCTCTACTACAGATTTCCAAGGGTTGATACCCTTATTCTGAACATATTACAAAACTCTTATAAATCATGATTTTTTAAAATCTTAGAAGAACGGCCAAAAGAACTAAAAAAAGGCAATTTACAAAGTAAAAGTAGAGATGGCCAGAAAGCATAGTAAATGATGCTTAACCTCACTGGCAGTACAATGAATGCAAATAAAAACCAACAACGAGCTTCTTTTTGCCTTACCACCATGGCGTAAAGACTGGGGGCAGGCAGCCATCACAGGCACATGCGTAGGGAAACAAGTACTCTCAGAGGCTGGGGACGGGAGTACAAAGAGGCAGAACTTTTCTGAAGGGCAAACTGGCACATTAAATCAAAATATAAAGGCGTAGACCTTTTGCACCAGCAATGAACACCTAGGAATTTATCTGAAGGGGATAAATCAGATGAACCTACAAAGACGTCTGTGTGGATTGATCACCACATAGGCTGGTACCTACTGTCCACCATTTCTTTTGTAACAGAATCCCTGATTTTAGCAATGAGCCAGCTAGAAGTCTACGTATTCCAAACCCTGCTTGCAGCTGAGTGTTACCAGGAGACTCCATTCTGATCAAGGAGATATCACTGGAAGTTTTTTTGTGTAAATTCCAGGAAATCGTCTTAAAAAGATAGCAGCTCATGCCTTTTGACCTCTTATTCCCCTTTCTTCTTTCACTTCCTGGAATCATTAAAAGATCTAGCAGCCAACTTAAACTAACGAGATAACCCTTGGAAGGGCTGCCTCCCACTTAAGTACAGAGCGAAACATTAGATGGGGTGTTCAATATCCTTTGATTGCTGGCCTCCACACTTCTTCCACGCGTAAGAGAAATATGCTTCTACCTTATTTAAGCCACTATTTGGGGGGTCTTTTGTATCTCATAGTGGAAGCTAATCACAGCTCCGTGCAACATAGTTCTTATAGGTTGGAAACAACATGTACATCTACCTGAAATTGGAATACTATGCTACCATTGAAAAGATGATTTAACTTGAACCGTGCAATACAGCAGCCATTGCCATGTGGGACTACTGACACTTGAAGTGTGACCAGTTCACACGGAGATGTGCTGTTTAGGTGTAAAACACATACTGGAATTTGAAGACTTGGTATGAAAAAAAAAAAGGAAAGATTTTTTAATATTGATTATAGGTTGAAATGATAATATTTTGATATATTGGATAATATAAATATGCTATTAAAAATCACCTGTTTCTTTTTCTTTTTTAATGTTTATTTATTTGAGAGAGAGAGAGAGTGGGGGGAGGGAGAGGCAGGGAGAGAGGGAGAGAGAGGATCCCAATAAGGCTTCTCTGTGCTGTCAGCACAGAGACCAACATGGGGCTCAATCTCACAACCTGAGCTGAAATCAAGAGTCAGAGGCTTAACTGACTGAGCCACCTTTTTTAGGTACTTCCTTTTTTCCTTTTTTTAAATGCATGTCATATAATAAATATACATATATGATATATACACAATGAAATATTAAAAAGAAAAAAATATATATATACATATATTTGGTCTTTATTCCCAGTTCTTGGCAAGAGTTCCTAAAACTCTTGGAATTTCCTGAGTGACAGGAATGTCTTATGTTATTCCTCATAAGTCCCTTTCAATCAGACTTGAGTTTATTCTTGAGGTAATGCGGTGGGGTGGGTGGGGTGGGGGGCAGGGTGCCAGAAGAACCAATCATGTGATTAGAAGGTTGGAACTTTCAGGGCACCATCCCACCAGCCCTCTCACCTTCGGGGAGGATAAAGGAGCAGGAAACTGAATTCTATCACCAATGGCCATTTAATCAATCATGGCTATATAATAAAACTTCCATAAAAACCCCGAAAAGACAGGGTTTAGGGAGCCTTCCAGGTCGGCGACCACTTTGAAGTGTTGTACTAGTGGGCATGGGAAGTCTGGAGGGGGGTGGTGCCCAGACCAGAGAGGGTACGGGTAGGAAGATCCAGGTCCCACTCTCCCCATGTCCCAATACTTTGCCTATCCGCCCCTTCCATTTGGCTGTTCCTGAGCTGTAGCCTTTATAATAAACTGGTAAACACAAGGAAGGTGTTTTCCTGAGTTCTGTGAGTCCCTCTAGCAAATTATCAAACCTGAGGAAATGTGTATGGGAACTGAATTTACAGCTGGTCGCTCAGAAGTACAGGCCCCTGGGACTTGTGACTGGCATCTGAATTAGGGCAGCTTGTGGGGTGAGCCCTTAACTTGAGGGGTCTGTGCTAACTCCAGGAGTTAGTGTCAGAATTGAATTGAATTGTTTGGACACCTGGTTGGTTTCAGAGAACTAGCGTGGAAAAACAACACATATTTGGTGTTAGAGAAAAATCACACTGTTAGTGTTAGAAATGGCGTCAGAAAACAAAGGCATCTCAGTGCGGTCATGAAAAAACTTAAAACTGCATTTCTAGTTTGCATTCTTTTTCCATTGGACAGCACTGATCCAAACACATATCTATATATATTGGCAAAGAAAATGACCATGCTATATAGTGAAACATTAAAAAGAAATAGGTTGCGGGGCGCCTGGGTGGCGCAGTTGGTTAAGCGTCCGACTTCAGCCAGGTCACGATCTCGCGGTCCGTGAGTTCGAGCCCCGCGTCAGGCTCTGGGCTGATGGCTCAGAGCCTGGAGCCTGTTTCCGATTCTGTGTCTCCCTCTCTCTCTGCCCCTCCCCCGTTCATGCTCTCTCTCTGTCCCAAAAATAAATAAAAACGTTAAAAAAAATTTAAAAAAAAAAAAAAGAAAGAAATAGGTTGCAAGCATGCATGTATAGTATGTTTACCTCCTAGTAAGGGATCATATATTAGCGGAAGTTAACCCAAAGTTAACTGTGGTTTCGTTTGACAACAAACAATAAGCTCCTATTAATTTTTATGATCAGCATTAATCCACAAAGCACTTTCATTGTGTCATAACCTAGGCCTTACCTGCACAACGGCACTTCACAGGTCCCCATGACTGTTAAAACAAGATTTTCCCAGTCCCTGTCCCTCTAAAATTAAAGTAAATTCCGTATCAACTCATTCACTGGTCAACTGATCAAAGAATAGAGCTTAACATTTTATTAAAAATGCAAGAAAAGTTTTGAAAAAAGGAAGAATAAACAAAAAAGACTAACCTCCAAGTAGGTTCTGGGAATGAGACCTTTGTTTCCTTTGGTATTCTTAGCTATCCACCAACCATCAGGTTTTTTTTCAATTACAAGGAGAATTTCTCCCTTCTTAAATCAAAACAAGTAAAAAATGCTAAATTAAAATTTACCCCTAACTCAGGAATTATCCACATTGAAACTACTTTCAAAAATAGAATAGCATTTAATTTTAGTATTTTGCTACCAGGTAACATTGACAACATAATCTCACATGACTACTGCCTGTAAATCATAAGTTATACTTATTTTATTAAAATAGATTGAGTCTTTAAAAATGATACCAGAAATATGTAATATAGATATATAAAGTTTTCTTATTCTGTTAGGTATGCATAACTATCCTTAGGTTAGGTTCTACTCTTGTTTCTACCTTAAATGTAAGGTCCCCAGCTTGCTGAGCAGTAAAATCTCCAATAGCAATGTATTCTTTGCTTGTGGCCTGTTGCTGGGATTCATGTTCCTGTTTCTCTTCCTCTTCTGTTTCTTCTTCGTCCCCAGTTTCTTCACTTTCTTCTTCTTCATCGTCATCCTCTTCTTCAGCTTCTTCATCTTCTTCAGCAGAATTGTCATCTTCCTCTCTTTCAGGAGGTGCCCCAATTCTGTGAAAAATAATTCAGAGATAGGGATTACTTGAAGTAATGTATAAGAACGGATCAACATAACTTGTACATATAGAAGATCTTGCCCATATTTGGAAATAAGTGCATGTCCCATATCCCTTATACGTTCTATTCTGTTCTTTGCATTCTTTTTTCTTTTTGTGCATATTTGAAAGTTTTTTTTCTCTTTGGGTTCATTGATCTTTTCCTCTGTTGTATCCAATTGTCTGTTAAACCATTCAGTAATTTTTTTTTCATTTCATATTTTATAAATTTTAGTTTCAGAATTTCCATTTGGTCTCTGTTAGTTGCCATTTCTCTGCTTGATTCCTCCCTATCCATCCAAGCTATCCATCTTTTCTAGCAAATTCTTTAACTAATTGAAAATAGTTGTTTTAGAGTTCTTATTTGTTAATTTTTGCATTTGGGTCATCTGAGCTTCTACTGATTATTTTGTCTCTTTATTATAAGGCATTTTCCACCTTTTTGAATCTGTATTTAATCAGACTGAGAAATTTCTCAGCCACTATTTCACTAGACATTTTACAGTTGTATAATGTTCATTTATTTCCTACATTTGAGTTTTCTTAAAATACTCTGCCTCTTTCTATTTCATCCTTATTTTCTTCTATTTTTAACATATTAATCATTATTCAGAAGTCCTTATCAGCTAACTATATTATCTAGTCAGATCTAGGTCTGCTTTTGGTTTTGTTTTGTTTCTTATTAGTGGACATTGCGGATGAGACAGTTTGAGACTTCGGATTATGTCATCTTCCTTTACAGAGTGTTGAATTTTGTGCTGTTACACACTTAAATTATCATGTTCCTGTTAAGGTCTGGCTTTCAGCCTCGAGATCTACTTCAGTTTTGTCTTTATTTCAAATCACAGTTCTTAGTATTAGGGCGTTTTCCTTACTCCTAGAGCATGGGCCTTCTGTGATCTCTACTAAATGCCTGAAGCATTCACCAGTATCTCTTTACTCTAGCTAGGTACAAACTCCAACATTTTTCCAAGACAGTTTGACTTCCAGAATCTTTTAAGCTCTCAGTCTCCTAGCAGGTGTTTTCTGCCAATGCTTCTGGAATCATGCTCTGTGTAGGCCAGGATTCCATTCAGATTTCTATAGTTGTCTCTTGCAACACCCTCCTCTCTTCCTACAAGTCCCACTGGCAACTCCAAAATTTGAACTCTGCCTCCTGAGCTCAGTGACACTGGTGTTTTCTGTTTAGGCTCTACCTTATGCACCACAGCCCATAAGTTTTCTCAGGGAGAGGGTCTGGGTAAATGTAGGGCTCACTTCTTGTGCTTCCCTGTATTAAGGACATCAGCTGTTTTTGTAGATTTTGTCCAGATTTTATAGTTGTTTACGGTAGGAAGGTTAAGTCCAAAACCAGCTACTTTGTCATTCTCAGTACTAGAAATCAGTGGAAATTCTAGAATCCTTGTATCTACATCCTTCAGCATTTTCCCCAGGATATAGTGTAAAAGTATGGGAGTGGCACATGAAGAGTCTAAATAGTTAATTGTTTTCCTTCTTCCTTCCCACAAACTGGGTCGGTTTGTTTATACCATCAATTTTCTTTCTGCTTTGTAAAAGCTGTTATTAACATCCACTAAGGCAGAAAAGCAATGTATGTTTCTACCTCTAATATTTTAAGTTAATTAAAGAAGGAAATATGCAAATAATCCAAATAATTTCTTTTTACATATCAACACTGACATTAAAGCATCATCCTTATTTTCTAACATTTGTTTACTTAGCTCTTCGGATCTCTCTTTTGTCTCCCTAACTAAATTGACTGACTTCTACTTCTTTACATCTTTTATGGGATCTAAGACTTTCTACTATACACAAGAAATACATGTCAACTGATCATACTTGTTATCACCATTCATTTTTTTTTTTAATTTTTTTTTCAACGTTTTTATTTATTTTTGGGACAGAGAGAGACAGAGCATGAACGGGGGAGGGGCAGAGAGAGAGGGAGACACAGAATTGGAAACAGGCTCCAGGCTCCGAGCCATCAGCCCAGAGCCTGACGCGGGGCTCGAACTCACGGACCGCAAGAGCGTGACCTGGCTGAAGTCGGACGCTTAACCGACTGCACCACCCAGGCGCCCCACCATTCATTTATATGTATATTCTTAATAGGTCTTTATTCTGAGTCAGACATTAAAACTGTTGGTGATATAATGCCTGAGAGGAAGAAAGTAAGGAAAGAGGCATACTCAGTTATATTTTCTCTACTTATGGACACAGCAAGCTCCTGCAGTTGGTGGGTAAGCTTATCCAAAAGACTGTGTTCATCCTCTTTTTTCTGATTGTAGTTCCCAATAGGTGCAGGTTCATCAGCCTATGAGAGAATATAAGTTTATTTCACTGAAAAATTTCTTTCAATTTCCTATTCTATTTATTTTAGAAGGAAAAAAAACACTCCAGTAAGTTCTAGAAGACAAAGTAAATGTTAACACGAGACTAAGCCTACCTCAGAATATTAAAAGAAATGTAGATTATTATGTTGAAATGTAACCCAAATGAAAAAACAAAATGATACTCCTTGGTTTTTTGTTGTTTTCTTGCTAGCTAGAAAGTTTGTTTTTGTTGTTTTCTTGCTTGCTACCCTCTATGGTCAGTAAGAGCTAGGTTCCAGACAGAAGATAGGCTTTGGAGTCAAAAAGACATATGCCAATCCCAAGTTCGGAAACTGACTGGCAGTGAGACACTGAGAAAGCTGCTTCACTTTTGGGAGCCTCAGTTTCCTCACCTGTGAAACAGGATACTTAGATTTTTAAATTTAGGGTCAGCCTGACTTCTAAATTCAAGAGTGTTATGTCACTGGAGAATTTCAGAAGAAATGCTCAGATGCAGTAAAGGAGATTCATACACAAGCAGGGAGATGACTTTTAGATGCCCTCCACTTTACATGCTCTGTGAGACTCTGGCCCTGGACACTAAGCTGAATGAAGCTCAGGCTCATACTAAAAGAAAAAACCCTGAAGGGACTTCCAAGAGTAAATTCTAGTTCCTCCTATTTCTGCAGAGTCACCGACATTAGAGCTGCCGTGTGATGCAAGAAGCTTCTTTAGCACTTACGCTCCGGGCCAGATTATGTACTCTCCCCACAGTGTAATTAAAATTAAAACAACTCTACAAGGGAAGGGAAGCAAAAAGAATATAGAAACACGGAGGGGGATAAAACAGAAGAGACTCTTAAATACGGAGAACAGACAGAAGGTTGCTGGAGGGGTGGCGGGAGGGGGGATGGGCTAAATGGGGAAGGGGCATTAAGGAATCTACTCCTGAAATCATTGTCACACGATATGCTAACTAACTTGGATGTAAAAAAATAAAAAATAAAATAAAATAAAACGAAACGAAATGAAGTAAAATAAAATAAACAAACACCAAAAAACAACTCTAGCCTGTAAAACATAAAACTTACACAATGCAAAAATAAAGATAACTTCTTCCTCGATCTTCTGAGTCCTCAGTGCTGGGTAAGTTCACCAAAGCTGAACTCTCCTCAGCATTTGGAGCCCTGGCTTTTCTGCTCCAAAGCACACCCTCAGCATGCCGGCAGGGCGAGTCAGCACCGGCCGCAGGTAGACTTCACCACCGCTAAAGCAAACCCAGGAACTTAACCACTCTAATGAATTCCCACTTCATGAAAACATCAGGACAAAAACAAGGTTGGGTTTTTTTTTTTTTTTGGTAATATTATAAACCGTAACACTTACTTTGTTCAATTTTTGAAGAGCATCTTTATTTTCATCTATCGCCTGTTTTAATTGGATACACCTAAATTTTCAAAAAGAAAGGAAAGAAGTATGAATTTTTCTATTGTCAGACTAGAAAGTTATTTCATGGAATCATACATAAGTCTTTAAGTGGGCAAGGCGATTAGCTATTATATGAATGATGTTAAAAAATTCACCTGTAACTGCCTTCCTACCCACCGGCTTGGGTGATACTCACGTGCTCTAAGGTACACAGGTGTGACAGCCAAGGCTCAGAAAGCTTATGTGACTCTGAGCTTCGGTTTCCTATCTCTAAAATGAGGAAAGCACTGGACTTCAAACTGCTTCTTCAGCTCTGAAGTCCCATGAACTGAGGGCCTAGCCGAGAAGACATGAGTAATGGCGATAATATCCAAGTTTTACTGCACACCATGCACGGTGCCAGGCACTTCACAAGAGCACCACCTCCTTTGAGCCTCGTACCAGCTCTCCCTCCGGCGGAAGGAAGTGAGGTTCTAAGGGGCGGCCACAGCTAGTCAGTGGTAGAGTAACACGTGGGGGGCAGAGCTTAGGATTCTAGAGCTGGCCTCGTCCCACCACGGCACATTCCCCTTTTGAGCGTCGCCTATGCAGACAGGTACGCTGTTTTGATTATTTCACAGACGGCTCATGTAATCTGGCTTAAGTCTTAGACCCAAATAAGAAGGATAAAAATGACTGAAAATGGGCTACATCTAATAGCGAGGGTTATCGAAATTCAAATGCTTTCTCAAACAATAACCTACAAGTGCCAATATTTTTTATGTGCTTTGAGTAATTGTTTTTTTCTCACAGAAGCTAATGACATGAAATAAGCAGAAAAAAGGGGACAAACATCCTTTGTGAAGGAGGCAGAAACGAGAAGTGAAAATATCAAACTGCGGTTGACCCTGTTAGTTACTTACCCCATCGGGGTCTACGCTGGCGGGGTCGGTCCCACACTGACACCCAAGTGCTCAGGACCCATCATGGGTGGGGTGGGTGTGTGGCCCAGCGCTGGCCGACAACACATGAAGGAAGTATGTTGGGCGCTGTCTCCCATTTTATCCTCCCTGGTGCAGCACATAAAGAATCCTTCACCCTTTCTGTTTTTAGATGCTGATGCTTGGGGACTCTGGTCCCCAAGATGCTGATGCTTTGGGATGCGAAGGGAGCCATCGCCGACTAGATGAGGATGACAGAGCACAATGAGAGCAAAAGCTGGGCCTTGAGGACCTCACGAGCCACTCATCCACCGTGGGGGAACCTACTTCCAGACTTTTTGTGGAATGAGATTGACAGTAGAGCCCCTAGTTTTAACAGGCACCCTGTTACTCAGACTAAAAGGATCCTGAGACCTAGATTCAAAAATTTCTCTTCACCACCTCCTGAAGCCCCACCAAAACTGATGAAACATTTTAAAAGGTAATAAACCCGGGGCGCCTGGGTGGCTCAGTCGGTTAAGCGGCCGACTTCGGTTCAGGTCATGATCTCGCCGTCCGTGAGTTCAAGCCCCGCATCGGGCTCTGTGCTGACGGCTCAGAGCCTGGAGCCTGTTTCAGATTCTGTGTCTCCCTCTCTCTCTGACCCTCCCCCGTTCATGCTCTGCCTCTCTCTGTCTCAAAAATAAATAAACGTTAAAAAAAAATTAAAAAAAAAAAGGTAATAAACCCTGAATGTAGGAGAATGAGAGAGAGACTACCTGTCAACAAGACATTTCAACAAATTTCTGCCGCACGCAAAAGAGATGGAAGCACGTTCTCGGAAGAGGTCCCTAAGAGGAAAAAGATCTGCCAGGGAGAGGATGCCACGATTTGGGTCAGCAGGTAGGATGGATCCGGGAGAGAGGGGTAATTAAAGTGCGTCTAAGGGAATGTATTATGAAGTTCCATAGATGAAGACATCCACAATGGCTGGGATTTGCTTTATATATTAATTATGTTATGTCATTTTATATTATGTTATGTTATATTAATCAAATGATATCCATAGCATCTAAGCTATAAAGGCAACCAATCATTTTTTAATGCTTATTGGGGGGCGGGGAGGACAGTGAGAAGGGGAGGGGCAGAGAGAGAGGCAGAGGATCTGAAGCGTGTTCCGTGCTGACAGCAGAGCCTGATGTGGGGCTCAAACTCACGAACCATAAGACGGTGAGATCATAACCGGAGCTGAAGTCAGACACTTAACCCACTGTGCCCCTAAAGGCAATCAGTCTTAAGACAATCTAAGGGCTTTATATTATTTAGGGAGAGAGTAAAGATACTGATTAAGTTTAGATTTAGTTAAGGCCTTTTATAAGAAGTCTGATTTTTTAAAAAGTCTGTTCACAGAAAATCTGAGCCAGCTAGCTTCCCCTCTCTCTTATCTCACCCCCCTCTGCTGTCCCTCCTTACCAGAGGATTCATCTCTAAAAAACAAAATGAATGAATGGCCTGGGGAGAACTACAGCTGCCAAAGAAGTTTCCTGTACGCCAGGGTTAAAGCCCACTCTATTCTGGCATGGACACGCCTCAGCTTAACAGTTAGTTCCCAGCCCCCTGAAATTCTCTGCCCACGTACAAAGAATTTCACTCTCATTCAGGGGATAATACTGTAGGGAAGAGACCCTACATACACAATAGTACAAGAATCCTGGACTGCCATCTAGAATAATCACACTAGTCCCTCATTTCTTAAATAAAAATGAATAACCCAAGGACCACCAGATACATTAAAGAAAACCAGCAACATGGATGGTCAAATTTAAGACTAACTGAAATTAAATAAATAAATAAGTAGTTGGGAGTCCAGAAGAACCAAAGACAAGAGAAATCCCCGGGTATAAACAAAAAGACAAAGAAATGAAAACTATTAATGGGGAGATGAGACCAAGAGGAATAGTCCAGGAGGTTTAATAGCTCACTCAAAGGTTTTTCAGGAAGCAACAAACGGAAGTAGAAAAAAAAAATCTTTTAGTAAAAGAAAATCTCTCAGAGCTTATGAGAGACAAGACGTTTCAAGTTGAAAAGACCCACTAAGTGTTTAGCAGGATAAAAAACAACACTTAAATAGGTTGTGGTGAATTTCCAAAACACCAAGGTGGAAGAGAAAAGCCCCACACAGGTCAATCATAAAGGAATATCATCATGGGGCCCCTGGGTGGCTCAGTCAGTTAAGCGTCTGACTCTTGATTTCGGCTCAGGTCATGATTTCATGGTTTGTGAGATCAAGCCCCATGTCTGATAGCACAGAGCCTGCTTGGGATTCCTTCTCTCTCCCTCTCTGTGCCCTTCCCCTGCACCCATGCTAGCGTGCACGCTCTCTCTCTCTGTCAAAACAAATAAATAAACATTAAAAAAAATAAAGGAACTATCATCAAACTTATTCACATTGCTGAATGCAAAGAAAACCAACAATGTCCTCAAAGGTTTAAGAAGAAATGATTTTTATTTTATAACCAGACAATTAATCAAACATAAGGGCTAACTGACGTTCTCAGACATACAAATGTCAATGTGAATTTTTTTTGTTTTAAATATATGAAATTTATTGTCAAATTGGTTTCCATACAACACCCAGTGCTCATCCCAAA
The DNA here is from genome assembly GCF_027475565.1 of Acinonyx jubatus. NCBI lineage: Eukaryota > Metazoa > Chordata > Mammalia > Carnivora > Felidae > Acinonyx > Acinonyx jubatus. The sequence goes on along the minus strand of NC_069388.1, from coordinate 102,496,244 downwards.
AGGTGCCCTCCTCAATACCCATCGCCTACCCTCCCCTCCCTCCCACCCCCCATCAGCCCTCAGTTTGTTCTCAGTTTTTAAGAGTCTCTTATGCTTTGGCCCTCTCCTACTCTAACCTCTTTTTTTTTTTTTTTTCCTTCCCCTCCCCCATGGGTTCCTGTTAAGTTTCTCAGGATCCACATTAAGAGTGAAAACATATGGTATCTGTCTTTCTCTGTATGGCTTATTTCACTTAGCATCACACTCTCCAGTTCCATCCACGTTGCTACAAAGGGCCAGATTTCTCAATGTGAATTTTTAAATGATTGTGACAGGGATCTCTTTACACACAAAGAAGACTATTTATAGTTACTTGGGTTTAAAAATAATTATCAGTTGGGGCACGTGAGTGGCTCAGTCAGTTAAGCCTACGACTTCAGCTCAGGTCATGATCTCAGGTCACAAACCCATGGCTTGTGGGTTCGAGCCCCGCATCAGGCTCTGTGCTGAGAGCTCAGAGCCTGGAGCCTGCTTCGGATTCTGTGTCCCTTTCTCGCTCTGCCCCTCCCCTGGTCGTGTTCTGTCTCTCTCTTTCTCAAGAATAAATAAATAAATAAAAATTTAAAAAACATTAAAAAAAAGTAGATGCTATATAAGTTTAAAAAAATAAAATAAGGGGCGCCTGGGTGGCTCAGTCGGTTAAGCGTCTGACGTCAGCTCCGGTCATGATCTCGCGCTCTGTGAGTTCGAGCCCCGCGTCGGGCTCTGTGCTGACAGCTCAGAGCCTGGAGCCTGTTTCAGATTCTGTGTCTCCCTCTCTCTCTGGCCCTCCCCCATTCATGCTCTGTCTCTCTCTGTCTCAAAAATAAATAAACATTAAAAAAAAGAATAATAAAATAAAATAAAATCTAGTAAAGCAAGTATAATCAGCTTCACTTTTTATTATTTGATTAATTCAATTTGAACTAAACAATCTTAATTAATATAGTTAAATTCCCTTCGACATTTTAAAATTCATTTTATTTTGCTTTTAAGAACTTTGAATGCCTGAATTAAGTAAAACTTTTTCAAATGATTCAATGAATCCTTTAAACTAATAAAATGAACTTCATGTTCTTTTGAATGTTATACACACTTCTAAATACCCAAAATATACACATTATCTTAATGACGTCCTAAAATTGAATACAAAAGTATTAATAGTCTAATTTGATCTAGTTCATCATGTCTATGTAATGTTAAACTTGATTTAATTTTCAATTCCTCCAGGGTTAAAAGAAAAAGTCAGAATAAAACAAAAAACACCCAAGAGAACAGTTTTCCCATGTCAAGGGAGTTAAGGTCCCTATCCTAAGCAAGGTGGGATTCCTTAATAGAATTTTCTGACCAGGTCCGAGGAGGCTACAGGAGGCCAAGGATCTACCATAATTCTGCCTCAGTCACTATCTTGAATCTGAGCAGTTTTTATAGGTGCTGTCACAACCTTAATCCATTACTCAGATTTAGGTTAGTTTTTCTAGATCCAAGTTATACCATGATCTAATTCTTCATTTGGTTGCCTGCATCTCCACTGAGACTGCAGGGAATTTCTCTCTGACTTGAGTGAATTCTGCATTTCTCAGTGGTCTTCAAACATTTTTACGGCCTGCCCACTTTAATGTCTTACAGCAAAGTAATGTCAGACGTATTAACAAAACCCTGTGAACCAAACCCTGTGAACAAAACCCTGTGAACCCTCACCTATATTAATAAGTATCTCATGGTATGATTGTGAAAATTAATCAAGAGAAAGGTTTTAGAGTGTGGACCACACTGCTTGGTCCGTACAGAGTACAGAATAAATGTAAGTTGCTGCTTTTTAACAAGTGTAATTCTCTATTTAATCTTACCATTCCAATATCTACACCTGGGAGATACAGATACTTGCAAGAAATATTTTTAAATACGTTTTGGAAAATTTCATTAGTTATGACCCCAGTAATATTTCCCATTATTATTTTGACTTTTGAGAAATTGTACAATAAAGGAGTGAAAGAACACGTCAAACAATTTCTATGCTATAAATCCTGCCCAGTGAAATGTAAGTGTGGTTTCTAGAAAGCTTATATAATTTAGTGGGTTTTACCTTTGGTAAATATCTCGCCTTTTACTGGCTTCTAGAGCTTCTTTCAATTGACTCTCAGAAAGCAAGCCATCAACCTACAATAAACAGAGACTGTTAGATTATATTGCTAAATACTGTATGACCTCAGGAAATAAAATTTTAATTCTTTGTTCCCAAGATTTCACAATGAACACTTTTAAACATATAATGAAGTTGAAAAAATTTCACAGTGACTCCCCATATACCCCTACCTAGATTCTACCATTAATATTTTACTATACCTTTTGAATCAATCCATCTGATTTTTTAATGTATTTGAAAGCAAATTGCAGTCATGAATACACTGCCTCATAAATGATGTACCACAGGTATCGCTAACTAGAGTTCAAGGTTTGGTATAAAACTTACATATAAAATCTTAAATATACATTTGCTGAGTTTTGGCAAATGCATACACTCAGGTAACTCTAACCCCTATCAATACACAGAAAATTACCATTACCCCAGAAAGTTCTCAGAAAGGATGTATTCTCTTGTGTCACCCTTTCACACGGCATGTTTTTGAGATACTGCCATACTGTATCATTAGTTTATTCCTTTGTTGCTCAATAGTATTGTATGAATGCCACAAGTTTGCTTATCCTCATTCTTCTACCTTACACCTTGACTTAGTATTTTCTTAACACCTTGTGTACCTTTGCCAATGTACCCACAAAAGAGGCACAGATTTCTCTCGGGTTCTTTTCTAAAGATGACGCGGGGAAGGCAACGTGGATGCAAGAAGAGAAATTCACTAGCTTCTTCTCTCCTCCTCCTATTTTGCATCTGAGTGTTAGTTACGAAATGCATAGCTGGTGACAGAGTCAGTGCTAACAGGCATGACCCAGATGGGCTCTTGATTACTTGTCCATGGACATCAAGTTGGAAATCTGTTCATGTTTTGCTTCAGGTGTCCTCTGTGGAGACAGATCTTCCCTATCAAAGAGTCCTTCCCAGACACTCAGGCTATCAGAAGACTCCTGAGCTAAGTCTTCTCTAGGGTTACTAATCTTTGTAATTGTTTTGTTTGGTCTTTGTTTTAGTAATAATTTTTTGTAATCTACTTCTGAAACTTTCCTGGTTCTCCCAAGACCTCACTAAATTAAAATCGGATATAGAAACATAGTAAGCATCTAGCCAGGGCTCAGTTTAGTCAAAGCCTCATCAAATTTTATTTCCACCAGAAGAGCATGTTGCTTTTATTGTACGACTGTAAGTCCAAAAGTCACTTATATCCATCAAATCTTTTGTCCTTTTTTAAATTTGTATTTTTTAAAGCTCATTTATTTATTTTGAGAGAGCGAGAGCAGGGGTGGGGCAGAGACAGAAGGAGAGAGAATCCCAAGCAGGCTTCGCACTGTCAGCGCAGAGCCCCACATGGGGCTTGATCTCACGAAGTGTGAGATCATGACCTGAGCCCAAAACCAAGAGTCAGATGGTTAACCAACTGAGCCACCCAGGCACCCCTCTTTTGTACTTTTTAAATGGGAGTCCACAACTGGACCAAATATGAGCACTCAGTAAATCTCTTATCTGTCAAAGATTAGAAAATAATTATATTCAGTAACAGATCAAATGAAAAAAAAGTAAAATTATCAAAGCAGAATAAGAATTTTAGAAAATAAATTAACAAACCATTAATTACTACTTACTTTTTTTTCTTCTTTTTTAAAGTTATGCACATTTGGTGTAAAAATTATGAAAATATCAAAAAGTATGAAGAGAAACAAAGGGGAGGGGCAGAAAGAGAGAGAGAATCCCAAGCAGGCTCTGCACTGTCAGCTCAGAGCCCTATGTGAGGCCTGAACACACAAACCATGAGATCATGACCTGAGCGGAAATCAAGAGTAGGACGCTTAACTGACTGAGCCACCCAGATGGCCCTTCTTCAATCTTTTTTCTGTATGTATTATACTTAAAATAATTTTACTGAAATACTGTATATTCAATTTTATATTTGATATTTTTTCTAACTTGACATTTTATCACAAATATTCTAACACACTAAAATCTTTTAACAAAATTTTAATCATACTATTTTATCCCATCATAAGTTATTTACCCATTCCCCTATTACTGATCATTTAAGTGATATCCAGTCTAAGGAACACCGTGATGGATACTTTTATACATCAATTTCTGTCCCAATCTTTTTATTATTATGTATGGCAAATCCCTGGAAATGTAATTTCCCAGCCTAGGAGCATGAATATTTGCCACATCTTGTCAAATTGCTTTCCAGAAATGTTGTACTTTATACTCTAGAGCAGTGTATATAAGTGCCTGTTTCATCACACCCTCCCCAGTACTGACTATTGTGATTTTTTAAAAATGTTTGTGATATTTTATTTACAGTTACGTTATTTTTTAAGTTAACTTTTCTCATGTTTATGGCTTCCCTGTATTTCTTCTTCAGTTCATGTCCTTCACTCATTTGTCGGAACCTAATATTTTCCTTACATATTAGGTGTATTCTTTAACATCTATTTCGTTTTGAGTTCATGTGACGCAAAAACGTCTTCCACTGGAAAAAGGCTCAAAGGTAAGGAGGCATGGAGAGTGGAGGAGAGCGATGGGCGCAGAGATAGTTGGAAATGGTTATTGTTAAGTTTAACTTTGGAAGCGAGGTTGGTTAAGGGAGTTACTATGTTGGAGAGTGGTTAAGGGAGTTATTAGGCTGAAGGCTGAGATGTGAGGGGCAGGGGTAAGGCGCTTAGTTGATGGTCAAGATTTTCGGGAGGTTCAGCTTCCGGGGGTTGGACTAGGAGCAAGAGGGGTTAGAATCGGGGTTTCGCTTCAGGATGTTGGGGTGGAGGAGGGAGCGCTACAACTCGGGAAAGTAAGTGGGTTGGGGTAGGCTGCCAGGATTAAGGTACACCCCAGATCTCGCCCGCCACTAGAACCCAGGCTGCCTCGTGATGCCCAGGCCCCCGGCTGGACAGCCAGACGCTACCTGTAGCTTCAGTTCCTGAGTGCGGCGCTGCAGGGCCTGCAGAGGATTACGCGGCCGCCTAGCCAGCATCTCCCTCGCCTCTGCTCCGGGCGCCCTCCCGGTCGCCAGGGAAACCACGGCGGCGGGTGGGCCGGTGACGCAATCACGGCGCGCCCGCCTCTCAGCCCTGGAACCCGCAGGTGAGTGGAGGAGGGAGGTGGAGGTCGTGCCCTGTCGCAGTAGCCGCCCCTCCGCGCCGCAGGTCCTGGACTCTCAGGTCAGGCCCAGTGCCCAGTAGTTCTCTTTTGCCGGCCAGTTCCACAGGACGTGGATGGAGGTGGGGGAGAATAAGCCACGGCGTCGGAAACTACATGTCCCACAATACCTCAGTGTTACCACGCCAATGCTGTTGGGGGTGTCGCTGTAACGGCATTTGTTCTCTCATAACCAGTTTTGCTGAACTAGTCTTAAGGTATAATTTAAGCGTCATAAACTCTTAAATTAACAGCAAGGGTAGCTTTCCTATGTGGCCTACACTCACATCAAAGGACAGGTTTTATATTCTTCGCCATTTGGGGCGTTGCTGGTTTCATTTCACTTTAGTGTTGCACGTTATCACGTTGTCCATCCTGAGTTCTGTGAGGATGGTGATTTTGTCTGTCCTACAGCAGGTACGCGAGCGAATATTATGATCTCCATTTTACTCCTCCTCTCAGAGAGATTGTAATAACATTTCCCCAGATGGTTCTGAATCCTTTAAGTCCAGTTCCCAAACTTTGCACTAACTACACCGAGTAAAACTGATGATATGAGCTCACTTTGCAAAGGATGAACTTCACTAATATAAATGAATGCTCTTCTGTACGACGAACAAGTTGATTCCACAGGTCCAGCTACTATGCTACTTATTTGTGTACTTTTTTCTTCAAATATACCTAGAGAGAAATGACAAGTGCCCACCTCACTGAATTTTCACATTGAACCCACCTTCATGTAACATCACCCATATAAGGATGCAGAACATTACCAGAACCCTAGGTAGTTCTCCCTTCCTAATCCCTACCCACCTCCACTGCCTATGTCCAAAGTAAACACTATACTGACTTGTAACAAAAACTTGTTTTGCCTCTTTTGAACTGTCCAGTGTAATCATGCATTGCGTACTGGCATCCTGGTGGGCTTTTTTCACTCAACATGTTATTTGTGAGATGCATCTGTATCATCATGTGTAGTTGTAATTTGTTCAGTTCTTTTGCTCTCTGGTATTTTATTGTGTGATACTCCTAATATACTCATTCATTCCACTGTGGCTGGACATGTGGGTAGTTTACAGTTTAGGGCTATTATAAACAATGCTATTACATACATATATACATAGTACAAACAAGTATACAGTGCTGGGCCACAGGGCATGTTTTATGTTCAGCTTTAGTAGATACTGCCTATTTTCCCAAAGTTGTACTAATTTACTCCGTACCTATATGAGTTGTTGTTCTTCATATCTTGACAATAATTTGGTATGATCTGCTTTTTTTGTAGCTCATGTCTTTAGTTTGAGTTAACTTCTGCATTATGGCTCATGATACTTAAAAATTCACATAAATAGCCCAACGTAGTATCTTCATTAAAAAGATTTGTAACAGTTGGGAATGCAAGCTGGTGCAGCCACTCTGGAAAACAGTATGGAGGTTCCTCAAAAAACTAAAAATGGAACTACCCTATGACCCAGCTATTGCACTACTAGGCATTTATCCACGGGATACAGGTGTGCTGTTTTGCAGGGACACATTCACCCCCGTGTTTATAGCAGCACTATCGACAATAGCCAAAGTATGGAAAGATCCCAAATGTCCATCAATGGATGAATGGACAAAGGAGTTGTGGTATACACACACACACACACACACACACACACACACACACACACACACACAATGGAGTATTACTCAGCAATCAAAAAGAATGACATCTCGGGGTGCCTGGGTGGCTCAGTCGGTTGAGCATCCGACTTCGGCTCAGGTCATGATCTCACGGCTGGTGAGTTCGAGCCCCACGTCGGGCTCTGTGCTGACAGCTCAGATCCTGGAGCCTGCTTCGGATTCTGTGTCTCCCTCTCTCTTTGCCCCTAACCCACTCGCATTCTCTGTCTCTCTCAAAAATAAATAAACATTAAAAAAAAAAAAAGAATTAAATCTTGCCATTTGCAACTATGTGGATGGGACTGGTGGGTATCATGCTAAGTGAAATGAGTCAGTCAGAGAAAAAAATCATATGATTCACTCCTATGAGGACTTTAAGAGACAAAACAGATGAACATAAGGGAAGGGAAACAAAAATAATATAAAAACAGGGAGGGGGACAAAACAGAAGAGACTCATAAATATGGAGAACAAACAGAGGGTTACGGGAGGGGTTGTGGGAGGGGGGATGGGCTAAATGGGTAAGGGGCACTAAGGAATCTACTCTTGAAATCATTGTTGCACTATATGCTAACTAATTTGGATGTAAATTAAAAAAAATAAAAAATTAAATAAAAAAAAAGATTTGTAACAGTGCTCACGTGGGCAGCTCGTATACTAAAACTGAAACCGTAAGGAGATTAGTATGGCCTCTGTGCAAGGATGACAGGCAAATTCCTGAAGCGTTCTATATTTAAAAACATTTTTTTTAATGTTTATTTATTTTTGAGAGAGAGAGTGAGAGACTAAGCACAAGCAGGGGAGGGGCAGAGAGAGGGAAGCATAGAATCCAAAGCAGGCTCCAGGATCTGAGCTGTCAGCACAGAGCCAGACGCAGGGCTCAAACCCGAGAAGTGTGAGATCATGACCTGAGCCAAAGTTAGACGCTTAACCAACTGAGCCACCCAGGTGCCCCCTGAAGCGTTCTGTGTGAAAACAAACAAACAAAAAAACAGGTTTATAACAACAAATGAGAAAGGAGTGCTATTGTAAGAGGTAAGCAAAATCCATCATTTATGAAATCCTTATTTAAATATGCATGTATAAATTAGAAAAAAAATATTGTAGATCAGATCTATAAGGATTTCCATATTTTAAATGGAAAAGTTGCAGTCATGAATATGGTATAATTCTATGTTGGTAAAAATAAACAAATAAACCCCCTACATGTGTGCATATGTATGAGCGATGAGGAAGGATGCAAAAAAGCTGATTACTCTTGTTCATCTCAAGTGGAAAGATGACTGATTTTATCCATTTTGTACTATATTCAGAGTTATAACCATTTATTCCTTTAAGTCCTGGATCAGCATCATCAACATCATCTAGGAGCTTGTTAGAAATGCATATTCTCAAAAAAGAAAAAAATGCATGTTCTCGGGCCCCATCACAGACCTACAGAATCAGAACCTATGTTTTAATAATACCTCAGTGTTTCATGTGCGCTTTCAAGGTTGAGAAATACTATGTCAATAGTATTTAGTGTGCTATAAGGGATGAGAGTACTCAGCTGCCTTCTTTTTCCTTAATTTACATTTCTTTTGATTTGTGATGCTCAGCATAGTCTTTGCTTCTCTCTTGCCATTATGAAAATCAAGGTAACCTAAAACAAGAAAGGTTGGTAGGAAGGTTGCCAAAAGCAAAGCAAAGCATGATGGCTATTTCTCCTGAGAACAAGCTAGTTTGTAAAACTCATTATGATTTCCTTCCAACTCTGTTAAAATGAATGTTAACTTTGTATTGCTACCTTACAGGAGACACTGAAAACGTATTCAATGGCTTTTGAGAGGCTCATCATGTACAGTTAGCAGAACTAAGTAGTTAGGGACCTGCTAATGAGAGATTACAGCAGAGGACAGAGCAAATTGTCTATTTCAGGATCTTAAGACAATCCACCTCAAAGTGTCAAATATTTATGAGCACCTTGGTGCAAAGCACTGGTTAGACCTGTGGTACAAGATGTTTAAGGCACTGGCCTCAAAGAGCTTATGAGCTAGGGTGGTGGACTAGAATCATGAAGCTGTACCAACTACCAAAGATTGTCATGGAAGTGCCACCTGGCATGCAGAATTCCCTGCCAAGTGAACTGTACACATGGGATTTGAGTTCTCGAGGAAGATTACCAGTGAAAACACCCACTAGACACTTGAAAGGGTGAAGCTGGAAATAAAAGGATCAGGTAGGATAGAAATACCTTAGAGAGGGTTCTGCTTGGATGTGTCCATTAAGCCTGGGGACTGGCTTGGTAATCAAAGGGAAAGGATAGAGCAGAGGCCCAAGGATTGAAATTTCAGGAACTTGGAAAAGGAAGCAGTAGTAAAAGTTTGGAAACGTGGGTAATTTTATGTTATTAGGGAAGTATGGCAAGAATAATTTCCGGGGAGAAACTGGCATTATCAAATACTCTAGAGGTGAAAATTAAAAATTCATAAATGGCCATTCGATAACAATGGCTCTGGAGCATGCAGAGGGCAGACTCCAGGAGTTTTTTTTTAACGTTTATTTATTTTTGAGACAGAGAGAGACAGAGCGTGAATGGGGGAGGGGCAGAGAGAGAGGGAGACACAGAATCGGAAGCAGGCTCCAGGCTCTGAGCCATCAGCCCAGAGCCCGACGCGGGGCTCAAACTCATGGACCGCGAGATCGTGACCTGAGTTGAAGTCGGACGCTTAACCGACTGAGCCACCCAGGCGCCCCAAGACTCCAGGAGTTTAATGGGCAAAGCATTTAGGAAGTGATAGTGGGCCATTTTTTCTAATTAGCAAATGATGGGGCCAACCAAAGATTTTTTTTCCAAAGTCAAGATCTGTGCAGGTTTGTAAAAAGAATTTGGAAAGCAGGGAGAGACTGCAGATGCTAGAAATACACTGTGTCCTAGAGAACAAGGGGGCTGGGAGATGCAGAATCCAACGGAGGCCAAAGAGGAGTCAGCCTTGGAAGGGATGTGTGCATCTTCTCTTGTGAGAAAGGAAAAGCCAATGAGATAAAGCCTCCAAACCAGTGGTTTTGAACCACTGCTGGGCATCACAATCACTTGGCGAGCTTTAAAAATCCTAATGCTCAGACATACCCCAAACTACATAAATGGAAATCTGTGGCATGCTGATATTTTTAAGGCTGTCTAGATGATTATATTGTGCAGCCCTTTTGAAAACCACTGCCCTTCAACAGAGCTATTGAGAGGAAGAACAATGAGGGAATTCTAGCTTAATGGCCTCTATCTTCTATGTGGTTGAGAAGCAAACTGCAGGCCAGATGGGATAAGCTCTAAGAACCAACATTTTAGTCTTTGTGTTCACAGAAGGAAAATAAGAGTTGGAAGTAATAAAGCATGATGGCTCCAGTAAAATGGAACAAAAAAATAAAAAATAAAAGCTTTGTGTGGAAACTTGTTTGAATTTTCTTATGTTAATGTGCTGAGACACAAAATTAATCTTTGTAAGAATGAGCAAGGACAGTGTTATAGAAAACACCTCTTGCAAATTAAAAATAGACAAGGCCTTCGTCACTCTTGATTTTTGGATAACAGTTGGAATTTATCACTAAGCTCTAGTCAAGAGGGGTTTTCCTTTAATGTATATAGCATAGTAACACATAAATGAAGTGTTTACCAATAAAAATTGGAGTATGTTGTCGCTCTCATAAGTGCAAAAGTCTTACATACATCATCCTTAACTCGGTTATGTTTACACAGTCCCTTGCTTTACTGCACAAAGTTGGGCAAAAGGACTCCTAATGGTCCCTGGGCCAACTCTCCTTTGCAGTTGTACCAAGGAATTGCCATATATTCCTTAAAAAAGATTATCTGCTCAAAACACTAACAGATGAGTTTTGAGAATCCTGATCTTTTGATGCAGTGAACTGCTTGCCAGGCAAGATACTCCTTTTCCTTGTGATAAAAGATTCAAAGAGGTTTAAAATTTTTTTTTATTTTGAAAATAAAATTGACTCATAAAGTGCAAGGAGAAATTAGATCTGTCCAGTGTTCTGTATCCATCTTCGACAAACTGCTGGAAACAAGAGAAAAACAATTAGAAATATATAATCGTTAACTTAAAATTGTCTTGTGGAGTTAAACTATGAACTATGATATCTGATGTTACAGGTAAGAAAATTTGCATAGCTCTGATGAAAAAGCTACCACTAGATGCAAGGCTCCTAACTTCCAGGCCAGTGCTCTTTCCACTTTACCAGGCTGCTAAGAACCAAAGAATTCAGACTGGAGATTACAAAACATGAATGCAAAGATATACCAAGATCTACCAAGGATACTATCGAAAAGAATGACATGGGGGAAAGGAGGTGGCCGGAATACCCCCACGATCCGTTTTCTTTTTTCCTTTCCTTCTTTCCAGTATCTTACTTTCCAGAAGTGTAATGTCAAGGTGCAACGATACTGCACGTGGTAAGGCATGCCCACTAAAGGCACGCAGTGAACTGAACTACGACACCACAGTGTACGTTTTTTGGGGGAAAAGAAAACCTCCTCTCTCTGGTGTCTGTGGGAGAGAGTCACCTCCTGTAAGGTATCCACAGGCGCTCCTGCCCCACGATATCCGCCCGTCCCTGACATCTCCGCTTAGTCTCCGTACCGTCAGTACCGCTCACCGACTCCATCAAGAGCAAGGCGCTGCACAGTGTGTACGGAGACCGTAGGTCACGTGTCGGAGCCCCGCCGGAGGCCCCGCCAGCGCAAGGCGAGGTGGGCGCGCGGGCGCGCGCGGGGTCTCAGGCCAAGTCCAGCTTCTTCTGAGTCACCGCCAGCTTGTCCTGCAGCCTCCGCTTCCTCCAGTCCAGGTAGCGCCTCCGCAGCCGGTTCGCCTGCCAGCCCACGAGCACTCCAGACGCGAAGGCCACCAGCACAGACAGCTGAAGCGTCCGCTCGGACACGTTCGCCATGGCAGCCGGCGGCGTGCAGCCTGACCTACGGCGCGGCGGCGGGGTCAAACGGGCGGAGCGCAGGGTGGTGCGTGCGCAGCGCGCCCTGCGGCGCCTTCGCTCAAAACTCACGACTTCTGGCTCGCCTTCTCTAGTTTGGCCGGCCTGTGGGTGTCCCCTCCTTACCTCCTCGGGCCTTCTACGGTAGTTATTGTTTGGCGTTAGTCAGATAAGTCAGATATTGTCTTGCCTTATTAGCTAACTTTGATGGTGTGTCTTTCCAAACTTATTGTAAGCCCAACACCTCTTTGTATTTTCTCTAGGTGGGGGAATGCGAGCCGCATACGTAACACTCAATTAACTGGTAACGCATTAAAAAAGAAAAAGAGATGAAAATTATTTTAATAATATGATTTGTTTAGCCCAATATATACAGGATGTTATCATTTCAACCTGTAATCAACATAAAAATTATTAATGAGATATTTTTTGTACTCAGTCTTTGAAATTTGATGTAGATGTTGTAATTAACAGCGCATCTCAATTTGAACGCTAAAGTTTCAGGGGAAATACTTGGTCAGTATCCAGATTTCATAAAAGTTAGTTGAAAAAGATATATATACTCAGGTTGTTCCAAAGACACATAAAAATTTCTCCAATAACTGAGTTGAGTATCAGTTTTTAAATTTAATTAAAAATTTAAAAAAACTGTTTATTTATTTTTGAAAGACAGTGAGCACAAGCTGCGGAAGGATAGAGGGAGAGAGGGAGACACAGAATCTGAAGCAGGCTCCAGGCTCTGAGCTTTTAGCACAGAGCCCATAGTGGAGCTCAAACCCATAAACTATGAGATCATGACCTGAGCCGAAGCCGGATGCTTAACTGACTGAACCACCCAGAGGCCCCTAAATTCATTAAATTTTTAAAGAAGTTCAAAGTTGACTTCTTCTGTCACACTAGTCACATGTGTATTGGACAGCGAGTTCTAGAGGGCCCTGCTATGCCAGAACTAGTAGTGGGTCAGAATTGCTGGCATGGTGAAAAAATTCTAATGATAGAAGTCGTTCTGGTGGACAGACCCTAAGGTGACCCCCAAAGCCTTTGTGTAATTTCTTCTCAAGTGTGGCACCTGTGACTTGCTTCTACCTAACAGAATAAAGCAAAGGTGCTGGGATGTCACTCCTGGGATTCCTTTATGGTGTATAACACTTCTTTTTAACAGACCGATGACTCTCCTTACCAGTTTGATGATGAATGTGAACATGTTGAAGAAGCTCATATAGCAAAGGACTGCAGGTGGCCTCTAGGAACATCAGGATCCCCCCAGCCCCTAGCTGGCAAAAAGATGGAGCCTTCAGTTGTACAGCCCAAGGAAATTAACCGCCCTGTCAACCTGAATAAGCTTGGAAGCAGGATCTTCCCCGGTTCTACCCCCAAAGTAAGAACACACCCTGGCTGACATCTTGATTGTAGACTTTTCGAGAACCCAACAGAGGACCCATGTGGCTGGGCTCCTAACCCATGGAAAGTTGATATTATAAATGTGTGTTGTTTTAAGTCGCTAGGTTTGGGGTAATTTGTTACACAGCAATAGAAAACTAACGCGGTCAGGAAAGGGAGACCAGCCTGTGGAGCCTGAACTCGTTAGATTGGGGCTGGACTGACTTCACGTCTCTATTGATAACCAGCAAGTGGACTTTCATACCTGAGGCAGAACACATCTTGGCAGAGAGATGTTAAAGACAGTGTTGGGTCCAATGTGAACTCACATCTGCCATGCTTAATGTTCATTTATTTGGCAAATATGTATGGAATGCTGCAGGAGGCATTGGGAATGTGGAAGTGGCTACAGCACGACTTCCCTCAGCTTAGTGCAGGGTGAAAGATGGGGAAAAAATTAAGACACATTATGATGAATTGGAATATTTAGTAAGTATGTAGCTGAGACTTAAAAAAAGAAAACCTTCAGAAAGACTCTTTCTCTTTATAGTCCATCCAATCTGTCAACCAGTTCTGTTGGTCATATTTTCAAAATATGACCAACGTATTTTGGTCATCTCCTACCTAAGTTACTGCAATAGCCCTCATCAGGTTTCTGTGCTTTTGTTGCTTTCCACCACATTCTATTTTCAGTGAAACAGCCAGAGCGAACCTTGGAGATCAGAAGTCGGATCATCTCACTCTTCTGCTCAAACCGTGCAGTGGCCAAAGCCCTGGCAGTGGTCCCCAGAGCTGTCTGCGTGATCAGTTCCTCCCCATCCCTTCCCCATCACCCGTGTGCTCATTGTTTCTTGTGCTCGCCCCGGCATACTCCTACCTAAGAATATTTGCATGGGCAGTCCCCCTGCCTGACACGCTCTTCTCCCAGATGCCTGCATAACTAACTTCCTCACCCCTTTTAGGTTCTTGTCAACTGCCACCTTCTCAACAAGGCCTACGTGACTATTTAAAAATCACAATCCAAATCCCCCCCACCGCCCCGGCCCTCCCAATCTCCTTTTCCCCACTCTATTCTCCACCTCCACAGTATTTATAGCCTTCCACCTACTGTAGGATTTATAGTATCCATTTGTATTTATTATACTTATTGTTTATTGCCTGTCTCCAGCTACAATGTAAGCTATTCAAGGGGAAGGATTTTTGTCTCAGTTGTATACTGGTGGATCTCAAGTGCCCGCAGTAGGGGCTGGCACCTAACAGTCAGTAAATATTTGGAGTGGATGACAGCAGGGAGTGGTCAGGGGAGGCTTATGGGTGTGTGGCTGAACTGAATCTTGAAAGATGAGTAGGAAAATCAGGAGAAATGAGATTTCTCTGGATCGCAGTTTTCTCGTTGTAAAATAGTTTGGTGTGATTCAGTAGCTCTAAAATATTTTTAAACCAAGTTTTGGCAGCCTGAAGTTGTGTACTTGGGCCACTGGTATTATTGCAAATTTGAACCTCGCTTGGAATTCTTACCTCATCCCTAAGTGGCCTGTGGGCTAAAAATAAACCAGATCATGTGCACATGTATGCTGCAGCAGGCCTTGAATATGGGAAAACCTTAGGTGGATAGAGCTGGGAGAGACCATAGAAATGCCCTTAATTTTGCAGGAGGAAACTCTGGCCAGATGGGAGAATAGAACTGCTGGGTAGAAGGCAGGGGTGTAAGGCTTTAAATCCCTCTTAAAGAGTCAGTGTGTCCCTGGCTTGAGACTGTATTTTTCCCCCAGGGTGCATTATTTCAATGGGGCATTTTTGTAGACTTGATTATGGTCAGCCAGCTTTGAGGTGATGATTACATTTGGATTCACAGGTGGAATAGTCAAGTGTAATGAGTTAATTGATTACATGACTTTTTTTTTAAGTTTGTTTATTATTTATTTGTTTGTTTGTTTAAGAGCGGACACAAGCAGAGGAGTGGGGAAGAATCTGAGGCAGGCTCCACACTGTCAGCACAGAGCCTGATGCAGGGTTCGATCTCACAACTGTGAGATCATGACCTGAACTGAAATCAAGAGTCAGACGTGTGACCGACTGAACCACCCAGGTACCCCTGTGTGAGTGTCTTTTGAATGATACATTAACTGCCATTGTTGAGTTTGCTGTTTGAAGTGCTTGGCAAGGGAAAAGATTTTGTCATTTACAGTATTAGACCTTTATTGCTTATAAATTTATTTAAAGTATATAAATGGAATTGATTTCCTCTGCAACTCTAGGACCCTATGCAACAAAGCAGTCATTTTATACCCTAAAGCCTCCATAAAGGGTGGAACTTTGCCATGATTAACATGGCGCATTCATATCAGTAGGTCCTTGAGTTCTGGGCCCGTAGAATTCAGGCTGGGCCTGTTCCCCTGAGCCACAAACACACAGCCCTCTGTGTCAGTTTAAACTTTTTTTTTTAATTAAAAAAATTTTTTTTATTATTTATTTTTGAGACAGAGGGTGAGTGGGGGAAGGGGCAGAGAGAAAGGGGGACACAGAATCTGAAGCAGGCTCCAGGCCCTGAGATGTCAGCACAGAGCCTGATGTGGGGCTCGAACTCACAAACCGCGAGATCATGACCTGAGCTGAAGTCAGATGCTTAACCCACTAAGCCACCCATGCGCCCCAACCCCGTGTGTCAGTTTTAACTGCCGGATCCTTTGTGTCCCATTCTCTTCCCTTGAGTTTTGGGAAGTGGGAAGAAAAATTCTTCCTGCCTCCACCAGTATACATTCTAAGAGCCTGGGACTTAGGGGAGGTAGGCATGCAAAGTAAATACACCTGATTGTGTGATTGTCAAGTGTGAATCATTTCCTCCCTGGTGCGTAAGCAAGAATGAAAGCGATGCCGTGGCAAAGGCTGAGCCTTGATCCTTGTCTTTGGCAGGAGCTATAATGCGCTTCTTCAAGTCTGCCTCGGTGGTTTCTAATTCTGGAGACGTGCACAGTAGAATGGTCTCCCACAATCCTTTCAGAAAGAACAGGAAAAACCTTCTGTATTCTTCTTCTGTAAAGAAGACACCAGCCTATCTCCTCATAATTCTGAGGTAAAATGGTCATCTATAATTCACTCATTATTCCACTAAGTATTTGCTCAGTGCATACCATATGCCAGATATTTATTGCTACATATTCCATGCTACATATTCCATTCCAATGTCAAGGACCTACTGTCTAGGAGGAAGAATGACAACAATCAAATCTTCACACAAATAAATATAGCCTTACAAACACTGACGAGTGCTTAGATGAAAAAGTACTGTGCACCATGCTTGCGGGAACACATTAGAGCCTAACTGGGTTTGGGAGGATGGGAATTGACAAGAAAGGTTTCCTATGGGCTTTGCAGTTAGGACCTGATGTGAGACACACAAGTAGGAATGGGAGGGAGAGTTCTTCTCTTGACCAGGAGGATGCGCTCGTGAATGTTTGAGGCTGCAAAAAGCTGACTCAGTGGGAACTGGAGGGGCAGGAGCGGAAGAGAGGTAGGAAAAGTAGATAGGACTTGCAGGCCATGTCAAGGGCTTTGGACTTTATTCAGAGGGAAGTAGGCCACCATTTTTGTGAGCAGGGGAGTTACAGGGCTCTGTTTGCATATTAATAAAAGTAATCTGATTTCTGCTGGAGAATGGATTGGAAAGTGCCATGGATGGACGTAGGGAAACTGGTTAGGAAACTATTCCAGTAGTGTAGACAAGAGACAGTGGCAGTATAGTGTATAGGAGTGGATGTTAGGCATACTTGAGGTTGACACTTTTTTCTTGCAGTACTTTAGAGATGTTCCATTGTCGGTACTGTAATAGCATTGTATGGGGACCATTGGTAGCCATACTTGTGGGGAGCACAGCATAACAAATACACTAGTCAACTCACTATGTTGTACACCTGAAGCTAATGTAACATTGCGTGTCAACTTCATTAAAAAAAAAAAAAATGAAAAACAAAATGAATGGGGCACCTGGGTGGATGACTCAGTCGGTTGAGCCTCAGACTCTTGATTTCGGCTCAGGTCATGATCTCACAGTCGTGAGATCAAGCCTCACGTTGGGCTCTGTGCTGAGCGTGGAGCCTGCTTAAATTCTCTCTCACCCTCTCCCTTTGCCCGGTCCTGCTTGCACACACGTGCACTCACTCAAAAAAAAAAAAAAAAAAAAAAAAGAAAAGAAAAAAAGATGTTCCATTGCCTTCTGGCTTGCTTAATTTTGGAAACAAAGTCTTTATCTGTATATAATGAATCTTTTTTCCCCTCTGGCTGCTTTTAAGACTATCAAGAAGTTTTAGCAATTCAGTTATGATGTATTTTGTATAGTTTTAAAAAGTTTATTCTGTTTGGAATGTGTTGAGTCTCTTGAATCTGTGAGATTAATAGTTTTCACCAAATTTAGAAAACTTTTGGCCATTTTTTCTTCAAATAGTCTTATGCCTCCTTTTTTTCTTGGGACGCATTTTTTTTTAACTTTTTTAAGGTTTTTTTTAACTTTTAACTGTGAAAGCAAGTGATTCATTGATGACTGGCTAACTTGCAGATGTTTTTCCTTTGAAAGGAGGCTCTTGCCAATTGGCTGTTTTTTCAGAAGTGTAACTGCTGGGATGAAATTGTTATGGGTTGATCAGGATGAATTTAAAGCCGGTTATAGTAGTTATTCATTGTTGTGGTCAGATAATTTTTTTGTAGGAGGATAGAAATTTTTTTCCCTCAGTCTCTCTTTTTAATCTTCCATCTAGTAGAATTGCAGGAAATACCCTAGGAATTAGGCAGAGTTCTACCAGTGTTATTGATTCTTCTTGAAGATGAGGTTTCATTTCCAGAAGTCTGATGATCAGTTGAGTATCAATCAACATGTTTTCATCTCGTTTTGTCTTTGATTGATGTGCATTTGCGATTCTGGACAATAGACATTGAACAACTATGAGACAAACAAGAATAATTAAGAATATTATGAGATGGGACTGGAAAGCACATAGAAACCATGACCCAGTATTTCTCAGGCCTAAAGACAAATCCAACAACTTCCTGAGTCTACCTTGAGTAGCCAGGTTGCCTTTTTCCTTAAGTTAGGTGATGGATTGTTCCATCCCACCTCTGGAACAAAATCTAGGTAAAGATGGAGTATTAGTAATAGTGCGAACTCCAAGGTTATTCTATTATCCATAACTAACTACTTGAGCTCTAAGGGCTGGACTCATTAATTGTGTCAGCCAAAGTGAGGTTCTAATTGTTGATGGTCACCTCAAGTTGGCCAAATTTTATAGGCAGGATCACAATCCCTAGGAGGCTATTTACAAAATACTATTTATACCTCCAGGAAAAATAATAAATTGCTACTTTAGAGTGTTACAACAAAGAATAGCATTTGAGGAGGAAAAGGTAACAGTATTTCATAATTAGTTAATTAAATAGCAGAAAAATAATAGATGATCTCAGTTAGAAGTAAGCACTGTCCTGCATGTGGTACCATCAGATTTTACAGTTCCAGTATAAGATCTGGAGATGTGTCTATTGGGTTAGCTAAGGCTGAATTTGCTCTGAGACAAATAGGATATGCCTTAACTACTGGGTCAAAAGACAGGTTAATAATAGGCCATGGATCTTTGATATGCGCTGTGTGTTAACAGCTTTAGATGTCAGCTCACCTTTCCTTTCATGTACATATGAAAAGAAAGCTTTATGGTAATCTGGGAGATGCAGTTCAGGTGATTGTAGATGAAAGTTGTGAGACCACAGCAAGTCTTTTCCATCTCTGCTTTTTCCATTCCATGAAGGAGATTCCAAAGGGTTTGATTTAGGCAAATGGTATCAAGTCCTTGCTATTTCAGAAAAGTTTGGTACGCATTGCACACGATACCCAGTTAGTCTCAGAAATCCTTCTTACTGTCTTCTGGTGGTTGGTTGTGGGTAATTTTGATGAATTTGCAATCTTTTCTTAGATACTGTCCTTCCGTCAGCTGATATGTCTTGGCACGTCAGTGGGCAGATACTTAAAGTGAGTCTTAGAGTCATCACATCAGGGGATCTCAAAAGAGCTCATTTACATATAGGGTCAGAGCGATCACCTAGGGAATAGCATCTCCTTTGAGTCTTGGTTTAACTGTGATGAGGCATCAGTGAATTCCTGGGTCCAAGTGAATTATTAATTTTCCTGGGTGAAAGCAAATAATGTTGACTATTTTACTCCCTTGAGACACTGAACAAAGACAAGTACAAATCTATTACAGTGAGGAGAGGATGGTGTTTAGGTTAGGCATTATTAGGAAGTAAGGTATAACTATTTTTCTAATTGCACGCAGATCTCACACAAATCTATATTCTCGACCACTAGGTATTTTAACAGTGAAGTAGATGTATTACATGAACTGGTACAAGGCAGAATTAGTTGGTTACTGTAATGCCCACCAGCGGCTGGTCTTAGGTTTCACGAGGCAATCCTATTCAGTACCTGGAATAGCCCACGCATGGCGCTGGGTTCACTGAGACTGATAGAGGTCCGGACCTGGTAGTCAGGTGTGTTTCTTCAGCAGTAGTCTCGCAGCTGTGCGCAGAGCAGTCGTAGTGGAAGATTAAATGTGAGAGAATGAGATCACAAAGGTGGGTGTCAGAGCCAAGCTCACGTTCCAACTAGGAGCATGTATCCTGCACGTGGTTCTGCAGGCGGAGCCTCCAGGGCCACAAGTCCCGGTCACATGTCAGGACACTCAGGGAAGCCCAGAGCCACCACCCTTGCCAGGCACTTACACAGCATTCATGGTCCTTGTAATCCAGAGGCACTTTACCAATCTGGGCTCATTTTTACCACAAAGAGTGTAGACGCTCCAGCTCTGTGAGGTTTCTAGAAAGTTAACCCAAGGTCAGTTTTGACTGTACAGAGGATTTTTGTTAACCTTTTGCTCACAGGTACAGTTGGCATAAGATCTTTCTCTGCTTCAACTTTTAGAAGATGCCAACATAGAACAGAATAAATTCCAGAAATAAACCCACATAAATACGGTGAATTGATTTTTGACCAGGATTGGAGGGCAGTTCAATAGGTATAGGATAGTCTTCAACAAATGGTGCTGGATAACTGGACATCCATAAATAGAATAAGAACCTTGAACCTCAACTCACACTGTATATAAAATTAATTCAAGATGTATCATAGGTCTAAATATAAACCATAAGACTATCAACTTTTGGAAGAAAACAGAGAATCTTTATGAACTTGGGTTAGGCCAAGAATTCTTATTATGATACCAAAAGCACAATTATTAATGGAACTTGATCAAAATTACACAACTCTGCTCTGCCAAAGATACTGTTAAGACAATAAAAACACAAGCCAAAGACTGGGGAAAATATTTAAAAATCACATATCCAATGAAAACGACACGCAGAATACATAAAGAACTCTCAAAACTCAACACTAGAAAACCAACAGACATAAAAGATTGGGAAGGATTTTAACAGGCACTTTACCAGAGAGGATGTACAGGAGACAGGTGCATGAAATAATGTGCAATGTCATTAGGGACATGCAAAGTAAAACCACGATGAGATAACACTGCACACCTGTTAGAACAGCTAAGACATTTTTCAAATGACAACACCAAGCATGTTGGCGGGGACTCTGAGAATGGGAAACTTACACATCATTGCCAGTGGGAATGTAAAATGGTACAGTGACTCTGAGAACAGTTTATCAATCTTTTGTGAAGTCACTGACCAGGTGACCAGCAATTCCATTCCTAGATATTTGCCCTAGAGAAATGAAAATTTATATTTACCCCAAATCTGTGCATTAATGTTTTTAGCACCTTTATTCATAGTAGCCCAAAATTGGAAAAGACCCACATGTCCTCTCATGGGTGAATGGATGAATAAACTATGGGGCATCCGTACGATCCAACAACACCCAACAGTAAAAAGGAATTACTCTTGATGCACGCAGCAACAGGGATGCATCTCTAAAGCATTGGGCTATGTGAAAGAAACCAGACTCAAAGCTACATGATTTTATGTATATGACAGTCTGGAAAAGGCAAAACTATAGGAGAACATATCAGTGGTTGCTGAGGGTTCAGGAAGGAGAAGGGCTTGACCTTTACACAAAGAGGTAGCACAAAGGAGTTTTTTAGGGTCATGGAACTTTCTGTATCCCAGTGGTAGTGGTGGTTACTCAAACCTGTATGTGTGTTAAAACTTATAAAATTACAGACTTTTTAAAGTTAATTTTATATGTTAACTTAAGAGTAAAAAAATGAAAGAGAAACCCAACTGATTTGAAACTATGTCCACGTGAAACTGCCCATGAATGTTTACAGCAGTCTCATTCATTACTGCCAAAACTTGGAAGCAACTGATATGTCATTTAATAAGTGAAAGGATATACAAGCTGTGCTCCACCCATACAATGGAATATCATTTAACAATAAAAAGAAGTGAGCTGTCAAGCCATGAAAAGACATGGATTGACTTTAAATGCGTATTGCTAAGTGCAAGACGCTGCTCTGAAAGGCCACATGCTGCATGATTCTAGCTACATAGCATTCTGGGAAAGGGAAAACTATAGAGACGGTAAGAGATCAGTGGTTACCATAAGTTTGGGGGTGGGAGAAGCGTTGAGTAGGTGAAGCACAGTGGATTCTGGGGGGTGATAAAGTACAGTGGATTTTTTGGGGTGATGAAGTTGTTCCATATGATACGGTAATGATGGATGCAAGAAATTTAAGCATTTGTCAAGGCGCATAGAATTTTACAGCACACAGACTGAACTGTAATGTAGGTAATATTCTTGAAATTTTTTATTGTGGTAAAATGTACATAACATTCAATTTACCATTTTGACCATTTTTAAGTGGCAGTGAGTACATTCGCAATGTTGTGTAGCCATTCTATCCATTTCCAGATCTTTTTCATCATCCCAAATAGAAACTCTGTCCCCATTGAATCACTCTCCCTTCTCCCTTACTCCAACAACTAGTAGCGTCTATTACACTTTCTATCTTTACGAATGTACCTATTCTAGGTACCTCATATAAGTGGAATCATACAGTATTTAGCCTTTTGTCTCTGGCTTATTTCATTTAACATGACATTTTTACAGTTGATCCATATTGTGGCATGTTTCAGAATTTAATTCCTTTTTACAACTAAATAATATTCTATAGTATATGTAAATACCACATTTGGTTTGTTCATTCTACCTTTTGGCTATTATGAATACTACTGTTGTGAACATTGGTATCCAGGTATATGTTAAGAGTCCTGCTTTCAGATCTTTTGGACATATACCTAGAAGTGGAATTGCTGGATCATATGGTCATTCTATGTTTAGCTTTTTGAGGAAACCCCCACCATGTTTTCCACAGAGGTTGCCCCATTTTACATTCCCACTAGCAATACACCATGATTCTAATTTCTCCACATCCTTCCCAACACTTGTTATTTTCTACCTTTCTACCTTTCTACCTTTCTTTCTTTCTTTCTTTCTTTCTCTCTTTCTTTCTTTCCCTCCCTCCTTCCTTCCTTCTTTCCTTTCTTTCTTTTCCTTCCTTCCTTCCTTCCCTCCTTCCTTCCTTCCTTCCTTCCTTCCTTATTTTTTCTTCCTTCCTTCCTTCCTTCCTTCCTTCCTTCCTTCCTTCCTTCCTTCCTTCCTTCCTTCCTTCCTTCCTTATTCTTTCTTTCTTTCTTTCTTTCTTTCTTTCTTTCTTTCTTTCTTTCTTTCTTTCTTTCTTTCTTTCCCTCCCTCCTTCCTTCCTTCTTTCCTTTCTTTCTTTTCCTTCCTTCCTTCCTTCCTTCCTTCCTTCCTTCCTTCCTTCCTTCCTATTTTTTCTTTCTTCCTTTCTTTCTTTCTTTCTTTCTTTCTTTCTTTCTTTCTTTCTTTCTTTCTTTCTTTCTTTCTTTCTTCTAATAGCCATCCTAATGGGTATGAGGTAGTATCTCATTGTGGTTTTAATTTGCATTTCCCTATTAATGATGTTGAACATACTTGCATGTGCTTATTGGCCATTTGTGTATCTTCTTTGAAGAGAAGTCTATTCAAGGTTTTTTTTGCCCATTTTGTATTGGGTTGTTTTTTTGTTGTTTTTGTTGTTGAATTTAATAGCTCTTTATATATTTTGGATATTAATCCCTTATCAGATATACACTTTGCATATATCTTCTCCTATCCTGGGGGTTGTCTTTTTATAATCTTAATAATATCCTTTGAGGCACAAAAGTTTTACATTTTGTCCAATTTACCTATTTTTGTTGTTGCCTGAGCTTTTGGTGTCATATCAACGAAATCATTGCAAATCCAGTGTCATAAAGATGTTCCCCTATGTTCTTCTCTAAAAATTTTATAGTTTTATCTCTTACATTTAGGTTTTTGATCCATTTTGTGCTAATTTTTATTTATTTATTTTTAAAATTTTTTGTAATGTTTATTTTTGAGAGAAAGAGAGACAGAGTGTGAGCAGGGGAGGAGCAGAGAGAGAGGGAGACACAGAGCTGTCAGCACAGAGCCTGACACGGGGCTTGAACCCACAACCCTTGAGGTCATGACCTGAGCCAAAGTCAGATGTTTAACCGACTGAGCTACCCAGGCGCCCCACATTAATTTTTATATATGGTATGAGGTAAGGATCCAACTTCATTCTTTTGCATGTGGATATCCATTTGTTGAGAAGACTGTCATCTCTCGTTGAATGGTCTTGACCCTTGTTGAAAATCAATTGATCCTATATGCAAGACTCTGTTTTCAGACTTTGTATTCTATTCCTTTGATCTATCTGTCTGTCCTTATGCCAGTACCACGCTGATTAATGTAGCTTTGTAGTAATTTTAAAAATCAGGAAATGTGAGTCCTCCAACTTTGTTCTACTTTTTTGTTTTGTTATGGATATCCTCCTGAATGTGAAGTGGTATATCATAGTGATTTTGATTTGCATTTTCCTAATGATGAATAATGTTGAATATTTTCAACTGTTGTGTCCATTTCTTTACCTTCTTTGGAAAAAAAGTCCTTTCTCAAAGCATTTGAAAAAATGGGGTTCCTGTTTGTTTGTTTTTTTTATTGATGAGTTGTAAGAGTTCTCTGTATGTTTTGAATACTAGACCCTTATCAGATACGGATTTTCCCCACTACCCCAAACCAGAATATTCCTATGAAATCTGAAATGGCATAAAGTGAAGAAGCGGTTCCTATTAATTTATAGTTGACCCTTGAGCAGCATGGGAGTGAGGAGCATCAACCCCCCATGTAGTCAAAAAATCCACGTATAACTTTTGACTCCCTGAAAACATAAGTACTAAGAGCCTATTGTTGACTGGAAGTCTTAGCGATAACATAAACAGTTGATTAACACATATTTTGCACGTTATATGTATTATATGCTATATTCTTAAAGTGAGCTAGAAACAAATATTATTAAGAAAAGTCATAAGAGAAAATACATTTACAGTACCATGCTGTATTTATCCCCCCCAAAATCTGTGTATAAGTGGGCCCACACAGTTCATACCCATGTTGTTTAAAAGTCAACTTATATGGAAAAAGTTTTGAGTGTTCTTGGGCCCAAAAATAATCTCTCAGGCTTTTCAGATACTTTAGGACACATCTTGCTAATGGATGTACAAAGTAAGTTGAGATAAAGCACTTATGTTCAAAGAAAGAGTTCATAACTATGGTGGCCGGATGCTGAGATGCTGAGTGCAGTTCCTAGGGAAGGAGTTTGGGAGGGACACCCTCGCTGCTTGGGCTACGTACTGCCTCTACAACAGCTCATTGCAAAACCAATGCTGAATGCTAATTTTGCTTTTCATCTTTTTCATAAAAATGAAAATCCTCTTTGGTTAGTGAAAACAGGTACTAATGTAGGTCTTTCAAAAAGCCTAACTGGCCTGGGGGGGCCTGGATGGCTCAGACGGTTAAGCCGCTGATTTCAGCTCAGGTGGTGATCTCACAGTTCGTGGGTTCGAGCCCTGTGTCGGGCTCTGTGCTGACCGCTCAGAGCCTGCTTCAAATTCTGTGTCTCCGTCTCCCTCCCCCTCTGTGTCTCCCCATCTCACACTCTGTCTCTCAAAAAAGGAATAAATGTTAAAAAAAAAAAAAAAAGCTAAGTGGCCTGATAACATTCAAAAAGCAGAGGATACCTGTATGTGATTTCAGATACAGTATTTGCTTCCATTCTATGGGTTGCCTTTTCACTCAGTGAATAATGCTCTTTCATGCACAAAAGTTTTGCATTTTGATGAAGTCTTACCTATCTATTTTTTATTTATCTATTTTTTCTTTGGTTGTTTGTGCTTTTGGTGCCATATTAAAGGACCCATTGCCAAATCCAAGGTCATAAAGATTTGCCCCTGTGTCTTTCTTCTAAGAATTTTATAGTTTTAGCTTTTTAATGTAAGTCTTGGATTCATTTTGAGTTAATATTTATATGTGGAGTGAATTAAGTGCCCACTTTCATTATTTTATTTTAGTTTTTATTTTGTTTTATTTATTTGAGAGAGAGAGAGAGAGAGAGAGAGAGAGAGAGAGAGAGAACCAGCACATATGCAAGCAGGGGAGAAGGGCAGAGGGAGAGACACAGAACCTCAAGCAGGCTCTACACTCAGCACGGAGCCCAACACGGGGCTCAATCCCACGACCCTCGGAGGATGACCCGAGCTGAAATCAAGAGTGAGATGCTTAACCGACTGAGCCAGCCAGGCCCACTTTCATTCTTTTACATGCAGATATTCACTTGTTCCAGCACTGTTTGTTAAAGTGAGCGGTCTTTCCCCCACCTACTGGTCTTGATACCCTTATTGAAAATCAATCCTCTTTAATTTTTTTCAGTACAGTTTTATTGCTTTCTGTTGCTTGCATGTATTTGTTAGATGCGTTTTATTTTAAAATTTTCAATATGGAAAATTTCAAGTATATACAGAAACAGGTAGGTGTACTCATCACTCATCCTCCTCAACTCATGGCCAATCCTGTTACATCTTGTTCTTACACGATGCCCCACCTCCATAGTATCTTTGTAGGTCAAATTTAGTGAAGCATACTTGACACACAGTAAAATTTACCCTTTTTATAATTCAACAAGATGTGACCGATGTATGAGCCAGCACAATCAAGGTATAAAATATTTCCAACATCCCGAAAGTTTATGATCCTTTGCAGCGAAATCCCTTCCTTCCAGTGTTCCTGGGAAACACTGATTAGATTTCTGTCCCTATAGTTTTTTTCTCTTCTAGTACTGGGCCTCCATTTATAAACTTCTCGATTTTTAACAAACCAGCATTTTAGGCTGCAGACTTTATTTTTGGAATCTCTCATGGTTCCAAGGATACATAGCTAGGTTAGACTGGAGCTCTGGCAACGGCCCTTCTATGTGAGGGAGAATAAACAAGTGATCATCTCCCCATCAGGGCACAGGCAAGATACAAAATGGGGCTCTGGGCTTCCTAAAGGAGGGGAGGAGGGAGCCTTGAGAAAATAGTGTCCTTTTGGAACCTGAGGCACAGAACAGCCTCATACACCCTTTTTTCTGTGGTTAATTGCAAGGGATTGATTGAAACCATTCCCACCACTTCTAAAAATTCTCACTCAACTAATACCTATTGAAAACCTTCTATTTTCTAGACACTGTTGCAGCAGCTTGGGAAATATTTGTGGACAAAATAAAGATTTCCACCCTTATGGAGATTAAACTCTATCAAGCATAAACAGACACTAAATAAGAAACATAAGAGATTAAAAATAATATGGCATGGCAGAGGTGATAAGGGCAATGCAGGAAAGTAAAAGATCAGGAAAGGAGGGCAGCAGGAGGGCAGGAGTGGATTGAAGAATTAAGTAAGATGGTCAGGGCCCATTTCCCTGAGAAAGGGGGATCTGAACAAACACTAGAAGGGATGGATGGGGAGTTGGGCAGGTGGGTGCTGGGGAGTGAGTAACCCAGGTTCAGGGAATGGTTTGGAGCTAAGCCCTTGTGGAATGTTTGAGAATCAGAAAGGAGGGCAGTGAGGCTGGGACAGAGGGAATGAGAGGAAGGAGAAAAGAGGGGTCAAAGACAGTGCGGGCCTTGCAGGCGCACTGGCACGTCAATGAGTTGAGAAGATTCACCCTCTACTGTCAACTATGACCCTTATATTCTGATCACTGCACTGCAGTGTTTAAAACATTGTGCCAAACCTCATGGGATTCTAGGAGATAACTGGCAAACAGAATTGGGCAGATCCTTTGGTTAAATATGGACTTACTTTACTTTCTCAATGGAAACTACCTAATAGCTACTCCTATACAGAGCAGAGTGGTAATTCCGAGCCTCTGGGCCAGTAGTTCTGGGTCTGTGACCTCAGTGCCACCACTTTGAAGCTGTGTGGCCTGGGGCATGTTGATTCTCCTCTCTGAGCCTGTTTCCTTGGCTCTAAAGTGGGGATGGTAATCAGTGCCTGTTATTGGCTTAATTGTGCACCCCCCCCAACCAGATTCATATGTCAAAGTCAAGACTGCTGTCCTTGTATGAAATAGAAATTTGGATGCTGACATGCACAGAGGAAACATTGTGAGGACACAGGCAGAAGACGGCCATCTACAAGCCAAAGAGAGACCTCAGATGAAACCCACCCTCCAACACCTTGATCTTGGACTTCTAGATGCCAGAACTATGAGAAAGCAAATTTCTATTGCTTAAGCCCCCTGGTCCGTGGTATTTTGTTATGACAGCCCCAGGAAAGGTTTACAGTACCTTTAAAGGACTGTTATGGGGTGCGCTTTTAGGGAACTGGCATCTAAAGGCTGTGCTTTCTAAATCTGATTCATTCTTACCCTGCAGGGGTGCATTCTCTCCACCAGGAGAGATGCTGCCAGGAGCAGCCTTTCGCAGGTGCAACTACCAGAATTTTAATTTTTTTCCATTACAGAAAATGTTTTTTTTTTCATTAAATAGACAAAATTGCTATTTAAACTATGTCTGTACATCCCCGTTGATTTTACTGTATGTTGTCATAAAAGTAAAATAGAAATATAGTTAAAAATGAAACCTTGTAGGAAAATGTAAGAGGAAAAGGCCTCTCTCCATTCAAGTTTCTACTCCCTGCTGTGTGCTCAAAAGTTCAGCCCTGATGACAGTTTACTTATGGATCCTTCTAGGGAAATATTTTATTCATTTATCAGAAAATATAGGTATATGCAACCTTTAAAAATTTATACAAAAGATACCAAAATTTATGGAAGGTACTCCCCCCACCCTCATCTAACATCTTGTAGATTTTTTTTCCTATCAGCCATACAGACCAAGTTCATTCTGTCTCCTGGGCTGTATAATATAGCTCACATAATTCTAAGTTCAAAGGTCAGGTGGTTCTGGGGAGGAAGGTGCCAAAATCTAGTCTTTCCATGAGGCCATCAGAGACCCGGCTGCTTGCACCTGTCTACCGTGCCACCTGTGGCCTCATCCTTACCAGAGGGTGACTGTAAGGTGCTTGCCAGTGGCTGCTGGGAATGCATGTTTTTTATATTACATTCATAAGACAAGGGGAGGGAAGAGAGAGAAAGAAGCCTCTCCTTGGGGGCCATAGCTTCTTTTTAGCCAGGCTGAGCTCACTTGAGTCACATATTTCCCTGAGACCGATAACTGTTGCTAGGAAAACACCCTGTATACATTGGCCTAAACCAAACAGGATCGTCCTCTAGTGGGAGATGTGGTGGCGGCCTGACCGAGTCTGGGTTCCTGGGTCGGCAGGGTGTGAATAGTAGGTCGGGGGTCAGCAGTGTCTTCAGGGTAGGAGTACTTTTCATTTGCACAGAGCTGCACACAAGCATGTTCAAGTGTATGCAGGTAAAGCGAGATGTAGAGAAGGAAGATTACCAAAACTGGCGAATGGTGGTTATCTTTGATTAGTTGTTTCAACCCTTTACAATGAATACATTTACATTATACAAAAAAAGATATGCCATTTTACATGCCATCAGTCACCACTTAGGATAGAAACAGAATAATTGTCTTTTCTCAAGAGCATGCAGAGTTTTATGGTGATCCTCACAATAAACATTCTAAGAACTATTTCAGACATCCTGTAGACATGGGTCGTTGGTGACAAGCTGGTGTGAATTCTGCTTTGGCATTTCACCTACTTACCATCCCCAGGAGGTGGGGATTCAACGATGAAAGTTTTCTGCCCCCTCCTCGGCCAGGTGCTTGTGGCCTAGTGGGGTGGGATAGGATATAAGAATAGAAGAACTGAGGCAGCTTGTGGTTGTTTTCATGAAGAGCATGGGACCACAGAGAGGAAGTGACCCACAGGCTGGGAGAAGTGGAGGAAGGGCTTGCAGGGAATGGGATATTAGAACTGTGTGGGGACAATCAGAGCAGGTGGGTGGTGGCAACCAGTGCCTGGCATGCCCACGAAGGAACAGGGGCCACATGGTGTTCTCACTGCAGGCCAGCCTCACGGCCAGAACTGGACTCTCGCATTGAAATGCAGGCTGGTGTCCTGTATTCATTTTCTACTGTGGTGTAACAAATTGCCACAAATTTAGGAGCTTAAAGCAACATCCTTTTAGTATCTCATATGAGATAATATATAGACATGAGACGATGCCCCGAGTCTCACATGGCTGAAACAAAGGAGTGGGCCTGGCTGTCTTCCTTTCTGGAGGTTGTGGGGGAAGAATTTGCTTCTAGGTTCATTCAGAGTGTTGGAAGAATTCAGTTCCTTGAAGTTCCCCTCTATCTTCAAGGTATTAGAATCCTGGCCAGGCACATTGAGCCCTTCCTGGGCTTCCTTCCAATCTCTCACCTCCTCTTCTGCTTTTCTCTTATGCTTTTAAGGGCTCATGTGATTTTATTGGGCCAACCTAGATAATCCAGAATAATCTCTGTATTTCAAGGCCAACTGATTAGTGACCTGAATCTCTTCTGAGGAGTAAAGTAACAGTCCCAGGGATTAGGATGTGGAAACTTTTGCCAAGGCCGGGGTGGGGGACATGATTCTGCATGCTTCAGTTCTGGAGCTGGACCTTGGCAGCCATCAATACCTATAGCACAGGGTCCTGATGAACCACCTGGGAGGATACCAGGCTTCCTGCTGGGTGACCAGGGCCAGTCCCAGCCCTGCCAGGCTTCTCCTTCTCTGAGAAGTGTCAGCGGAGTCGGTTGGTACTGGGTCCAGGGCCACCTGCCCTGTTGGCCAAGGCTCATCCAAGAATTGGCCTCAAGTATTTTACATGTACTATCATAATGAATTCATGACAACGTTTAAAAAAATCAGAAACAGTTTCATGAAAATCTGCATTTTTTCTTTCTCTGGAAAGTTCATCAGCTCTGGCAAAGCTGAGTTGCTGGCCAACCTGGAACTGGGGGCACCCTGGGGGAAGGGAGGAGGGTCTGTGCGCGCTCCCTGAAAGTATCTGCCCTGGGAGGCCCCACTGAGTCCACACCCAGTTTTCCCGGGGTCTCCACGAGGACGGGGAGGGAGGGAATCCGCGTTTACTGGGCCCTCGCCAGTGGCAGCCACTGACTCTATATTCACTCCTTGACTTCTCCGAACAACTATTTTGCTGGTGCGCCCACGGCACACGGTTGGGGCCTTATGCCAGGGTGGCCTCTAACCCGCGCCGCCACCAGCCGGAGCTCGTCCCCGGCGCCCCCTCGGCTGCCCGCTCCCGCCCCCGCCGGCTCCGCGTCCCCGCCCCTGGCTCCGGAGCGCGGCCGGGAGGCCGGGCGGGGAAGGGGCCGGAGCCTGGAAGCCCGCCGCGCCCGCCACCCCCGCCACCCCCGGTCCTTCGCCCTCGGGGCCGTCGCGGGCCCTCCCCCTCCGTGGTCACGTGAAGAGCCGAGCGGAGCGCGCCCAGCGCGGGCCTCCGGGGGCCCGAAGACAGAGTCCGCCGCGGCGGTCCCGGCGGTCCCGACGCTCCCGCACCCCGGCCCGCCGCACCGCCGCCGAGATGCCCGGGGCCGGACGAGCCGCGGGCGTGCGCCGCCTGCGCCCGCAGCCGTCGGAGGAGCCGCCCGCGCAGGAGGTAAGGGGGCGACGGCCGCCGCGCTCGCAGGACGCCCCGAGGGCTGGCAGCGTGCGCCGACGGCAGAGTCTGCGGCCCCGAGGTTTCCCTCCCCGCGCGGCCACCCCCGGAGCTCCCGGGTAGAGCGCGACCTCGCGCAAAGCCGGCGCCGGCCGCTGGGAGTGAGGGCCCCGTGTGGGGAGGCGGGCCAGGAGCCCCTCCGCCCCGGGGCTTACTCCGTCCTCTGGGCCGCGGGAGCCCTGGCACCCGGCGCTGCTCCGCTGGAAAGCGCACGGGCGGCCGCGGCTCTCGGGATCCGCGCCCCGGGCCGCAGCCCTGCACGCTGCAGTGGGTAGGGGGGCTGTCAACCCCGCGCCGCCTTAGCCCGCCCGGAGCCGCCTTCCCCGGACGGGGCCCGGGCTGGGACCGGCGCCCAGGCTCCGTTTGGGGGTCCAGGGCCAATGAAGCGCGTCCCCGCGCGTCCCCGGGTCTGGGTGGCCCGTGCTCGCCGCACTGTGCTCCATGGCGGCAGGAAAACATCCGAGGGTCCCATTGCAGGGAAACGCCCGGCAAGAAGGCTGCAGGATGTGGGTCTGGGAGTGCTGATGCAGCGCCGGCTCTTCTGATCCCCGCGGGACGAAGCAGATGTGCTCAGCTCTGCACTTCTTTGGAAGACGTGGAGCTTCCAAGCAGTCATTCCTGGACTGTTGCCTTTCTCTGGACAAGCACTCAGAGCGGAGAGGGAGGCAGAGCTCCAGTGATAGGAAGCCCCCGCTTGATTCAGGAAACCCTAACTGTGAATGACAAGATGAGGGGGGCCCATGATCTGGTCGAGCCTCTGTTTTCCCCCTCTGTAAGGTGGGATGATAATTCACACCCACCTCAGAGGAGTGTGAAGGCCGTGTCAGGCTCAGGGCACTGTGCCTGGCTCACGGTAATGACAGCCAGGCTTCTCCGGGAACATTCATACGTGCTGCATTTCCTTCTGGTTGTGCAAGTGTGTGGGAGGTGAAGGGTGTTTTAGTCCCTTCTTCTCCTCCTTGAGCTGGCCTCTTCAGCTCTGGGCTGTTCTGGTAAAGCCACTGCCTCTCCTCAGTGGGCTCCTGTAGCCTGCTGAAGAGGGCCCACGGGGCAGGCTCTGCGGCATAGGATTTAAAAGACCCGCATGGTGCATTGGCCTGTGTCTTTGGCCTGCTGGTCTGGCCACTTATAACAGGTGAATTCTGCCACGTCTCCTTAAGAGAACAGGTAGAGGAAGGCAGGTCAGGGAGAGAGAGGAGGGGAAGGATTGTTGGTTGACC
Source organism: Acinonyx jubatus (assembly GCF_027475565.1). Classification (NCBI taxonomy): domain Eukaryota; kingdom Metazoa; phylum Chordata; class Mammalia; order Carnivora; family Felidae; genus Acinonyx; species Acinonyx jubatus. The sequence continues at coordinate 102,463,633 of NC_069388.1, read as the reverse complement.
GAACAGGCCCTGCCCCTCTCCTTCTGCACAATGATGGACCTGTGATCACCAGAATTTTCTGTAGCAAGAACTGTAGCCTGGAGACTGTCCATATCCTCCCTGTGTGTATTTAATGTTTCTTTGTCTGAATAAGAGAAGAATGTAAAGACACGAATAATTTGAGACCTCAAGAAATGCAAGGAAGGCTGAAAACAGCCCAGGGGAGCAGGCAGAAAAGGTGAGGAGCCTGGTACCAGCTGGTAATTCTCAGCAGAACCCCTCATTTTCCGAGATAACAGCGATGATGGAGTCATTAAGCCAAGGCTCTGACCTAAGACACTTGGTAGCTACGATGGCATGATTAGTTTTGGGTCACTGAATAAAAAACTGCCTAGTCATCTGAAATGCCATTTCCACCCTCTCCTTTCAAGCAGTTTTTTAGAACCTTTTTCTGCCTGGTGTTTATTTTGGCAGATTCTAAAATGGCAATCCACTCCTTTGGTGCTTTTCCCAACAGTTCCAGCTGTGAAATTGAAATAATCCAATGCTAGTGATTCTCAGCCTTACTGTTGGTTATAATTACCTGGGGAGTTTTTAGAAGTGTATCTGGGTTCAGGCAGGCCCTACCCCTCGAGATTCTGATGTAATTGGTCTGAGTATGGTCTGGGTAACAGTCACTTTAAAGCTCCCAAGTATTGAAAGCGCAGCCAAGGTTGAGAGCCCATGTCCTGTATGCTGTTACTTTGTGACCTTTGTGATCACCTCTTAACATCTTACGTGCTTCTCTTCGAATGTTCCCTATTCTTAAACCTTTTCCTTCAAGTCTTAGATTACCGTGTCTTCAGGCTCTGGTCTTCCGGTGTTGCCTTATAGTGATTTGCAGAGAAGTTTTTTTTTGCAGGGGGAAAATGGGAGTAACCGGGGAGGCTTGGGAGACTATTGGTTAAATCAGGGAGTCTTAAACTGAAGTGTCCACAGGGGCCAGAGAGGAATATAGGTGGCCTATAGTGGCCTAGGTGGGAATGACTCAGTTGGGGAAAAGAATGGGGCTTGTGGTGACACGGAGGACATGTTTTTTGCCCCAGGAAGACCACGGTTATCCACTTCTGGTTGGTTGTGGCTACACGGCCCATCATAGATTGCAAAAATGGCCACAAACTCTTCCCATCCTGGACACGGCCCCATTTGCAATGAGGCTTTGCAACTCCTTACATCAGGAGGTGGAGTCAATTTCTCCAGCCCTTGTGACCAGGCGACTTGCTTTGGTCAATGTGACATTAGCAGATGTGACACAAGCAGGGATATGAAAAACACTTGAGCATCGGTTCTTGCCCTCCTGATGCTCCTGGGAATCCTTTGACCACCGATGTGTGGAAGAGCCGTGGCCAGCCTGCTGCCTGGCGCACATGCCTGAGACACGTGAGTGCGGCTGTTCTAGGCCATCTCCTCCAGATGGCCATACAGATCAGCTAAGTTGACCTGGACCAGATGGGCTGCCTGGCTGACCCACCGAACTTGGAAAAAATAATGAGTGTTTATTTAGGTGACCTGAGTATCAGGGTGGGTAGCAAAAGCATATTGAAATAGAGCCCAGCATTGCCAGATGTTATGACCTTTCAAAGAGAAACCAGAAGTTCAAATTTTTGTGTAAGCTCCAGTTAAAAAAAAAAAAAAAATTGAATTAGTAGCCAGCATCCATAAAGCACTCTCTGGGCCAAACAAAACACATCTTTAGGCTGCCCTTGGCCTGCAGGTTGTTGGTCTTTCTGCACAGAGGGACGTGAGGTGTTTATACTAACAGCTAATTGCCATCTATTCTCTCACCCATCTTCCCGTGGCTGCTATGCCCCAGCTTACCCTTAGCAGCTAGCTGTTTCTTTATATGAAATGTCCACAACATACTTCACAGCCCGGACTTCTGCTGGCAGTCTTTCCACTTGGAAATGGAAACTTCTGGTATTTCCAGTCTTCGTAGAGGAAGTGAGATTTGAGATGGGCCCGCAAAGAAGGAAAGTTCTAGAAAGGATACTCTTGGTTTTTACGTGAACAAGAGATCAGGCGCGGAAGTGGGGCTGGTGGTGGGGCCGTGGATGGCACACCCACGAGTTGTGGCCAGAGAAGAGGGTTTCTGTAGGGAATTGAGGGTGACAAAGTTGGAGACAAGGGAGATTGTGGAGCCCCTAAATGCCAAGCCAGAGATGTCACATTAGATTCTGTGGGCACTCTATGCAAAGAGAAGTCACTAGAAGCTTTTGAATGGGAGTTGGATAGGAAAGCACCGATCACCTCTGTTCCAGGCATCCGTGTGCTTGTAACCTGTGGGGGGAAAGAAGGGAGGCCGAGAGAGAGACAGACAGAAAGGACAGTCCTTGTAGTGAGGGAAAAACTGAGATGAGGGAATTTTCCTTAAAATTTATGGCAACTTCTTTTTACCTTAGGTTGTGGTTAGTTGGGTTAATTGTCTTCTATATCTAAATAGGGCATATCGGCTTTTTTCAAAGCACTTCTGTCAACAACTTCGTCAAGGTTCTTGTTTGACTTAAAGGTATCTGGAGCTTCCACTTTATTCCTACACTGGGGGCTTAGGGAAGGAACTTCCTTGCTCTCTACTGAGAGCCTCTGGAAATGATGATTCCCTCCCCCACCTCCCACCCCGCCCTGTGCATTTTCTTCCCTAAGTGATTCCCTAAGTGATTCTAAGTTATTCACCTTTCCTCAGAATGCAAGTTTACGGGGTTGAGAGGGCCAGAGGAGAAAACACAAAAATCTTAAACGCATTTTTAAATCTCGGGGACAGGAAAGGAAATGTCACAGCTTCGAGAAGAGGAGAAAAAGAAAGTCAAGAGAAGTCAGTTATTGCCATAGCGCCATGAAGATGCAAAACATACAAGAAGCAGTAGTAAAATGGCCACGTTTAGACCAGTGATTTTCCATCTTGACTGCATATTGGAACCCCCAGGGAACTTTACAAATTGATCCTGGGTCTCACCTTCCTGAGGTTCTGATGTGGTTGGTCTGGGCAACGAGAGCTTACAAGCAAAGCTCTGACGGTGGTGGTCTGAGCGGTGGGAGTTCTAGAACTTCTCCCCTGGCAGCCACTGGTGCCTTCCCTAGGTGGGGGCTGCTGCTTTGAGGTGCAAAACCATCTATTAGCTGCACCGGGGGTGGGGGGGTGGGGGGGTGCATTGCTATTTGGTCTTTGCTGTTCTCATGGTAGATATGGGCAGTGGTTCCCATATAAACTTGAAGTATGCAGTTTTGAAACAGCATGTCTGACACAAGCCCATTCTTGGGTTGGATGAAAATGATTTGTTTTATGGAAAGATACCAATGACCTTAATACCAGTGAGAATGCTCATTATAGTAAGGTTGCCTGTTAAGAGCACTTCTTCCCAAGGAAAAATGGGAAGGACCCTTAGGAGGTGCACGCAAACAGGATGGAGAGAGGGAAGATAGGTAGGAGCAGAAGACAGAGCAGATGAGGTTTTAAAAAGAGACATGTCAGAAATGCAATAGCTAAGGGTGGGAAAACTCTGAAACAATATAAAGGTAAATTTGCTGTTGTGAAAGTGTCAGCATATTTAAACATAACAGGTATGAATTCAGATGGCAAGGGAGGAGTTGAAAGAGGTGCCATGGTGCTTATTTCATTCATTCAGTGTGGGGAGCCTGGGTGATGACTGATGGCGGTGACCCCCAGGGTCTAGCTGGGTGAGGAGGGATTGCTGGTGAGCATTTTTTTTTTTTTTTCTGTTTTCTACCTGGAGGCCATGTGGATGATGCATCTCAAATCCACAATTGTCAAACTCCTTTTGTGCGCACAAACTTTCACTGGGACTGAAAGAATGTTAGTAGTATCATTTTTTTTTTCAGTAATTGTTTTTTTTTTTTTTTTTTGAGATAGAGAGCGAGAAGTGCGAGTGGGGGAGGAGCAGAGAGATGGAGACACAGACTCCGAAGCAGGTTCCAGGCTCTGAGCTGTCAGCACAGAGCCTGATGTGGGGCTCGAACTCACGAACTGTGAGATCATGACCTGAGTGGAAGTCAGATGCTTAACCGACTGAGCCACCCAGGCGCCCCCCAAAATATTTTTTAATGTTTACTTATTTTTGAGAGAGAGGGAGAGAGAGAGAGAGAAACAGAGAGACAGAGCACAAGCGGGAGAGGGGCAGAGAGAGAGAGGGAGATACAGAATCTGAAGCAGGTTCCAGGCTCTGAGCTGTCAGCACAGGGGTTTGAACCCATTCATGGGGTTTGAACCCACGAATCATGAGATCATGACCTGAGCTGAAGTTGGACGTTTAACTAACTGAGCCACCCAGGTGCCCCCGTAGCATCATCTTTTTAAATTGGGAACAATTAAATTGGCTTTAAGAGATTTTGCTTTAAGTATATCTATGTCTGTGTCTATGTCTATATCTGTATCTATAAACACAGGGCTTGATCTCATGACCTGGGCTGGAATTAAGAGTTGGACACTTAACTGACTGAACCACCCAAGTGACCCTAAATATGTTTTTTACACTTGATCTTAGCCAAAAGGCTGAGAAGTGATCCTAAATATATTTTTTAAAGGAAGGCCTTAATATCTTAATTCTTTGCTGTCCCAGTATGATCGATATGAGGCTTAATGAAACTTTCTTAAAATCTCGGGGACAGAGATTTTATATCTAAAATAGATTTCTGAGCATATCCTGGGGGGACTCTAGTGTTCCTCAGTGTTCATGATGTTCAATGGAAAAATAATTGGCATTAAGAGATTGACTACTAAAATGTTTTTAATATGTAAAAGAAAAACGTGTGTTAAGTGTTTAACACATTTGTATGGTACTTTTTAGTGTTTAATAACCTGCTTTTAAAAATTTGCTGCACCAGCCCTGAGAATGCACATGACTCAGGAGGTGATGGGTTCTTACAGTGGTTAATTCATCTTTGAGACTTTTGTTCCACATCTATTTTTAATCAAAACATTTATCTTTGTTTTGGGGCAATTTTTAACAGCTTTAGTGAGCCATGATTGATATACATTAAACTACACTTACTTGAAGAGTGTAGTTTGATGAGTCTTGGTGAGCCTTGGTATCACAAGGAAAACACTTGGGATAGTAATACCACATTCAAGGTAATGAATGCATCTATCACCCCTACGGATTTCCTCATGCCTATTTGCAACCCACCCCTGTCTCCATCCCCTCCTCCCCCTGTCCCCAGGCAACTGATCTGGTTTCTGCCACTATAGATTCATTTGCATATTCTAGAGTTTTATATACTCGTGTAGTAGGTGTTCCTTTGGGAGATAGGAGTTAACTTCTTTCACAGAAAACTTATTTTCAGATTCATCCATTATGTTGTGTTTATCAGGAATTCATTCCTTTTTATTGCTGAGTAGTGTTCCATGGCATACATATATCAAACCATACATGTATGGTTTGTTTACCCATACATGTATCTGTGGACATTTTGGTTGTTTCTAGTTTTCGCCTCTGAAGTTTCTAGTTTTCAACTATTTCAAATATTTGCATACAGCTTCGGAATGGTGTTCTCCCATAGCCACATTCTTGGGTTGGATGTAAAGTCTCTATGTAGACATATGCTTTCTTTCTCTTTGGTAAATGCTTAGGAACGGAGTGGCCGCAAAACTACCAAATTGTTTGCCAAAGTAAATGAACCGTTTTCTATTCCTACCAACACTGTGTGAGAGTTCTAATTGCTTTACATCCATGTCAGCTCTTGGTAGAGTCAGTCTTCAGTGTTAGACATTGTTAGTCTTAGTGGATATGTAGTGGTAGTTCATTGTGGCTTAAATATGTATTTCCCTCATGACTAAAAATGTTGAGCATATTTTTATGTGCTTATTTGCCATGCATATATATATATATATATATATATATATATATATATATATATCTTTTTTGGTGAAATGTCTCTTAAAAGACCTATCTTAGTAACTAATGTTTGTGTTTTTTAATGCAATATGACTTACTTTTTTAAGTGTTGCAATATGAAATAAATTTAGGAAATGCAGTCCTACAGTGTGTACAAATATATACTTTTGTCCAAAGTTTGGAATCTTTTGACCTCTCTGAATACTAGCTGCATTTGCAACATTGGCTTGCTTGACCAATGGTAGATCTCCATTCCAGTCCATACAGGACGATGTCCTGTGTTTTGAGGAGGTAACTCTGGTAATCGAATGGATAATCGGGTTTTTTTCCTCCTAGAGGACGAAGGAAGGTCTAAATAGCTAGTCTGTTTGTATGTGTTCTTTATCTCATTTATACAGAATCAGAAATGTGAGTCATCGCCCATGGGGCTCAGCTGTACTGGTCATGAGGAGATGTAAAGTCAAATCTCAAGATGCCCCTCTGGCTGGTTGGATATTATCAATCATTTTAAATTATAAGAATGTTGGCGAGAAGCAGGAAACATGGTGCTCATGTACTATTTAGAGGCATATCAAAGGTGTAACTTTGGGGGAAACAATTTGGTGGTATCTATCAAAATAAAAAAATGCAAAGACCTTTCATCCACAAGTTCAACTGTGTCCTACAAGCACACTCATATGGCACAAAGATATGCATGTGTGTCTGTGTGTAATACATATTTTAAAAAATCCAATGTAATTGTGTTTGAAATAGAAAGAAAAGGGAGACACTACTTAAAGGAAGAGGCATTTGTTGAAAAGAACGGGGTAGATGTGTATATATTGTCATGAAAAAAAAATGTCCAGAATATATGGAGTGAGAAAAATAAGCTTTGGACCATATGAAAATAATTTTATTATTTTTAAATTATGTGTATATGTAGAGCGGGGGTCATACCTTGAGAAGGAGTTAGCTTCAAAAGTCATCAAAAAAGGCAACAATTTATTTATTTATTACCCTTGAAAAACGCTCTAACCACTCATCAAGTACCCTAAATATAATTTTGTGTTTATCTGTTTGTGTGTATATAGCCCTTATATATGTTGGTATAAACGTACCGTTTAAGTACATTTATACGTACTACTCAGTGCTTTCTCGTTTCTTCCTCTGAGAGCACACATTACAGGGCACACAGTTTGAATTCAGGAAGGTTAAGCGTGCCTGTGTCTCAGCTCCCCCTCAGGTCCCAATGCCCAGGAAAGCACATACAGTACTCTGAAGGTTGATTACCTCTGGTGAGAGTGAGATGGTGCGGGGAGAGAGGGAGGAGGGTTTCCTTTTGTACATATACATGAAAAAGAGAAGTGCCCTTTCCTCTTCTGATTGTTGTTCTCTCCTTACTTTCTCCCAAGGAGGACCAGAACCTTCTCCTGGCAGCTGCCTATGTCTCTGATGCCCAGTACAACAGAAATGTTCCATTTGAAACGTCTCCTCGGGCCATCAGGTAAATAAAGTATTAAACTGTCTCCTAGAGCAACCTGTCCTTTAGTACTTACCGGTCTTGAAGTTGAACCCAAACTGAAGACATTGTCTCCACAAACATTTTGAGAAGTCTCTAGGATAAGGCATGGAGATTTGGATAAAATCCTAACATCCAATGCTTTTATTTTTTTTAAGTTATAAGAGCATGGTGTCTCACACATAGGGAAGCACTCAATAAATACATTAAGGACAGATAAATGAGTACATGACTGACATATAGAGCAGGAGATAGGGCATCTGAAGTGAATCACATCATCCTTTCCTTGTAGATAAGGTTGTCTTCTTAGAGCCACTTAGGCGAAAAGACTTGTTCTTTTTCTTTCTGGTGCCTTCTGATGCAATCCATATATTTGTTCTTTTCGTAAGAATCATGCCTTTTCTCTCCCATCCCCTGAATGTTGAACTAAGACCAAAGATTTGGCTCAAAATAAGGAGAAAACATCAGGGCTCCATGCCAGTGCCTCCAAAGCAACGAACAGATGCACGCCTCATTCCTGGAAGCTTCGAGCAGGTTGGGGAGACTGTCCCCCACCCCTAGGAAGAGAACTGTGTGACCACAAGATCTCTCTGAATCTACCATATTGAGATGGGGTGGTGCACATTTAAATTGGTTAGGCTACCATGCCACAGCATAATAGGTCACTTTAACTGAGGGTTTACTGTGCATCAGTCACCCTTCAAAGTCCTCTGAAAGTATTCTTTTTATTACAGTCACAACCGCTATGCAGGAGGTACTGATCATAGCTTGAGACACTTAAGAGACTGTGGTTTGAGATGCGATACTATTGTTGCCTTTTTTTTTCTGTTAGTGTTTTGTAATGTGTGCTCAATTCAGTGCTGTCCCTTGCTCCCTAAGATTTAAAGGAAATGTGGCCAGAGCCCTATTTTGTATTTTGCCCACCGTTAGTCTTTTGGTGGGAAGTGTGAGTTTTGTTTAATTCCTGCTCCTTGTATATAAACACCTTTATTCTTTTCATCTTCAGACTTTACTATTTTTATAACCACTGGACAATGCAAGTAGCCATCTACTTCTTTATTTGTGTCGACCTCTCTCTCGCCCTGTTTGAAGAACCGGCACTGTTTCCCCTGCCTTTCTTGGTAAGGATTAAAAACAAAATGGCTAACCAGACTTTGTCATTGATGAGTTGGGCCCCATGCCTTCTTCCTTTTTTTTTTTTTTTTCCAAATTTCAATAAATACGAGTGTGGTTTTCTTTTATTATTATTTTTAAATGTTTGTTTATTTTGAGAGAGAGAGAGAAAGAGAGAGAGGGCGCTTGTCCGCACCTGTGTGTGCACAGGGGAGGGGCCAAGAGAGGGAGACAGAGAATCCCAAGCGGGCTCCTTACTGTCAGTGCAGAGCCTGACTCTGGGCTCAAACTCAAACTCGTGAACTGTGGGATCATGACCGGGGCCAAAATCAAGAGTTGGATGTTTGCCTGACCGAGCCACACAGGTGCCCTGGATGAGGTTTTATTTTCATTGCTGGGGTTTGTTTGGAAGAACTCTGCCTACTCGCTGAGCTGATGCTTCCATCTTAATTATAAGGCATTTTAAATGGAGTAGAGGTTTTTGTCTTCTGTGTCCGCAGGGATGAATTGGGTAGACAAATGATATTTTCAGAGCGTATCCATGAAAGGGCGAGTAGACAATGTCATAATTTAGTGTGATACGCAACTTGTACTTGCCATGTTTCCAGCTTTTTTTTCATAGTCCTAAATCACTATTTATTGGCACTTAGCAGCTGGTCACATACGGTTTTGAGTAATCGCATCAAATTCACCAGCTACTCCGGCTCGGTCCAAGTATGAAATTGATGATCCACTCATGTTAATTTCCCGACTTGATGCTGCCCCTGCAGTTGTCGCAGAGACTGGGTGACTGGCAAGGCCCAGAATATCTACGGTCTGGTCCTTCAACAGATAAAGTTCACTGACCCCTATCTTTATTACCTCCCCTGATTCTGTGGGTAACTGGGCCCAGGCCGGAAAGATTTCCTGCTCCTGTGTCGTTAGCTGGGGTAACAATATCTGGAAGCTCCGTGGATCTCTGGAGCCTGGCAGGGGCTGCTGGCTGCGAGCTGGGAGCTTGCCTGGCTGGAGCCGTGGACCAAGTGCCCTGCTGTGTTACGAAGCTGCTGCATGTGGTGTAGGTTTCTCCCAGTGGGGGAGGAACAGGGCCAAGCAGGAGCATCCGAGTGTACAAGCCTCCACTTCCGTCAGCTTGTTGATGTCCTCTCGGCCAAAGCCCCTGAGATGCCGGAGCCCCGAGTTAACATGGGAGGACGCTGCATACGGGGCTGAAAACTGGGAGCATGGTTCACCGGGGGCCACCAAAGTGATGGTGTAACACACTTCTGTATGATGAAGAGGCTACAATTAGTGAAGTCTCTGCATAGAAAACTTGTAGCCCAGTGACTATCAAAACAAACCCCAGAGTTGGGAGAAGCAGAGCTGTGCATTCAGAGACCCAGACAGTCAGTCCCTCCCTAGCACGGCCCACTCTGGACACGATGAGACTTCCCTGGGGTTGTCTGCTCAGCCCCTTGCCTCTCTTCCCGAGTCCTCACCCTTCTGTTTGTTTTTGGTCACGTACAGCTTCAGGTTGGCTGAGTTCAGGGTGCTCCTTCAGCCGGTGTTTGGACGTCTGGTCTCTAGAATCGAATGTGTCATGGGGGGGCTTTGGCCCAGATGCAGCATTACCAAGCACATCTTATTTTGAGCAGAGGTGTCCTGGAATTGCCCCAGACCCTGTTGCAAGCCTGGCCTTGACAGGGAGTCTCTAGAGTCCTTCGAGGATGAATAGGCTGAGGGCTAGACGGTTCGGAAGCGGCTGTAGCCCATGTCCACGCCCAGGACCCATGAAGGCTGGGGTGGGGAGGGGAAGACTGTGTCAAGTGCTGCTTTCAGGGCCCAGTCTCCCCATCTCTTCATACTGTGGCACCCTCCTCACCCCCTGATGAAGGCAAGTGTCCTTGTTGGGGAGGAGTTACCGCCTCAGGGAATCACAGGAAAGCCCGGGCTGCGATCACAGGCTGCCAGTCTAGCTGCCTGTAGGGATTTTGGAGCTGGTGTCCTGTAACCTACAGAGGAGACGGTCAGGACTTGGCACTGGGTCTCAGTGGCCTCCCTTCTTTCCTCTAAACCAGCCACACACGGGCGGAGGGCGGCAGTGGCACTGATGGCTAAGGAATGACCCACATCTCAAAACATGTCTTTGGGAGGTTACTCTCCTGTTAGAGAAACTGAACTTCTAGATGCCTTTTGTAAATATGAACTTGAAATTGGAGAGCACAGAAGATGCCTGTGTCTGCCGTCCCAGACCTCCTGTCTTCTGGGGAAATGCCTTCTGGGTGCCCTGCCTGCTGATCCAGCCCCTCCCAGGAAGCCCTCCCTGCCTGTTGGGTCATGGGATTCGTGACTCAAGGGCAGGTTTCCTCTTAAGAGGAAGAAACTATTCCAACTAGCACAGAATTTGACTGCAATTTGCCGCAGTCAAAAGGGACAGTGCTAATTCTTAGAGGGGGCATCAAGGTGGCTTGGGGGGCTGGGAGGGTTGCGAGAGAGCTAAAGCTGAACCTCCAAGAGGCGGGGCGCTGTGTTTAGTCTCTGTTTTCTCTGTGCAGGCTACCTCGTTAGCAGAAGTACTCTGTCTGACTGCATTCTTTGGGAGACTTGTACATTTTGCAAAAGTCACTCCTCAAATGGTTTTCTGGAAGGATACGAAAAACATCTGCATCATGGTAACCATCGTGGTGAGTGCTCATTATAGTACCCTGAAGATTTTGTGGTCAAAGGCAGAAACTATGAAGACAAAAGCCTGAATAGATTTGATCTGGTTAAAGCAACAATGATGTCGGCACAGCAAACACCATTAGCACAACTGCAAGCGGACCCCAAATGAAGAACAAACAGGGCAACGTATGACAGTGCAAGTGCTGTGTTTTAACATAGCAAGAGCACTTGTAAATTAAAAGGGGGAAAAAAAAAGAGGCCCCCCCAACAGGGCTGAAAATAGGTGAAGGCATCTCTTAAAAGAAAAATATAAATAATGGCAGATAATGAAACAATGTGTAACTTCACTAATTCAGAAATATATATCAAAACAACAATAAAATACCATGTGTGTGCCTATAAAACAGCGTTAGCAAGATGGAGAGGAAACAGAACCCCTGATACCCTCCTGGAGGGACGAGTAAGCTGTCTTTCTCAAAGGCTGTTTGGCAGTTCTTTGAAAAGCCTTAAAGGTGCTTACACTTGCACCCTGGAGTTCTATTCCTGGGACTTCATCGTTAGGAGAGAAGGATGTGTTCAAAGGTTTAGCTACAAGATTGGTCCGTGGCTGAACCGTTCCTGATACTGGAAAAACTGGTAACAACGTGATTTCCCGACAATAGATATGTGTTAAATGAAACGTGGCACATCCACTCAGCCCTTTATAAACTAGTGTGAAAGCGACAAATGTCTATTACCAAGGCGAAGTGCTTACCATTCATGAAGCCAAAAGAACCAGTTACCACAGAGCCGGATCACGGTTTTGTTGCAAAGAAAAAAAGGAAAGAATGGTACGCATTCACAGAGAGATCTGGGAGGGTATATGCTAAGCAGTCAGGCCAAGAGGGGCAGGGTAAGGAATTCCGAAAGGCTGCTGTTAGGGGCAGAGAGGCCCCTTCAGTGATTAGCTAAGGGTACTTGATAATTAGCTTCTTACCGACCGCAGCAGCCGGCTTGCCTGAACCCTCATTCTTTCCAGTTCACCCACGGCTCAGTCTGCACGCCCCTAAGCCGTCCATTCTCAGAGCCCTCATGAACACTCCTAGGTAGGGGTCCCTGTGCTGTAGCCGATACTGGTTTCCCCTCTGAGTTTCTTTTGCCTGTGGCCCGCTGCTCGCCAGCCGTTTCTACATCTGTGTGTCAACGCAAACACAGTGGGACGAAACCCACGCCCTTTCACCCCTCTCCTCCCCTGGCTGTTTGCTTGCCGGTGGTGCCTTACGTCCCAACACCCAGTACCACGTCCTCCTAGTCCAGATTCTCCCCTCTCTCGCATCTGGCCTCCCCAGGGCCCCTCAGGACGCCTCTTGCCCTGTTTCATTCTCCGCACGTGGACTATCGCAGTCGTCTCTGATGTGGCCACACGCTGTCTCTTTGTTGCACGCCATTCTGTTCCCACATCGTGGCACAGGCCCTGGTCACCCCTTTCAGGAACTGTCGTGGTCACCTCCACCTCAGATGCCCGATACGTGCATTTTAGATGCTGCCGCGAGATTAATTCTCCGGAAGCACGTCTCAGATCACTTCGCTCCCTTGCTGGAAAACGTCTGTCAGCGCCCCAAGACTATTCAGTGCCCTCCAGTCCTGCAAACGTGCTTCACTCTAGTTGGGACCTCTTCACTCTAGCTGGACCGAGTTGCCTGCTGCCCCACGCACGTACCACTCGCTCTTCCCCTGCCTGCGGTGGCTCTTTTTTGGCTGGAATGTCCACTGTCTTTCCTCACCTTGTTCTACATACTTAACTTGACTTCCCTTCACACATCTGCTGAACCCTCAGAATCTGCAGACTACCTATCTGTACTTTTCTTATTTTTAGAAATATTTTCTGCTACTGAAAAGAAATATAGGCGCACTGTGAGTGTCTAAATATAGGTACCTATGAGCACAGGCTTGGGTTCAGTCCGTGACACCATGCTGCCTGATGCAGGACGGCAGGGGGACGGGGTGGGAGGGGAAGGAGGAGGCTATTTCTGGAAGAAAGAAATCCAAACAGTACAGACTGTATAAAACAGAGGAAGACACTCCTGCTAATCTCCTCCAAGGAGACTGTGTGTGTCTTCCACGACCCTGTCTACGGCTTGGCCCCTTACGAGGCCCCTTACTTGGCCCCTTACCTCTTCATCTCCTAAAACTCCTAGCACAGTGCCTCAAGTACGTGGGCGTGCAGGCACTCATAAAATTTAAGTCCCATCACGGTGCTCCCCTGCTTCAAATCATCCAATGCTTTCCATCTCCCGTCCCAGAAAAGCTGAAGTCCTTATTGTGGCGGAAGCTCTGTGTTCCCCCTTCATTATTGCCCGCCCCCACCCCCACCTTGTCCACCCTCCCCGTCTCCTGCTCTCTCCATGCATGCTGGCGCTGCCTTAGGCCTCCCTTGCGTGCCCTTTGCCTCATCCGGGTTTTCTCCAGAGCGTGGACCACCACCTGTCGCAGAGCGTCTTTATCATCAGCACCGTTCTTTTCCTTCTGGAATGTGCGCTTTGTGAGGGCTGGCACCTTCCGCCTGGCTCTCACTCTGTCTCTAGAGCTACAGTGACACCCTGCACTAAGGGGCATTCTGTGACTGAAAGAGTATGGCGTGAATTGAATGAGGGCGTTCTCTTGCCTTGTCTGGGTCTTTCCCAGACAGGTCTTCCCCATCTGTCGCTGGGGCGATTTCACTCCTTTGCCCTCGTCGCCCTTATTTGAAGGACTTCCGAGGCTCTCCAGGCCCTGGGAATAAGACTCACCTTTTCAGCCTGGTTCTCGAAGCCATTTGCCATTAGTCCTTGTCACTTCCTGCCTCGTCTCCCCCCCACCCTCGGGACCCTTGGCTTCCCAGACATGCCAGGACAGCTCCTCCCTGAGAGTCCCTTTACTATGTCTTCCTGCTGTGGCCCTTGATTTTTCTGAGTTTTATTCTTTTAAAATGTTTATTTCTTTTGAGGGGAGGGTCAGACGGAGAGGAGAGAGAGAATCCCAATGCGGGATCATCACAGCACAGAGCCCAACGCGGGACTCCCATCTCGTGAACCGTGAGGCCATGAACTGCACTGACATCAAGGGTCAGACTGAGCCACCCGGGTGCCCCCTGAGTTTTATTCTTTCAAGACTCTGTCATTGGGGCGCCCGGGTGGCTCAGTCAGTTAAGAGAGGCCGATTCTTGATTTTGGCTCACGTCACGATCTCACCGTTTGTGAGTTCAAGCCCCACGTCAGGCTCCGGGCTGACGGTGTGGAGCCTGCTTGGGATTTTCTCTCTCTCCCTCCCTCTCTCTCTTTCTCTCAAAAATAACAATAAATAAACTTAACAACAACAACAAACCTCTATCTTTTTTTTTTTTAATTTTTTTTTTCAACGTTTATTTATTTTTGGGACAGAGAGAGACAGAGCATGAATGGGCGAGGGGCAGAGAGAGAGGGAGACACAGAAACGGAAACAGGCTCCAGGCTCCGAGCCATCAGCCCAGAGCCTGACGCAGGGCTTGAACTCACGGACCGCGAGATCGTGACCTGGCTGAAGTCGGACGCTTAACCGACTGCGCCACCCAGGTGCCCAACAAACCTCTATCTTTGCTTTAAGATTACATGAGGGAGTGCTTACCCAGGAAGCCTCCTCCAGCACCGTAACCTTTGGTGATTTGCCTGTCCCCACCCTCCCCCGGACAGCCACGATAGTTCCCTCCTGCCAGCGCCCAGGGCACCAGCTTCCTTCCATGGCTGCATCCCATCTCCGCCCCTGTGTCGGATCTCACTGGGTCCTCTGTGGCTTGCTGAATTAACACTTTTGACCATGGAGGTTATTCTTTTTAACTTACATCTCCCTAAAAATACACCAGGTTCTTCTTTTGCCCTGTTCTTAGGTGATCACGAACCTGACAATAAGGATCAGGATTTTCTTACCTCTGTTACCAGGCTAGACAATTTTATATGTCAAATTGAAGAAAAGTTAAAGCTAATTAGGATGTAGTGTGGAAGCATGTAACTGTGCAGGTAACCGCATGGGCTCTGACGTCAGACTGCGTGGGTTCCAGGGTTGGCTCTGCCCCCTACTAGCTGTGTGACCAGGGCCACAGGCTCACCCTCTCTGTGCCCCGAGTGTCTCCATCCAGGAATAGTGCCCACCTTAGGGGTGTGGTCAGGATAACATAGAATAATTACGGAAGGTGCTTTTTGTACTTCATGGCACATAATAAATGCACAAACAACAGCTACTTTTAATGTTATATCACACAACTAGAATTATCCTGTTTATGGAACTTGCTTTGTGACCCCTCTTCCTGGTCGGTGAGCATGCATCCCCACCATCACTTTCTCTGTCCTGGAGCAGTGTGGCACTGACCTCTCTGTCCCATGTCTCTCACAGCTGACCTTGATTGATCTGATTATCTATGGGTCCCTGGAAGCTGTGAACGTCCACAGCGTTCGATGGTCAAGGGTCTTAAGACCAGTCTTCCTAATTAACTTCCCTGAAAGTCGTCAGGTAAGGAAGGATATACTTTAGGATATGCAAAGGCTTGACTTTTTTTTTTGCAGAAAATTAGCTGATTCTTGTAAATGAAATGAAAATTTTGTCATCACAGATCCGAAGAACTTTCAGAAGCATCCGGAACACTCTGCCCGATATTCTCTACGTCTTCCTCCTGTTTATGTTCAGTGTGCTGATATTCTCCCTTATGGCCTTGAAGCTTTTTGGGGATAGGTGAGCACGCTGCTCTGGAAGTTTCTGCTTGTGAATCCCGCCCCGCCTCCCCCCCCACCCCCACCCCCCTTCGGGTTCAGCCTGTTAGTGGCAGAATCTGTCACCGGGTGCCATCTTCCTCGTTCAAACACTCCAGGAGTGCTTCTGGAAGGGAAAAGTGTATCAGAAATCACAACCTCACTTACGTGTGTGTGTTTTTCACTTTGTGTTCTTGGTTCCTCTTTAGGGGTCTTAAAACAGTGGAAGGATTGCCCTACTTCACAAATATCCTGGACATAGTGTTTGAGCTCTACGTGCTGGTCACTACCGCGAACAGCCCCGATGTCATGTACGTCCATCTTGGCTCATGTTCACGGATAGACACCTGTTACCAGGACAGAATTCGCTTTGTTAAAGGCAGCTGTCTCCAAACACCAGCAGGGCTGAGAGGGGGGAAATAGTGATTTTCCGTTTATTCATGTTTGTGTAAAAATTTTTGAAGGATGTAAAATGTTTACGCTAACAATAGCCTACCCTGTCTATCTAAAACTAAGCTTAGATGATTTTTTTTTTTTTTAAAAAGCTGAAAGCAGCAGGAGATATCTCTTGAGATACAACTCTTAAATATGGGAGCCTACTTTCTATTCGGGATTTTTTTGCGTCTTGAATGTAAACAGCTAAGCCATCTTTCGAAAGGAATCGTGGCTCGTTCTCCCAAGCATTGATGTGCCTTTGTGGTTAGGTGAGACAGGAAAGGAATGTAGAGGTTAGTAGTTGTTGCCTTCCCCTTCGCAATGCCAATTCTCTACACACGTGGACTTCACTTAGGAGGAAAACATCATGTATTTTCTTTCCTAACGTCCTTCATATTATGGATTAAGCTTGTTTGGGGAAGTAAAATTATTAAAGAGTGCCACACTGAGTAGATACCCCTTGGGGTCTAGGGCATGGCCAAGGCTCAATGCGAGTGTCAATCCCAACCAGGCCATACTGCACTTCGGGGCAGGGCGGGTTTTTTGTCCTCTAGTTCTGTGTGGGATCATCATATCGATTTGCTCTGGCTTGTTGCTCACTCTTGGGCCTGGCTCGGGACAAACATATGCAAGGGAAAGTTCTGGCCCTCCTTGTGTGCTCTTGGGTCTTTCTCTCAGACCCTGGCCATGCCAGTGCCTCCAGCACCCCGTCCTGTATGAAATCCAATGTCTACTGAAGGTGGAGTGAGCACACACACCTGATTTATGCCTCTCACCCTGGTGCCATTATTAATGGTGCTCCTTTCTTTCTCATTGTCCCAGAGTGGCTCGAAAATTATCTGCCTCCGCTGCCCCCCCCCCCAACAAGGCAGTCTGGTGTCCCCGAAGAGCCTTGAGTATAAACCCAAGCCACGCTTCGATTCCTTCTATAGTCCTGGGCAAGTCGGTCTCCTTTCTTAGGCTTCGATTGTGAAGCCACAGTGAGGCTCCCTCAGTGTGAAGGGAAGGGATGGGATCGGGAGATCGCCAAGGTCCTACTTGCTTTGAAAGCTGCTGCCTCGAAAAGGCACTAAGAAATTCAGAAGGCCAGCTGTTCAGCGCTAGGGGCAGTGATGGCTTTGCGACCCCATCACACAGGACCGTGCCATATGGGGGGAGAGTCTGAGTGAGAGAAGCTTTTGCCGTGCCTCGTGCCCGTAGGTTGTCCATGTGGGATGGCAGCTGAGGTCAGCCTTTTATGCACTAAGGACCTAGGCTGTGAAAAACCGTGCAACATAATTCTGTCCTTCTAGGATGCCTGCCTATAACTTCAATTGGTGGTACTGTCTGTACTTTATAACCTACACCATCATCAATACCTACATCTTCATGTCCGTCTTTCTGGCCGTGGTCTACAACAATTATAGGAAGCACTTAAAGGTAAGGTGCATGAGCGGAAGCGGGGTGGGGGCGGGCGAGGATAGGCACGCGGGCTGGGTGCCGTGCCAGGGAGGCTGGCAAACGCATTGGTTCAATATTTGAAAGGGTGCTTTTTCTTTTCGCTTTGGCCAATCTGAAGACTTATTTGGTGTCTTTGCTCTATTCTGCTGGCGTGGGTGGTTCTTTGCCATTCTTTGCAATGGGTCTGACAGTGTTTCTGAATTTTATGTACAGTGGCAGGCTGTTGCTTTACTCATTGCTTTTAAGGCATTCAATTGCTCATGGTTCCTGGAAAGGTTTTGTTAAGAATGGGGGTTGGGGATGTGCTCCAAGCTTCCACTCCTTTTTGCCTCTCCAGCAAGAGCAGAAACTTCTTAAAGCCAGCGGTTTCTGCCCCGGTGCCTGCCTGTTAGATTTACGTCTGGAGAATTCCTGGAGGCGTTGGGTGGGCGGAGGCTTCTGAGTCCTTGGGGGTGGAGGATGTTTTATTTACAGCCTGGAATCCACCAGGCTGCCTCAGCCACATCACCTGCCCGCCCTCCACTGCACATATCTTTGCTGGTTGTTTTTTCTTGTTGTAAAACTAGTTGCACAGGGAAGCTTTTCACCAAAGGATGATTTTCCTGAAGGGAAGACATTGGCTTTTGGCTTCTGATCCTTATGGTTCTGTTCTGAATTTTTCATTGCATAGGGAGGGTCCCACCGTGGAGCAAGGAGAAATTCAGGGAGAACTTGAATGTTTGCAACTATGGAGAAGCAGGTGGCGGGGCTGAGCCTGTTGGTGGCAAAATGGCCTTTGAAGGTGACTGGCTTGTCCACGTCCTGAGCAGTCTATGTACTGCTGGGACTTGAGCTGCTCCTGCCGCAGAGGCCAGGCCTCCCAGAGACCCTCCTATCTCAACTTCCTCCCTCTGGGTGGAAGGAGGTCGTCCCAGAGAGTCTGGTATGCTTCTCTTTTTTTGCTGCTGGGCAGAACTGTTGCTGTACCTCCCCCAGCCCCAAGGAGGTGTTTCTTTGGGTAATCTTCTGCAACGGGGATCAGTCAGCAAACGTCTTAAATGTGCTTTAGGTGCCCAGCACCACACAAAATTCTGAGGAGTCAAAAATGATTAAGACACAGCCCACACCCCTCTGGGGTGCCTGGGTGACTCAGTCAGTTAAACGTCGGACTTCGGCTCAGGTCATGATCTCATGGCTTGTGAGTTCGAGCCCCACGTCAGGCTCTGTGCTGACAGCTCAGAGCCTAGAGCCTGCTTTGGATTCTGTGTCTCCCTCTCTCTCTGCCCCTTCCTGCTTGTGCTCTGTGTCTCTCTCTCAAAAATAAATAAACATCAAAAAAATTAAAAAAAAATTATAGTCTAGCTGTGTAATCAATTAAGTGATGACAATACTACGGGGAGCAAAAAGAGTGGGCATCAGGTGGCTGATTGTAACCCGAGGAGGGCTGTGCAGCAACCCCCACCCCCCCACCCCCGCTTCTGGAAGATTCCCTGTGCTCAGGCCAGATGGCAGCTCCGGGCAGGCCCTGCTGTCTTTCCTGCCCTGGACCTCTTCCTTCCGGACCACTCCTGGCCTAGTTTCACTTCCCTGACTTTTCTCCTCCTCCCTTCTCTTTCTTGATTGACTTAATGGTAGATCTATCTTCTCCCTCTCTGGGGTCTCCCTGTGTCTCAGCAGCACACCCGATTTCCTTCCTTTCTGGAAGCTTCCTTCCTCCTGGGCAGAGTGGAGTTGGGACCAGTCTGCCTCCTGCTGCTCTGTTTCTCACCACACAGATTATCCTTCACGGGCTCCCTCATTTGAACTTGGTAAGATGAGTTCTGTTTATGCAGACGGGTCAGCTGCGTGTACCTGCAGCCGGGGAGGGATTACATACCCGGCATGTTAAGAGACCCAGCGGGGCCTTCTCTTTGGCTGTTTAATTACCTTGAAATGTTTAGGGTAAAGAAACAAGGCTTTCTTGAATCTTTCTCTTAAAAAACACAATTCTATTTTTTAAAGAATGAGATTCGCAAACTGGCGTACCTGAAACGTCACAAAATGATAGAGGCGTTCAACATTCTGAAAGTCAAGGTGGGCACAGAGTTTGTGGTCATGGAGGCCCAGTGGAGGCGGCTGGCCAAGGTCGTGGCACCACACATCAGCGGTCCCCACCTGGAGCTCCTCTTGAGGATCTCCGACGAGGGACAGAAGGGGCACGTGGGTAAGAAGGTTTGGCCGCTGACATTCCTCTTGGCTGTGTTCAGAGCGGGCAACTCCTGGGGCACCTGGGGGGCTCAGTCGGTTGAGCATCCGACTCTTGATTTCTGCTCAGGTCATGATCCCAGGGTTGTGGGATTGAGCCCTGCGTCAGGCTCTGCACTGAGCGTGGAGCCTGCTTTGAGTTTCTCTCTCTCAACCCCCCACTCGTGCTCTCTCTCCAAATCAAAAATAAATAAATTTTTTAAAAAGTGGGTGGCTCTTAAAAGTGATTCGTAAAACAGCAGTACTGTTTTCTTGTTTTCCTAAATTTGCAAATAAAAATGTGTATTGGCACTCCCCGCTGGCAATAATCCAGTGGAATTCGGGCCCTCAAAGCTGTGTTCGGACAGGGCTGTCCCCGTGGGAGTTGTCACCATGAGCCATCCCAAAGCCTTTACCTTGTAACGGTCATTCCACCACTGACTCTGCTTTAGGGACAGAATCTAAAATCAGAAGACAGCTGTGGAAAGAAACGTCTACATTGCATTCCATATTTGAAAGTAAAAGGTTGAAAGTAGCCTAAAATTCATGTATTAATGGTCGGTGGCTATTATGAATAACACTTCCTATCTATGGCATGCTTATCGTGTGTGAGCCATTGTCATGATTGTTTCCTGCACGTGGTGTGTACGTGATCCTCCCCCTGACTCACTGAGGGGGGGATTTTTGTGATCCTCATTGGTCAATGTGGAGACTGAGGCTGGGAGAGGTTAAGCAGTTTGCCCAAGGCCATGCAGCTGCAAAGTGGTAGAGGCCATCTGACTCCAAGGCCCATGTTTTGCATCATTGTGCTAAACCGCCCCAGATTCCGATAGTCACATAATGGAAAATTTTGGTGACATTAACAATGACTGTGAAGATAAGACAGCAATTCAGAAAGATGTGAGGTGACTAAAATACATCCCAAACTGTGAAGCACCCTCATTTCACCTGTTTCAAGAGAAGTCTAGATGGAAACCCACCAAAAGGGAGCGGTAAGTGTGACAGGATGTAAATTTACATGAGACAAGGACTCTCAGACTAGTCCCAGAGGAGCCATAGGCTTCCTTAGGGCTCTGTGCACGCGTAAGAAGGAAAGCACAGTGATTCTCTGGAACTTACCTGCAAAAAGGAGAATGAAAAGACACGTGTAGTAAGATACTGCTAAATGGGTGGTGCCCACGTCTTCCAGTGAGAGTTTTGGACCTTGGCTGGAGGAAGGCCTTTGCCCTCTTGAATTAGCAGGATTTGGCTTCCTGCTGAGCCCTGAGCATGTCTCCTCAGCCACCAGCTCGAAGTTGCGGCTCCGAGTGCCTGGTCAGGAGCCAGGCTTCTCAGAGCCTGAATGACTGCCTTGGTGGCCCCCGTTAGGGACCGGTGGTGGTTGCCTGTGCCCTTCAGCATGCCAGGATTAGGGTTCTGCTAATGGTGGCGAAGGGTGACTGGTCCCCAGGCAACCCCTGAGCACAGTGCTTTTTCATGTCCAACCTGCCATGGACTGATAAACAGCAAAAATCAACACTCAGAAAAATGAAGTTACGAAGTATAAAGTCCAAGTCCCATTTTTTCATCATTAGAGTCCGTGGACAAGATCCTGGCAATTGTTCTACAAGTTTCTGTATTCAGCACTTACCCCACAGAGGGTGGGGAAGACATCGACAGGGCCAGCTGTGGCCCAGGGACATCTGTTTGAGGACTACTACTCTTGACCTTAGAAGAGAGGGTTGGGACTTGGGTCCCCTTGGAGGTCCCACCCCACAACCGGGGTGGAGTGGCTGGTCAGTTCAGTCCAGGTGTTCCCAGACTTCGGCCCCTCTGGTGTTGAGAATTCTTCCCTGATGGTTTAGTACCTTTGCTGCTTCTTGATGATTGGGACTCTGAACATGTTGATGAATCTTCAGGGCTTTCTCAAATTTCTTTGCAATTCCTTCTGTAAAGTGAGTTCCTGGATTGCCATTGAAAGGTGAGGTGTTCCAAACCTAGGGCTGGGGGCTTTTCGAAGTCTTTGTCTGTCAGGCATGGGGAGGCCTATGCACTTGGGTATCGCCTGCTCATCCAGAAAAGATACACATGGTCACTAGGACATACACGAACGTTTCTTTGTTGATAAAGTCAGTCCAACTATTGGTAGTTGTTTCCCAAGTGGGAGTACGAACTGCTTTTCTTTGTCTTGACAGCTTCTTCCATGTTCTGGGCTATAAATAGGCTGGCTTTTAAACGATACCATTCAGCTGTGGCAGGGTAAATATGGAGCTTACCAAACACATCCAAGTTCTAATGGCACCCCTACTTGTTTGGATGTATCATTCCATGAATTACATGAGGAAGAGGAGGGAGGAGCTCTTTGATGCTCCCGCACAACTTTCTGGAGAGTGCCAGTGAAGATCTGTGTACAAAACACCACCACCATCACGTGTCCATCGGCAGAGGCTCTCCTCCGAATGTGGGTTGTGATCTGGCACAGGGTGAAGTCTGTAAGAGTTACCAAAGGAGGCCGGTCAGGGACAAAAGGGAGCAGAGGAAGGGAACAGAGGCAAGGCCAAAGCCTGCTGTGCTGTAGAATGTTTTCAGGCTGGCCAAGGACAGCCATAGCAGGGGGAATGTGTGGACCAGTTGACATTATAACTCTTCCCGAAGTGAGAGGCCTCACGTCTTTCCAGGGGTCCACAGTCATCCTTGAGATAATGGAAGTCAGTAGAAGTGTTGCAGACTTGTGAGAAATAAGAGAATCTCCTCGGGAAAGGGCTCCAAATCCAGCTCCCTGGGGCAGAATATAGAGATGGAAATGACCAACCTTCCCTACCTCATGCGAAGAGTATAATGGGCCTGTTGTGAATTTTATCTATTCATGTTAATGTTCATGGCATACACATATAGTCAATACCAATGAATATGCTTAAATGCCAGTGTGATCTGAAGCTTGAAAACTCTTTTTTATAGAATGATGTAAGACAATTATTATATAACATTTTAATGTGGGTGTTCTGAAGAACAAATATATTTATACATAGGGACATAGCGTTTTAATTTCTTTGGAAGTCTTTAGGTAAATCCAGACTCTTGGCTATTTATCTCAACGTTCATTAGTCCAATGCCCCCAATTCAATTAGTGACTTTTTTTTTTTTTGAGAGAGAGAGAGAGAGAGAAAGAGCGAGAGAGAGAGAGTGCAAGCTGGGGAGGGGCAGAGAGAGAGGAAGACACAGAATCAATCCGAAGCAGGCTTCAGGCTCTGAGCTGGCAGCACAGAACCCGATGTGGGGCTCGAGTTCGTGAATCGCAAGATCATGACCTGGGCCGTAGTCAGACGCTCAACCGACTGAGCCACCCAGGCGCCCCTAGAAAATACATTTAAGAAACCATAAGTAGTTGATCCACTACTGCTGATATTAAGGATTTGTCAGAGAAGTAAAAACTCTACATGCTGTGTCCACATAGCTGAAATGAGTAACTCTACAGGGCCTTGTGATTTCTTTATTTATTTGACGTTTATTTTTAAGAGAGAGACAGTGTGAGCAGGGGAGGGGCAGAGAGAGAGGAAGATACAGAATCTGAAACAGGCTTCAGGCTCTGGGCTCGAACCCACGGACTCTGAGATCATGACCTGAGACGAAGTCGGATGCTTAACCGACTGAGCCACCCAGGTGCCCCAGGGCCTTGTGATTTTCAATATTGTGTGAGATTTACACAAGTTGATTGATGAAGATCCAACCTTTAAAACCACAACAGTTTATATTATGCCACATGGTTCTAACCCATGGTTAGATTTATGAACACCTAGATATTAGCTGAGATCATGGCACCCACCGACCTATAAGATAAGGATGAGGGGTGTGAGAAGTTCCAGCCATTTTAGCCTCTTTGGAGAAAAGAAATTTTACATGAACTAAAATGCCATATTTGCAGTTTTTATTTACACTGAATAAAATCAGGAAAAAGACATGAAGCCACATTTTAAACCCTAAATCATAAAACAACTTAGTCTACTAGTTTTTCTTTATTGGGAGCATTAAATCAATTTGGATTAAAATTTTAAATTGTTTTAGTTTGATTAATGAAGTAATTTTATAATGTTTTAAGTTTTAGTCAGATGTCTTTAGATTTAAACTTTTTAACCAGATCTTTAAAATGTATCTTTTTTAAATTAAAAAAAACAAATAAATTATAAACCATAAAATGAAATAATAAAAATAAATAAAATGTATCTTTTTACCAAAAAAAAAAATAATAATAATAATGAAGGTTATTCCCTCCCCACCATGGACTCTCTGCAATTAACTAACTGTGGCTCTATTGTGAATTGCACATCTTTGTAAAAAAAAAAAATTTAACTAGGTGCAGGCACTAAGGACAGTAAATAAAGTGACGGTTTCCATCTGAGTTTCTTAAAAAATTATAGAAATGCTATTTAAATTAATAGTTCATTGTTTTATATATTTTATGATCGTAGGGGCCGGACTTTATAAACCAGTTTGTTAATTGGGGGTTGTATTCGGAAGGCACATCTGTCAGGCAGAGAATCATGTTAAGATTGGTTCACATAATATTTAATTTCTCTAGCATTTTTAATATATTTGTGCAAGCTAAGAATTTGTCACAGGTTTTGTTAGAAGAAGAAAAGGCAATTGTGGAGCTTGAAATTCATTCCTGCCCCCCCCCCCCAGGGTGTTTTTGTTTGTTAGTTTTGTTTATTTTTTTAAGGGATAGCACATTTCAAGCGTAAAGAATTTTTCACTGATTTCTTTTTTTTTTAATTATTATTTTTTTTAACCTTTATTTATTTTTGAGACCAAGAGAGACAGAGCATGAACAGGGGAGGGTTCTGAAACAGGCTCCAGGCTCTAAGCCGTCAGCACAGAGCCCGACGCGGGGCTCAAACTCACGGACCGTGAGATCACGACCTGAGCCGAAGTCAGCCGCTTAACCAACTGAGCCACCCAGGCGCCCCACTGATTTCTTCATCTTTGGAGGATTCTTAGGCCTCTATTCGGAATTTAAGGAAGGATGTGTTTGCCTTAAAACAACGAAATTAACAATCCATTGGGAAATGTTTCCCTGCGGGGTCGGCAGCACTACCACATGCCGGGCGGCTTAAACCACAGAAATTTATTTCCTCACGATTCTGGAGGCTGGAGGTCCAGGACCGAGTTGCCAGGGGTTGTCCTCTCCCCTTGGCTGGTCAATGATTGCCATCCTGCGCCTTCATGTGGCCTTCCCTCTGTGTGTCTGGGTCCTAATCATCTCCTCTTGTGAGGACGCCAGTCATACGGGATTAGAACCAACCCAATGGCGTCACTTTAAGTTACCTCTTTAAAAGAGGCCCCTCGCCAAACGTAGTCACTCTCCGAGGCCCTTGGAGTTCAAACTTGAACACGCTAACTTGGAGGGGACACAGGTCAGCTCATAAGACCTGGTTTTCTGCTCCTGGCCATAGATTGTTATCCTCCTTGAGAACTTTCTTCTGTCTAAGGTTAACCTCCCCCAGCCCTCCACACAGATAATCTTTGAAACCTCGAGTCCTACTGTCACTTTGTCAAAAGCTTAGACTTGAGAGCATTTGCATTTCTGGAAGACAGAACTGCAGTGTTTTTATCTCATCTGCTGCAGACTTCCCCGCTCACACCATGTGACCCCCTACTAAGGCTCCAAGGCCACTGGTGGCACCACATTGACACAACTCACCTGAATGTATTTCTCTTCTTCCCTAGTGGCCCTGCAGACATTCAGCGGAAGTGGCTCATGACCTTTTAAGCAGGTTAGAGGCAAGTGAAGGAGGTAGGCATACACCCTCGAGACATACCCACAGGACCCTGCTGTCTTCTGACTGGCTCATGATTTGGAGTCAGCAAGAAATCTGGGTCCTCAGCCCTTAGTTCTGAGCACTTCAGAGATGTGGCAAAAAGAAAGTGCCAGTGAGCTTATGGCTCAACAGACTTCCCAGCATTTTACCTTTTACCAAACAGCGGTGTTGATGTAAATATTGTTACCGGGGAGTGGGGGGCACCTGGGTGGCTCAATCAGTTAAGCATCTGACTTTGGCTCAGGTCACCATCTCACGGTTCGTGGGCTCAAGCCCCATGTCGGGCTCTGTGCTGACAGCTCAGAGCCCGGAGCCTGTTTCAGACTCTGTGTCTCCATCTCTCTCTCTGCCCCTTCCCTGCTCACACTCTATCTTGCTCTCTCTCTCTCTCTCTCTCTCTCTCTCAAAAATAAATACTAATTTTTAAAAATATAAATATTGTTACCAGGGCAGACACATCTTTACAGAAGACAGCCAATAAGATCTGTTGGCTTTTAAGAATCACAGGTTGTATTTTACGGGATATAGCAGTAATTTCTAATGTCTGATTGTCCAAAAGTCTCCTGGGTTCAACTAATACTTTCAAAAGCAGTTTTAATAGCAAAAAGTTGACCAGAATTACATGCTTCACAGTGGTCTCCAGTACTTCTCTGAACATTCTCCCACTTCATCAGCAGTTATGAGCATTGTGGTTTCTAAGGCTAAACACTGGAATTTTATTAGTACTCAGTGTTAAAACTTAATCCAGTATTAAACTGAGAAGCACAAACTTACAAATATGGGAAGAAAACAAAGAGAATACGGAGAGAATAATGTATCTGCAACAAGGGTTGGCAGACGATGGTCCACAGGCTAAATATGGCCCACCACCTCTTTCTGTAAATAAAGTTTTATTGGAACACAGCTATGCTCATTCATTTATGTATTGTTTATGGCTGCTTTCATGCTACTCAGCAGAACTGAGTAGTTAAAACAGAGATCACATGACCTACAAAACCTAACCTATTTACTGTCTGACCCTTTACAGAAAAAGTTAGCTGACCTCTGATCTCCGACATAGAATGTCAGATGGATACAAGTGCCTTAACATAAAATTACTATGGTTTTGATTCTCCTTGTTTTTTCTTGTCCCACTGAATCTTCCAGATTAAAAGATGTGAACCCAGTGAGACTAATAGATTCCCTTTTGGTGTAAGTTATTTAGTGAATGATGTTTTGACTGGATTCCCTGTCTGTAGGTCACCCATATACTACCCATGGTTGTCATGTCATCGTCCCCCTAACCACTGATGGTGATCCAGGTCCCTGGATCCAAGATACCCTGGCACCTAATTCTCCAAGGCTACATTTCTGCCTGAGCAGGTGTTACATGCCTTTGGCTTTTGAGACATGTATGTATATTTTCCTTCTAACTCTGAAGACCCAGGAACTTAGATATCCTAAGATATCTACGTGTGTTTTTTCATCTAACTTAATGGACTGCTGTTCTTTCATGTTCTTGGGACCACAAAACTGTTAGGGAAGATAGCAACATGAGTGTGTAACATCACTCAAGTCTGTGTCTGATTCAGGCTCCTCGCTCAGATGAGGCCACACTTCTGACGGGGCCGAAGTCTGGGTTTCGGCTGATGGCAATTCCTCATCGTCTTTCTTGCATAAACCACGCTATGGTGATAAGCGTATAGCCATCGTTCATCATTTACTCCCGAAAACTGGAATGGAGCTGCAGACATCTGCCAGGCTCTCTGAATGAGAAGCCTTCTGGGATTTAAAAGCACCCGCCCCAACCTGGCCCGTTGTCTCAGCTAGACCTGATCTGCACCGGCAATTTCTTTAGCTTTCTTTAAATTTTCCAAACGTTGACTTCGTTTCTAAACTTTGTTTTCAAAGAAAACTTGGAAAGAAGTTGTAGGAGGTTACAAGAAGAAGCAGCAACATTCTTTACGTAGCCTGATTTGATCCGTTGATGTGATATTCTTTAGGTTGTATGGAGCAGGAGGTCATGCATGAACAGGGTTGAGAACCAGCCCAGTTGACTCCTGGCCAGCATCTGACCTGTCTAGCAGGGGGGAGGTACGCGGGGTGGTGGAGAAGAGCCTGCTGGCCCTGGGCATTCGGTGGGTCTGGAGAAGACCAGCTCAGCAGTCATGCGGGTCCAGGTTGGTCAAGAAAGCCCCGGCGAATCTTGGCCTGGCTGGTGAGCCCACTTTTGGAGAAAGCTGTTGGTTTGAGTGAATCCCCGAGAAGGGGAAGAGAAGACGGTAGGGGATTGAGGGGAAGGGTGTGGATTACACCTACCTTGGAGGCTTGGTGGAGAGAGAAGGGAAGGAGAGTTGACTCTGGAGAGGCAAGTCAGGCAGAAGGCAGGGATGGCCCACGTGAGGAGGAAGGTGGGTGGAAGGCAGGGAGTGAGGCAGCGGCATCTGTGAACTGGTGAAATCACATGCTTGGGTTGGCTGCCTTGGGTTGATTGCAGGTCTGAGTGAGTACAGGTGGGGGTCTCAGTGCTGGCTCCTTGGCCTTGGGCCTTCCCTTTGAAGCTTCAGATCTTCACCTAGGCAAGACAGATCCAAGAGTCTATGCTGATTTGGTATCACCCTTGGAACCTCAGCGACACAGTGGCTGTGTATTGGGGATCTTTTTTTTTTTTTTTTTTTAATTGCAGACAAAGTGAACTTTCTACGCTTGGCCGATCTCCTCAACATTCAGGTGGTCACCATCAACGTCAGGAGACACCCACTGGAAGACTGGATGCCTCGGGTATACCGGTCATCTGCAAGCCTCTTGGTCCAGAGGATGGTTCAGCACAGGCAAGTGAGATGGGGCCAGTTTTCTCTCAAGTTACTTTCAAAATGGAGGCGTTTGCAAATGCTGTCTGGACTGAATACATTTCATTCTTGAAATTATAAATCAGCCCCCTGCTTGCTGCTTTTGGTTTCTCAGGGAGGCTTGCAAAGGGTTCTGGATGTGTTTATTCAAGAGGACAGGCTTCTGGATTATGCTTCCTTCTGCCCTATTTCCTAACATGCCCAAGGGCCACAGACTAGATGTGCTGTCTGAGCCAGAAAAACTGACCGCTCTCTGAAATCAGAAGGTTCTAGCCTCATCTCGAGTGATTAGGAAGTTGATGTCAGATATGGCACTTTGACTTTGTAAAGTCTGTGGTAAGAACTCCTGAATTAGAGTCATTGGAATGGTCATCAAGAAGACCATCAATTCTTTTATTCTCAAGCAAATGGACTCCGGAAAGAGGCATTCATTGTGGTTGCAGATCGTATATTTCATATGCGTGGCACAGAGTAATCCGTATCATCAGAGGCTCGTCCTCTTGCTCTCTGAATTTAGTGTTTCATAGAAGAGAATGGTTCAGAAGTCCTTGAAAGTGTCTCAGCCTGTGACGCAGGCACCCCATATCCCTTTTCGCTGTCCATGTTTGGTGTTTATCAAAGCCCTTTATGTAGAGACTTCTTCCCATTACTCCCAGCCTTGAATTACTGATGTGTTTCATGTACTGGATGTTTGTGTGTCCACCTGAGGCATCCTGAGCTGGGTCCTGGGTCTAGAGCTTCACAGAGAACAGTGGGGTAGGAGCCCCTCTTGTCTTCCCAAGGGTCACCCCGTGTTCTCTGACGCACAGGGACAGGCACCTAAGCAAAGAAGCCTGCTCTGTAGTTGAAGAGTCGGGTCAGAGCCCAGCTATCATACTTTTTCACCCATCTCCCCCCAGACTTGGTGAGGAGGATGGACATATCAGTCCCCTGGAAGGCTATGTGCCTTAGGGGTGAAGAGGCTTTCAGAAGCTTTCTTAGTTAAGGATGTTCATTTTCTAGGGACGAGTAGCAGAGGTGTAATGATCCCGTGCTAAGCCCTAAACCCTCTCCTTGCCCCAGTTCTGCCTAAGCTTTCACCTGATCCAGGGACTGTGCCCCCAGAGGGGAACCTGGGGAAAGCACGCCTCTATACCCCCTGCTTGCTGAGTCTTCATGTTCTCCTTGGCTGGAAGGGCTACACCAAGTATCAGGGTTGGCAGGTGAATTTCAG
Organism: Acinonyx jubatus; assembly: GCF_027475565.1. NCBI lineage: Eukaryota > Metazoa > Chordata > Mammalia > Carnivora > Felidae > Acinonyx > Acinonyx jubatus. Next base: position 102,433,866 of record NC_069388.1, on the reverse strand, counting down.
GACGCTGGCCGTGCCGGAACCTTTACTTACTTGAGTCACAAGTGTGCATGTGTGTGCGCGTGTGCATTGGTGGGACGGGGGTTGGGGGCATCTCGTATTCATCACATTGTTGGGAAACAAAGTAGCCCCTCTAAGGCTCTGAACATGCTCCTTTTACGGAAATGTGGGATGACGGGATCTCTTCTTTTCTTCCCTCGTGGCAGGATTTTTGTCTGGGTTTATGATGTCATCATTCTAATAAATGCCATATTCATTGCTCTGGATGAGAGAAACCCCTTCATTTCCTATGCAGAATGGCTTTTCCTTTCTCTCTACATTATTGAAATTCTCCTGAAACTGTACACATACGAGCCCAGAGCCTATTTTGACAGAAGGCAGTTCTGGAACTGGTGAGCATGTGTATTCTGGCGTGGCAGGGGGTGGAGGGGGCAGAGGCCCTGGGCGACGAAAGGGGGTTTTCTCTCAGTGTGCGGAATATCGTAGTTTTTCAAGCTCCAGCTGCCTGGTTTTGGCGCATCTTATAATGAAATCTTGGGGGGGGGGTGTGTGTGTGGAAACATCTGGTTCAGGCAAAGCTGTTATTTAGGATGTGAGTTTGCACTGACTCTAGCTAAAATGAGAATCGCAGATCATGACATCCTGGATTTGGAAAGGACCTTAGAACATCATACCCAATGAGGCAGTGCCTTCCATAGCTGCCTCAGCCCACTCCGTGGTCTTTTTATCAGAGAAGTTGGCAGATGTGGCTGGACAGTGAGACCGCCAGCAAGCTTTTTCCCACACTGGGTGTGTCACCTGTGGCCCTTTCTTCTCCAGGCTGTGTACCTCCTGGTCTTGAACTATCACCCACATGCTGTAGACCATCTCAGATGCACCGCGTGCACTGGCGGGGTTGGATCTTGGTGGTCACTGCTCTTGGTGCCAGGAAAGTCACTGGGGATGCACGTGTGGCCAAAGAGGAGCTAGTTATTCTCGTCCAGTGCTTTGGCACGGCTGTCCTTTGATACTTCTGTCAGGAAGAAAAGTGACGATGTGATGAATGTCCCCTTTAATTAAAAAGTTGCAATGTACCCAGTAAAATTAATACCAAGAAAAATTATGCCATGCATTCAGAAAATGTGTCCAAGTATTCTTGCAAGGACACGGTAAAACCTTGGACTGCGAGTAGCTTGTTCTGGAGTGTTCCGCAAGACTAGCAGACATTTCTGATAAATTTTAACTTGATAAACCAGCGACGTCTTGCAATACGAGTAGTACATGACGGCGAACATCACGTGATCACGACTGAGCCAGTGGTTCTTGAATTCCACTTTGGTATCCAAGGGCTTTGGATTGCAAACATGTTTCCGGAATGAATTATGCTCACAAACCAAGGTTTTACTGTATATCATTATTTTGTAAGACAAAGTGATAGGACTTGGTTGATTGCCATGAATTCCCTTGGGTGGTCCATTGGAGCAGCCAGTGAATGATCATTGGATCATTCAAATGTAGTATTTCTTGTTTCATCTCCACTGTTCTAAAAATTATGGAAATCAGTTTCATGGCCGGCTCATTGCTTCGCATGAGACTCGATTTAAAGTTTTCTTGGGATCAGTTGTGTCCTCACAGGCCCTTCCCTTGATCCTTCACCAACTTTGCTTCTGCACCATTAGGTTTGATACGCTGATCATCATCGCGGCCCTGGTGGCCACTGTGGCCAACACCACCATTCAGTCAGGTCAGTGCCACGGGCTCTCGGCTTCACCACCTCCTGGGATCGTGCATTCAATTGGTAGCCTTTGTTGAACATCCACCGTGCACCACTAAGGTGTTTGGGATGAGGCAGCGGAGATACAAGAGAATTCGTGAGAAAACGTTCCATGTTCTGAGAGGGATGGTAGCCTTGTTTGTGTTTCGCTGTAATTAGAGATTTCATTTGTATGCATCCATCATACCAGATAAGGATCTGGTCACCTCCTCTCCAAAACTGCCCTCAGTCTCATGGCTTAACCTTCATGTCCATCTTGGCCCCCTGCCCATCTCGGTCCCCTCCCATGGTCCAGCTGTAGCCGGAACTCTGCATTGTCCCTTGCCCACTGCCCTCTTGTGTCTGCACACATATTCCACCACCATTGTGCACACTCCTTCCTGTGGACACAGAGGGGTTATTGAGAGATAGTGCAACAACTTCTTCTCCTTCTTCTCCCTCCTCCTTGTCCTCTTCCTCCCCTTCTCTTCCTCCTCCTCCTCTCCCCCCTCCACCTCCTCTCCCCCTCCTCCTTCTCCTCCTCTTTCTCCTTCTTCTTCTTCTTCTTCTTCTTCTTCTCCACCTCCTTCTATTTGTTTATTTTAACAGGAGAGAGGGGGCCGAGAGAGAGGAAGACAGAGAATCCCAAGCGGGCTCTGTGCTGAGGGCCTCCCCAACGCAGGGCTCCGTCTAACAAACCGCGAGATCGTGACATGAGCCGAAATCAAGATGCAGACACTTAACCTACTTAGCCACCCAGGCGCCCCAAGATAGTACAGCCTCTTAACATAACTCTATGAAATGAATATTGGGGAAGGAAGGGCTTGTTGAAATGTGTTCTGTAGAACCTGATCCACAGTCTTTCTTAAAGACGGTCTGACGTCTACACCTCCTCTCATGATTCTCTAGCTCTAGGGGTGGGAGGGCACGCCCGGTGTGGCTTTGGCGGGGGTGGGTTGAGGGGGGGGGGTGAGTGATTCCAGGAGCACTTACTTCCTCATTGCTCAGAGCCACTGCCCTGGTCTTGAAGCCGCATCTCTCCCCAGTACTTACGGGGTCTCAGACCTCACTGAATAAAAGGGACGAGCCAGAGGCACTCATAAAATGGAATGCTACGTGATGGTGGGGTTTCTTTTTTTTTTCCTAGCAAGAAAATACAACAGTCAGCAGATACTGGATATTGTGCTGATCTTGAGGATACTCCGGCTCTTAAGGATCATTGTCAGCATTCAGAGGTAAAGATGGGGCGACGTGCACTCTGGTGGTTCCCACACTGGAGCCGGCCGGAAACCCTTCCCGCCTCAGAACTATAGACGCATCCCGTTACGAAGCTGGAACGTAACCTGTACGGAGGACCTGGCGTTCGCTTGGGGCCGGGGGGCAGTGGGGCAGGGCGGGAATCAGGATGGTGAAGAGCACCCACGTGGCAGCTCCCTGAGGGAGCTCTTGTCACCCACTTTCATCCCTGTGACCCCTTCCTTCAACTGAGCAGGCTGCACGGTGACAGAGTAACAGCGGCTCTGGTGGCAGCTAACGCTAACCTGAGTGTGCCCGCCGACAGCCCTCGATGTAGGGGCTTTTATCATCCTTTGTCCACAGGTGATGACGATGGAGCTCAGAGAGGTTGAATGGCTCCCCCAATGGTGCACAGCTAAGAAGGCAAACTCCTGACAGGATTTAAAGAACAGATCCAGGACTGGGGGAAGGGATATTGAACCAAACCCGCCAGCCTGGTGTCAGTTTTACTTTGCGGCTTCCCTTGGGCCACCTCTTGGTTTTATCCTAGGTTCCGGGTCATCGTGACGACCTTAATTAACATTGGGCCCACGATACTGACGTTCGGTGGACTCGTCTTGGTAAGTGGCTTGTCCTTGGTGCTGATCTACGTGAAGTAAGCGGTAAGATGCTCTTTCTTGGCAACTGTCCGTAAGCCTTATTTTAAGTGAGGAAAAGAAAGGGCGATTAAGCACACGAGACCCACTGGTTTCTAGTACTCCTTTTTTAGAATTATCCGCTGCCTGCAGACCCTGGGCATATGCCAGTTAAGGTACACCGGCGACTGGGGTAGACACCAGAACTTCCGCGGCTTAACACAGTCACACTTTCTTTCTCGCCCACGGTCTAGGTGGGTCTTCCTGGCTGGCAGGTGCTTCCCAGGGATGTAGGTTCCTTCCGGCTCATGGCTGTGTCCCCCCCCTCCCCGCCCCCACCCCCGCCCCAGACCTCAGATCCTTCTTCGTCCTGCTTGTGGCCTCAGACCCCACCGCAGGGAGGCCAGGGGGCTGGAGTCTCCCGCTCAGGAGAGATTCCGCACCGCGAAGGACGGAGCTCGGATACTGGTGGACACTCTTCTTTTTCGTTTCTGTTAGCACAGTGAGAAATCCTATTAGTACAGAAGAATGAAAGGTAGACTTCCAGTCATTTCCAGCCCCCACCTGCCTCTTTCCCAGATACGACCGTTATTCAATGTTTCTTGTTCCTCTTCCTAAATATCTCTATGTCTGCAACAAGCATACCATGGACATGCATGTCTGTGTCTAGTTTATTGTTCGGTCAAATGGAATGATCCACAAAGGGGTGCGCACCTTTCTTCCACCTCCTAACCTTGTCCCACGTCCTGGAGTTCACGTGTGTCCGTGTCGGCTCTGGGAGGGTTAAGGGTCCCACCGCAGAGGAGACTCGGGAGCACATCTGACCAGCCCCTCTACTGACAGACCTCTGAGGTTGGTCTCCCCTTGTTGCCATCACAACTGACGTGGTGAGGGCCATTCTTGTACCTGCCCCTTAGTGTGCTTCTGTACGCTGATCCGCTAGGTCAAGAGGGAGATGTGTTCAAACTTTGGACGGCTTGGTGGCCAGTTGCCTTCCCAGAGAGTGCTCCCTGTGTACCCCAAACGACAGCGCGTGACAGCCTGTTTCTCCGCGCCCTTCGCACCCTAACCAGGGGTTCATTAAACACTGCCCTGTTTTCCAGTCTGACAGGGGAGAAGATGGCACCGTGTTGCTTTGACATGCGTGTCTTTCGCGTTTCATGAGGCTGAGCGCCTTCTCTGTGTTCTTTTGGACAGTTTTGCTTATCTTCCCGTGAGCAGCGTGTTCATATCTTTGGTCCATTCTTCTGTTAGTTCTTAAATATGATTTGCAGGAGTGTTTTGCCGATTAAGGAAATTGGCTATTGGCAAGTTGTTTATAGTGTAATTACTTTTCCTTCTCTGTCACTTGTGTTTTGAGTTTTTCTTTCTTACCTAAAAGCTTTTTGGGTTGTTTTTTTTTTTTTTTTTTTTTTTTTGTAGATTTTGTATGTTTTGTTATTTGTCTATTTTGGGGCTGTATAAAAATTGACATTAATTATATAGCCATATTTGTTAGTCTTTTATTTTACAGTATCTCGTTTTTATGTCATGCTTAGTGGGGCCTTTCCCTACACACTTCTTTTCCCCCAGTTCCTTCATGGTTTGTTTTTTACATTTGACCCTTTCGACCCTTTGGAATTTATTTTGGTATAAAAAACAGGGTGAAGACACAACGTTACTATATTTTTTTTCCCTGGGGGACCAACCGTTATTTATTGAGTATTTAACCCATTAACTTGCTAGAAGCTTTGGTTCTGATGCATAAGCCCATGGGAGAGGTCACGGTGTGGTCCAGCTGGCTGTGTGTCCTCTGTCCCTCCACGGACAGCTCAGGCTTCTCCAGCAGAATAGCCGATCAGTCCGCCCCCTAACCCCCACCTCCACCCCCACCCTGACACTGCCTGGGACTCGGTTGGGGAGGGCAGCCCTTTCTGCTGGGCACACGGACTAGCAATGTCCCCAGCCGGCCTCTCCAGCGCGCCCCTCGCCCCGCGATTCTGCAGCTCGGTGCGCCCCCTGGTGACCAGTGCTGCCGTCCTAGGTGGTCTACTACGTGTTCGCTATCATCGGGATGGAAGCATTCCATGGCAAAGTTCGGTTCTCTGACCCGAATTTCACCAGTCCTGATGCTCTGGTGTGTGGGAACCCAGCCTTGAAAGATTCAGCATTTGCCCGAGACAGGTACTGCAAGAACAACTTCAACGACCTGGCCTCCTCGTTCATCGTGCTGATGGAGCTCACAGTGGTTAACCAGTGGCACAATATCCTTTCTGAGACGGGCCCGGCTGCCTCACTGGGGCGCCGCCTGCTTCTTGGGGTGGGGCAGGGGGGTGGCGCCGAAAGTGACTTCCAGGAGCATCGGCGGGGGGGGGGGGGGGGAGCACCTGCCGAGTTCCCTGCAGGTTGACGTCCTTAGCCTCCTACTTCTCGCGGGCGGCTTTGCCCTCGTGACTCACCAGGTGGCAAAGCTGTACTTCATCGGCTTCCACATCGTGGTCGTCATTCTCATCGTTAAGTGAGTCTGCTCCCGCCACGCTGGCCGATTCCACATCTCCTCCCTGAGCACGTGTAACCGCTTTACCTCCCTTCTCCCGTGTTCCGTCCACCTGCTGTACGTTGTGGGTCGGCACTGGAAGGGAGGAGTCTTACTTGTGTCCACATTTGTGCCCTCGTTGCCTGCCAGTGCGGTGCACCTCTGTGCATAACACGCATCTCATAGTCTCAGAGGTTGTTGGGGTCAGAAGGACTCTGGGGTCCTGGCCGGTCTCCCTCCCCTCCCCCGCCCAGACCGAATCCCTTTAGAGCATCCCTGTGAATGCCGATCACCCTCGGCTCCAGTCCGCCCCTCTGGCTCCTTCGAGCCTCAGAGTCTGTTCCCTTGTACAGCTACGGTCCCTCCCTGTCCTTGTGCGGGTACAATGGAACTGTGTCCCCCGATACAGTCCCCTCGTTGGTTCCAGTTCTGGTCCTGGCTGCTCTTCCAGGAGGGAACTCAGCTACTGTTTGACAGCTGCTGTGACACCCCACCGCCACTCCAGAGGGTTTCTGTTCCAGCGTCTGTTCATGCTTCACAATCTCCGGGTCTAGCTCCTTGGTTCCTCGTGGGACCCGGAGCTGAGTCCCCTTGATCATGGGAATGCTCTTCCAGAGAGGTTTCCCGACTGCCATACCCCTCGCACGGCGGTGCACCTGCAGCCCCTGGGGTGACCTCCCGGCACCACACCATCCTTGTCACATCAGGCCTGCTTTGGCCAGCCACCACTTTACTGACTTTGGCTCAGGAACGACTCAAGAATCCTGGCCGAGGAGGGGAGGGGAAGAAACCCCGTGGGTGGCTCCAATCAGGCCTGCTCGTCCTTACACAGCCTGAATGGAACACGTAGTGGGAACAAGAGAGAAACACCTCCCTGGGTGGCTCTTACAGAGGTTGCTGGAGCGCTGGGACCCGTCAGGGCCAACAATGTGGAAGGCTGTAGGGACGCTCCTGGTCCTCTCCTCTCAAAAGTATGTGGGTGCCGTGGGCGCCCTGGGCTCCATCATCATCCCTGTTAAGGCAGAAAAGGTGAAGGGTCTGAGATTCCTCCCTGCCTGCACGACAGCAAGTCAATCCGCGCGTATATATCACGCGTACACACAGGTAGAAGGTACGGCACCTTGGGTCAGAGACAAAGACGCTGTGCTACTCATGGCGAAAGCAGCGGCAGAGCAATATCCCGTGTCCATTCCCCGAACCTTCGTCCACAATGAGCAGCGTGGTGAGCACCGCCTGGGGTGGGAATGCAGGAAGGAGCTCCAGAATGAGGAAACTGATCTTAGATAGGGAGGCTGGGGACCTGCCCATCCCCCCCTCTGGAGAGGGAGAAAGGGACTTTAGTTTCACCTGGAGTGGAAGCAGGCCCCCAGGGAGGGCAAGGTGAGTCTTTGCTGCCCTGGGCTCTCTCTGTAGGGGAGGCGTTGTTGAGCTTTACATCCTGGAATGTCTCCGGGGACAAGCATTCCTGAGTCGGCTCTCCGTGCCTTTGCTCAGAGAGCCCAGACTGTGCAGAAACTTGAGATATTCATAGAGAATTGTCTACCAGCAAATGCTTGGCCTAAGCTTCCCCTAGAAACAAACCCATTTTCTTTTTTAATATTCACTGTTTAAAGAGGTTATAAAAGAAGAATGGTTTTCCAAGTGAATGAAAGTTGTGCCCAATCCTCGAGAGATACTGTTTGTCATTCCTCCCTTCTGTGTTGTATTTTCTTTGCAACAATAGGCTGCCTTTTTAGTTAGGCTCACACACTCTTTGGGTCCAGGCTTCCCTGTCACCTGGACCTTGGCTAACGCCCTCTACCTCTTCCTCTTTCCCAGTATTTTCATAGCATTCATCTTGGAGGCATTTTTTGTGGCATATTCCTTAGAGAAAAGTGAAGTAGAAACTGCTATCGAGAAGAAGATTCAAGAGCTCGGAGTGGGAATCCAAGAGTGAGTATTGTGTTCCCCTTCGTGTAGCTCACAGACCTTTAGAAGCGGGCTGGCCATGTTTAATCTCTAAGTGTCTCGTGGCACCCAGCCTGGTCCTGTGGGTCAGTTCTCCGGGACCTTCACTGTCCGGAGCCCTGGATGTGGCTGGACAGTAACACGGGGCCTCGGCTGGGAGGACACAGGCGGGACTCAGCTGAGGGACCTGACCCTGTTCATGTCTCTTCCTCCTTGAAGAGAAGAAATGCAGGACGGGAAGCTCGTTGATAACGTGGATGCTAAGGACAGTGGCTTTAGTGGGGACGATGGAGACAACAAAAGGAAGGACCTGAAAGGCTTGTACTTCAGAATTGCATCCAAAAGTAAGTTTTAAGGGTGCCTAGGAGGCTCAGTTGGTTAAGCATCTGACTCTTGATTTTGGCTCAGGTCATGATCTCACAGTTTGTGAGTTCGAGCTCCACGTCGGGCTCCACACTGCTATCGCAGATCCTCTCTCTCTGCCCGTCCCCTGCTTGTGCTCTCTTTCTCTCTTTCTCAAAATATGTAAACTTGTTTTCAAAAAGTAAGTTTTAACCCAATGCAAAACTTCCTCCGATCCATGCTCCTCACTGCAGCCAGAAAGATGTTTTCCGAACGCAAATCTGACCTTCGGTGTCTTAAGGGTAAAGACAAGGGCAAGGGGCGCCTGGGTGGCTCATTCTGCTGGGCGTCCAACTTTGGCTCAGGTCATGATCTCACAGTTCATGGGTTCGAGCCCCGCGACGGGCTTTGTGCTGACAGCTCAGAGCCTGGAGCCTGCTTTAGATTCTGTGTCTCCCTCTCTCTCTGCCCCTCCCCTGCTTGCCCTTTCTCTCTCTCAAGAATAAACATTAAAAAAATTAAAACAAAACCAAAAAGACAAGGTCCCTTGTCGTGGCCGCTGCAGCCCGTATGTATGCCTGGTCTCTCCTTCTCTTTCTCAGCCTTTCTTCCTTCCCTCTGTGACTCGCCATGCTGGCTGCATGCCATTGATCTTTGAGTGACTGTTTGGTCACCGTCTGTCTTCCTTGTAGACTCAAAGCTTCCCGTCGGGTGCAGGGCCATGTCTTCTTGCCCTCTGCTGTATCCCCAGGGCCTCACGATGTGCCCGGGACATGGGGGCCCTCAACACCTATTTCTTTAGCCATTTTATTCTCAGCGAATTAGCGGTTGGCTGAATAACCCACAGCAACCTGCGTGTCAGTTTGGTCTCTGGCCGAGGCGCGACCTCCTAGTGAGCAGCTCAGCATGGCCTGCGGGAGCCGTGGTGTGAGCAGGGCGCCCTTACTAGGCGTCACCCTCCCCCATCCTCCAGGGAGCACCTTCTCCTCGGGCTCTAGAGCTGAGTAGCGCAGTGGGGTCCGCACCAGCACAGATGAGTGGTTCTTTCCTGACTTTTTTATCCTTTCTTCCAAAGAGCGTTTGGCTAGCCATGCTTAGAGCGTCGTCTTCGACTCAGGGGCCATCCTTCCGGAAAGCCCAGCTCTGCCCGGGCCGAGTTTTCCCCTTCCGGCCCCAACATGTGCCAGTTCCGTGTGCCTTTCTCCCTCCTCCTAGAGTACAGGACCGTGGACGCCTTGCTGCAGCAGATGTTTGAGTCTGAAATTGCCCCAGAGGAGGAAGGCCCTTCGTTGGATGAGATTCTGAACTTTTCACCCGGTGACCTGTATCCCAAGAATCCCAATTTCGAAAACAGTGCGTGATCCTGGACCTTTAAGGGTGCACATGTGGAAACCAAGCTAGGCGGCCATCCCTTCTGGCTTATTCTATCTAGAGGTGATTTTCCCAGCCCAGGTCGCTCTGTGCTGTGACCAGCCTGCGCATCGGCCCCTCCTGCCCTGAGCCACCAGCTGAAAGGTGTGGAAAGGCTGCTTCCTAGTGCCCCGCCTGGGGTTGTTCTGAGGTCTGATCAGGGCAGTAAGGAGGGGGAAATCTTGGAAGAGATTTTGAGGGGCACCGATCATACACATGGACCTACCCGTGTGACATCCCTTCAGTGGGTGTGTAAAAGCTTTTCATTTATTTTTATGTGATATTTTGCGACTCTATTAAATCACATGCTACAGTGTTACGTGAATGAATTTTGAATATTTACATATGGTAAAGGAATATATCTAATATAGTAGCTTTTAGATGTGGTGTTTATTCAAAATGAAGAAAAACATGAATGCGAAAATAAAATTCTGTCACAGTTGCTTCTTTTTCCAGGGAAGGCTCTCAAAGCTTCTTTTTTTTTTTTTTTAACATTTATTTATTTTTGAGACAGAGAGAGACAGAGCATGAACAGGGGAGGAGCAGAGAGAGAGGGAGACACAGAATCTGAAACAGGCTCCAGGCTCTGAGCGGTCAGCACAGAGCCCGACGCGGGGCTCGAACTCTCGGACCGTGAGATCATGACCTGAGCCGAAGTCGTACGCTTAACCGACCGAGCCACCCAGGCGCCCCTCTCAAAGCTTCTTAATGTTTATTTTTAAGAGACAGAGACAGAACGTGAGGGGGGGAAGAGGCAGAGAGAGAGAGGGAAACACAGAAACTGAAGCAGGCTCTAGGCTCCGAGCTGTCAGCACAGAGCCCGACGCGGGGCTTGAACCTGTGAACCTGAGCCGAAGTCAGACGCTTCACCGACTGAGCCACCCAGGCGCCCCCCCTCAAAGCTTCTTTAATTACATTACAATGATAGCTAGCTTTTGAGTAAATCAGTCTCCGAGGTCACTTTCTCCAGCTGGAAGTCCCCCAGTGCGGTGATGCGCTCCTTCCGGGAAATTAAAAAGGATTTATCTTATTTATTAACCGAATTTCTAACTGTGGTAAAATACCCATCACATAAAAGTTACCATCCTAACCAAGTCTAAGCGTATATAGTTGGATAGTTTTAAGCATATTGACGCTGTTGTGCAACGGGTCTCCAGAACTTTTTGTCTTCCCAAATGGAACTGCAACCTGTCAAGGCCAACCCCCTCTTTCCGCGCCCCCCTCCCCGCCCCGCCCCTGGAAACCACCATTCTGCCTTCCGTCTCCAGGACTCTGACCATTGTGCCTTGCAAGGGCATTTGAGCGAGCGTAATCCTTTGTGAGTTGTCAGGGTATGACTCATTCTTCTGTACCTTGTCACGGGCCCCACTATAAAGGGTCCCATGACCTGAGGTGCAGTGAGACCTGAGTCATGTGTCACGTCGGGGTGACATCTGACGCTGGCTGGGGAGGGATTTCTTTTCCTTGGTTCTGAGGGTGACCTCTGGTGTAGGAGCAGGGCCAAGGTTTCGGGCACCCACTCTGGGGCCAGGTCGCCCCGTGTCATACCCCGGCTCCCCACTGAGCGGACTACTTCATCTCTTTGTGCCCCGTTTGCTCACGTGCACTTGGGGTAAATGGTACCTCCGTCCCAGGAGTGTAGGAGTGAAGGAGGATGAGGACCAGTGGCACCCCGACCCAGCCGCTTCAGCGTTTGCTCTTACAGATTGCTGTTCCTGGTTTAAAAGCCATGCCTGGGGTCCGGCATTGGTGCTTTAGAATTTTCTTACCATGACGCACCCCAGGAGGTGGGGCATTGCTGACCTCTCTGAGGGGATTTATGGAGCCCTGCCATCCTCCGGATTGCTCCTATTTCTTTGTATATCTAACATTTATTGTGATGTAAAGTATGACACTAAATGTATCGAGTGACAATTTCTTTAACTTGAAAACATGCTGGGCGTTTTTCAATTACAAACTATGCAGTCATTGTAAAAAAAAAAAAAACCCAAAAAACAACTCAATGCCGAAATACAGTAAAAAGACAAAAGTTGCTCTTTCTTCTTCCTTCTCCTGACACCCACCTCCCCTTCATTCTTGCACTGACAATCGGACACCCCCCTTCCCAGTGGTGGTGCTGAGTTTGTTGTGTATCCTTCTGGAAACAGATCTACCCATTTACAGTCATGTGTATCATGCATATGAATATAGGGTATACGGCTGACCCTGGAGCAACATGAGGGGGTAGGGTTGCAAGTCTGCATAAACTTTTGACTCCCCGCCCCCCACACCCCCAGGACCAGACTTTGCTAATAGCCTACTGTTGACCAGAAAAGCCTTACCAATAACATAAACAGTTATTTAACACGCAATTCACATGCTATGTGTATTATATACTATATTCTTACAATAAAGTAAGCTAGAGAAAAGAAAATGTTAAGGAAGTCATAAGGAAGGGGTGCCTGGCTGACTCAGTGGGTGGAGAATGAGACTCTTGATCTCCGGGTCATGAGTTCGAGGCCCACATTGGGTGTAGAGGTTAAGTAGATAAATTAAAAACAAAAGAAAGTCATACGTAAAATACATTTACAGTACTATACTGTAATTATATAAAAAAAATCTGCTTATGTGTGTACCTGCATAGTTCAAACTCATGTTATTCAAGGGCCAAAGGTAATTGCATTTCTTATTCTAAGAGGGATGTCATGACGTTTTTCCTACGTATTATTCAAGAATCTTTTTTTTACTTACCAGTGTTTTTTATTGAGATACGTGTGTGTTTGTATATATGCACACACAAAACGCTATCAAGTGTTCTGTACCATCAGCATTTCGTGATTCATTGAAAGCTTTACTTATTCATAGACCTATACATTGTTCCACGTGTTCAACATTAAACGGTAACAGAGTAAACCTTGTCACGTAATTTTCTTCATGTGTGACTCCCTTGGGTGGGAGAGACTGGATCCCGGTACTATGGACATGCAGCAGCCCCCATGGCCACCAGGGGGCCCCCACGGCCCCCCGCCTCCGTGAACAGTCTCAGAGCAAGGGGAACAGGAAGGAGTTGTGGCTGTGATTGACATCTTTCTCCAGGTCTGTCTTCTGCCTTTCAGTGAACTTGTCACCCCCACGTTTTGTCCCAGCTGGACACTTCATTCCTGTCTCCTTGGCAGGGGGATGGGACGACATGACTGATCAGACCTGCGGGCCGTGAGCCCAACTGGGGCCTGCACCTCACAGGTCTTGCCCTGGGGAGCAGTCTCTGTGTCTTCTCCACCACTGAGAATGGCAGCAATTCGAACATCCTGGAAGCCTTCTGTGGAGGATGGCAGGGTCAGTGCCAGCATGGGATCGCTTACCCCAGACTGTAACAGGAGCTTGAAATCACTTCTGTTTCCTCTAAACTGTGTGTGTGGGTTTTCCGTTACAGCACCTTGGCCTGCCTGTAGCCTACCCAGCCCAGAAATGGGTTTGTCTGAAACATTCTGGAATGGAGCCGACGGACAGGTGGACTGACTTGAGGGATCAGGGAAATGGACGACCAGGGACGCTGACCTGGGATGAATGGCAGAAAAAGGTGTGAGTGATAGCTTTGCAGGTGAACTTACACTGGGCCAAATGCCCGGCTCTTCAGGGGCTCTTACTTCTGATAGGCAGGAGTTATGCTTGTAGTTCCTTCACGTCTTAGGAAAAGTAAATTTTAGAATCATTGCGTTAGACCACAGATAAAATCCAGAGGGAAAGGGCACTGGTAACTGTAATCTCCGAACTTCCTATGTGAGCAGATTTTTTCTTAGAATGTGGAGCGTGGGGCCAAGAATGAGTAGGAAATGCCTGGACCCAAGATAGATATTAAATTGGAATCTATGCCGAGTCTAGCCAAAGTTTGAGCACTTGGGATTACTTGCACCCCTGCTCAGCTTTTCAGGAGACACAGATATCGAATAAGACCCAGCCCCGTCCTCAGGGAAACTTCGGTCTCATTAGCGGAGTGAGCCCGAAGTTTCCTCCCTCCCAGAGCTGACTTCGGATGCCTCATCCATTTCAGTTGCCCTTTTAGATGCACAGCTTGTTTCCTTGTGCAGGTAAACAGTGCATGTGTGCGTGTGTGTGTGCGCAATCCAGACAACTGATTTATAATTAAATGAAGACAGTTGCTATCGTTTGTACTAGGTAATGGACAAAACAAAACGAAAACTATTTGGCTGAAGTGCTTAAAGTAGCTTACTTGGTACAGATCGAGCCTTTCTCCCTGGAGACAAGGCCGTTGCTAGGAAATCAGACTGTGAAGTTTATTTAAGTAAAGCCCTTGGCATAGATCAGACACCAGATGGGCGACAGCAGTGCTGAGGCGACACTGTGGTCAGGTCAAGGTTGTTGGTGCGAATAGCATGGACGATATTTGGAGTGTGAGAGAAGCTGACAACCCAGTAACAGCAAATGGGTGGATGGGAACAAAGGACAAGTCAGTAGGGGCTGTATGCCAGCGTGCCTGGGTGGCTCAGTTGGTTGAGCGTCCACTTTGGCTCAGGTCATGATGTCGTGGTTCACAAGTTCCAGCCCAGCATCAAGCTCTAGGCTGACAGCTCAGAGCCTGGAACCTGCTTTGGATTCTGTGTCTCCCTCTCTCTCTGCCCCTCCCCTGCTCACACTCTTGTCAATCTCTCTCTCAAAAACAAATAAACATTAAAAAAAGTTTTCTTTAAATAGGGGCTGGACACCAAGTGTCCTCCCTGCCCAAGACTGAAGGCACCCACAGCGGCCTTTCCCAGATGGACACATTTCACTCTTAGTTTAGTAAACAGCACCCTTATCTTTTCTTGTCTTGTTTTCCTTTGAAAACAGCCACTTTTGAAAGAAAAAAAAAACAAACCACAATCTTGGTTTATCAGTGCTCGGTTATTTTGACACTTTCAGAATAAATGTTAATTTTAGTTTGTTTGAGGAGGTCTGTCCCTTTTCAGCTTCCTTCCAGATTGAGTGTGTAATCAGTCATGTAGATTACATTTTTTATTTTCAAAATAAAGCATATTTTGGGATCCCATTCTATTAATTCATCCTGCAGACACATTTGCACATGCACTCAACTTTTTTGTAGCAATAAAATGGTGAAACCAATGATCTGTAAATAGAGGACTGGTTAAATCAATAAATTCACACAGAGGAATGGCAGAGAGCTGGACCAATACAGATGGGAAGATGGGCAAGAAAAAAGTGTCCTAATACATTGTGCGAGAAGAGATGGATGGATACTTCTTCAACGCGACTAAAAACCCCTACCGCAGGGCAGCATCGTGAGCTCACTGGATAAACATAAGAGCTCCCGCTAAAGCAGGAGGCCGGGCTGCCCAGCGTCACCACTGTTTCGCCCTTTCCTAGTGGTCCTAGGCCAGCGAGAGAAAAATCACCAGCGAAAAATTGGGAAAGACATAAACATGATTTTCATACGGGGCGCCTGGGTGGCTGAGTTGGTTAAACGTCCGACTTCGGCTCAGGTCGTGATCTTATTGTTTCGTGGGTTCAAGCCCCACGTTGGGCTGTCTGCTGACAGTTCAGAGTCTGGAGCCTGCTTCTAATTCTGTTTCCCTCTCTCTCTGCCCTTCCCCCACTTGCGCACTGTCTCTCTCTCTCTCTCAAATATAAATAAACGTTAAAAAATTTAAAAAACCCATGATTTTCGTAGTGATGACTAGTTACTGGGAAACTTCAAAAGAACCATCTGAAAAGCTTTTTACAGAAACCAATAGGGTTCAGATGCTCAAACTACCACCTAGAAAAAAATAGGAAACTAGATCTGATTTAAGCAGGCAAAAGCTTAGTCTTAAGTATTTATTTTAAATATTTTTAAATGTTTATTTATTTATATTGTGAGAGAGCGTGAGCAGGGGAGGGGCAGGAGAGAGAAAAGAGAGACAGAATTCCAAGCAGGCTCCATGCCATCAGTGCAGAGCCTGACGTGGGGCTCGACTCACTAACCGTGAGATCAGCGCCTGAGCCGAAACCGAGAGTGGGAGGCTTAACTGACTGAGCCACCCAGGCATCCCTAGTCTTAAGTATTTACATGAGTACTAGTATCAAAAAATGAGAGCACTTTTTTTGTATTTCTCAACTGAGAATGGCATTTTGAGACACAAAAGCCAAAAAAGGCCATTTGAAACTTTATAAATCAGAGTATAAAACAAACATTTCTTAAATTCGTGGAAACAGGGGTGCCTGGGTGGTGGCTAGGTGGGTTGAGCGTCTGACTTCAACTCGGGTCATGATCTCGTGGTCTGTGAGTTCGAGCCCCGCATCGGGCTCTGTGCTGACAGCTCGGAGCCTGGAGCCTGCTTCGGATTCTGTGTCTCCCTCTCTCTCTGCCCCATCCCCACTCATGCTCTGTCCCTCTCTGTCTTAAAGATAAATAAAACATTAAAAAAAAAACTTAAAAAAAAGATTCATGGAAACAGAAATCTTGAGTTCCGAGACAGATGACAAAGTGGGACAAATATTTGTACCTCACATACAAGGGACTCCTTCAGGTTCACCTGAAAAAGATCAAAATGGAAAGGGGACAAAGACTAGAGAGTTCACAGAAGAAGAACACACATAGCGCTTGAATATATTTGGCCTAATTTCAGAAGAGAATGCAAATGGACAGAGTAAGGAGATACCATTTTTTCCATGTCAGAGCAGCGTATGTGGAGAGCCTGATCCATGCTTTTAGCGCAGGCGTAGGGGAACAGATGTTCATTCGTGCTGGCGCAGCCTGTATGGGGGCTATTTGCAGATCCTGACACAAAAGTTTAAATGCATTCACCTCTGACCCAGCGATTTCGTTTCTAGGAATTTACAGATACATCATATAACGAAAATATTATACAGTCCTTAACAAAAATGAGACCATCCTCTATGTAGTAAATATTCTATATATTAAATTTAAAAAACCCTAATTATGCTAGTTAAATATGAAAAGTGTACAGAAATAGGCTTAGAATCATTTTGGGAAAGATTTAAAAGTGGGTCATGGCTGCTTCTGGAATGGGGTACCTGCTGGGTGGGAGTAAGGGAGGAGGCGGTTCACTGTGCTCCTGAATTGGGAGTTGCCTCAACTTTCTTTACATCATAATGCTAAGGAAAGAAGGAGGAAGGCCTGGAGGAAGGCTGTTCAGTTCAGTTTATAAGACCCTTCCAGCTTTAAATGTCAAAAAATGCTAAGTTGCCTGTTATACAGCTTATGAGACTATTTTCAAGATGGGGGATACTCTTTTGAATGGTACTTTCCAAAAAAAAAAAAAAAAAAAAAAAGGAAGAAGCTTAAGATTTATAACCGTAATATTTCCTATGGACAGCACTGAAGAACAGGTACAATAAAGAACGGTCAAATTCTATCCATAAAAATTTGAAGTCCTTTGAATATCATTTGAAAAATTTTTGTCTATTTTATACAAATATAAACCCTCAACTTAGTAAAAAGCTGTCTTGCTTTTTGGCTTTTTGGCTAAAGTGAACAGGTTGGTATTAAAAGTGACTTCAGGGAATGTTCACATCCAACTTATTTTCACGAAGGTTTGCATTTCAAGTGCCACCTGCCCCATCAGCCTGCTATACTTTGTTGAAATATTTGTAATGAGTAGGTCACATGGACATATGTTGTAGACTTTATTTTTAAGAAATATTGACATAAACAACAAGTGTGGAAGACATCAAGGGTCAAAGTGAGTACGCGAGCATTTACAAAGTGATTTTTAGGGAATGTCCGAATTTTATTTTCGAGAACGCTTATATTCTAAGAGCAGTACGATCAGCCTGTTACGTAGGGTCTTAATCTTGTTTGTATAGTGTTGTTGAAATATTTTCCTCAGCTTTTGCCTTAACAGATCCAAAGATGGAAGATGATGACAATCTGGAATATTCAACATGATGTGAAAAAATTCACTCCACATATCCAGATGAGGAAGCCTGGAGAGACAACGCATGGATACAAGATAAAATGTAGTGTGCAACACGTGGGGCCACCTCACTCCTGCCTCTGGCTTCTACATGCTCGGACGGCTGAACAGAACTTCATCTAAACACATTATAATGCATCAAGAATTGGAATCTATTATAGGTAAGAGAAACTGAAGATCTAATTAAATGTACACACCTTGCTCCAAAAACATGACTTAAGTAGCTTAGAAATAATAGCTCTTCAGTGGAGAACTGTCTGTTTGTCGGTCGGTCTATCTGTCTATCTATCTATCTATCTATCTATCTATCTATCTATCTATCTATCTATGAAAATCGATCTGCTTTCCGCTAGCATTATATACCATACTCCCAGAATCTGCCAATCTGGCCGAATGGTTCTGATGGGCCTAACTGCGTATGTGCCGGGACCAGGTAGGCAGGCTGGACTACCCAGAATAGAGTTCAGATTCAGAGTTCCAACTACTGTGATCATTAAAATTAACTGTGAAAACCCCACAGCATGGAGATAAGGCACTGGGGAAAAAGCAGAATACAACTAGATTTGAGTTGCAGACAGAATATTCAGCCCATTACTATCAGGCCTGCTGAGGGTTAAGATTTTTCTCTACACTGGTGGTCAGAGACAGAAGCCTTCTGAATAACCCTCTGGTCCTTTGATTATGAGCGAGAGAAGGAATAGAGTATTTACTAAATTTGATGACTCATTATGCAGAATAAACCATAGCTATAAGTTTTCCTTCAGGGCCTGGATCTAATCTTACTTATAAACTGGCACTACATTTTGTAAAATTACCACCAACTACTTTTGTATTTTTGGTCGGGCTGTGTGGGTGTGGGTGGGAGGGCTGGGGGAGTCCCAGCTTAAATTTCTTCAAGATAAACATGTGAAACTCCATTACACTTTTTGCACGCTAAAGGCAAGTGTCCTTTCCTGCGTATGTTTTTATACCTCAAAAAAAGTTAAGAGAAGTTTAACTGATATAGTGAACCTGCACGTACCAAATCCTTGAACATTATTATAGCTTATTCACGTGACACTATTAAGAGAGCCATCCATGTTCCCAGAAAGAGCTCTAGTCTAGTCATTAATTTTCACTATGATTTTATAGATGAGAAAACAGTCTTACAAAAACTACAGTCACAGAGAGATAGGACCTAAAAGCCTATCCTGTGACAGACAGCTGCCTCATCATATGACTTCATAATTTACAGAGCACTTTCACGTACATGATTTCCTTTGCTTCTTATGAGAAACATCTTAGGAGGGGCGCCTGGATGGCTCAGTTGGTTAAGCGTCCGACTTGGGCTCAGGTCATGATCTTGCAGTTCGTGTGTTCGAGCTCAGAGCCTGGAGCCTGCTCTTCTGTGTCTCCCCCTCTCTCTCTCTGCCCTTTCCCTGCTTACACTCTGTCTCTCTCTCTCTCAAAAATAAACAAACATTAAAAAAAGTTAAAAAAAAAAAAACAACAACATCTTAGGAAAGTACGCTCAGCATTATTCTCATTTACAAACACGAGAAAACCAGCAAAAGCTTGAGGCTCAGTGACACCAGGTGGTCTCTCTAAAGGGTAAAGAGGAATATCTGAGGGCGTACAGGATGCTGACCGTGTGGCCAGGAGCTTTCACTGGAGGACATCGGCTGCCCCACACTGTCTGGGATCCGGGAACAGCAGCAGCGGGGCTTTGTACCCTGCTCACTGGGCCCCGCGTCCAGGACTGTGCTGCCTCACCGCACCTCCCAAGGCAGGGCTTTTCCACGCAGCGGCAGAGATCTGTTCTCCACCAGATGGAACCCAACATTCCACCATGCGTGGTCTTTCACTGTGGCACCAACGCGAATACTCACCTCCTAAAAAGACCTTCGGGCTTCCAAACTCCTCCTTCGTTTTTCACTTTCATGTAAGTGCCAAAAAGCATGCAGTACACTGTTGCGGCCACTCCAAAGTAGTCAAGCTACAAAGGAAACGTAAGGCACGTGTGACTAAACTAGTCACGCGCACAAGAGTACATGAAGAGGTCTAACTTACGCAGCAAGTAGATAACCACAGGCTTTTACTTTTAAGTAATTTTGGAAGAAATAAATAAATAGCTTATTCAAACCCCCACCGAAATGCCCTGGTGAGTAATGCCTGTGTGGGCTTTGCTGGAGGCTTCCCGGCCACCGCCTCTTGAGGCAGCCCCTGGGAAAGCCGTTCTCCTTGAGCCGCTGTGTGCTTCTCAAGTCCTCCGTTCTGTCTAGGGGCAAACGCAGTGCTCCAGCCTGTCTTCCACACGGGCAGCCTGGAGTCTTCCCACCTCCCTCCCCTGCGGCTCTGGTGGCTGGTCTCCCCCTGCCCTCCGAAGCCTCTCGCCATGGAATATGTGTGCAACTGAAAACACTTGAGCATGGTCTTAACTCCCAGCACAGGAGAGGATGAGACTGGCTCAAACTAACTACAGCCCCAAGTTCATTTGTAAAATATAGTAAGTATGATAAAGGAATCAATTCTCAACTCTCTCACTTCAGTTCTGTACCTGGTAGTTCCATGGTTTGTTGCTGAGCATCTCAATACACTGAAAACCAGACGTTTCACACCTTGCTGTAAATGTAGTTCCTTTCGGAAAAAGTTTCATATCTATACTCTGCCCCAGGTCAATCAATGCCAAGCCAGCAGATATATCATCATCGTCACCATCCTGTTCCAAAAATCTATATTAAACACAAACAAGGGCCAGGCGGCATGAGCACAAATAATGGAAGGCTGCTGGGAAACAGAACTGCATTGAAAGTGCAACACTTGCCTGTTTCCAAGTATGAAATTGTCTGGCTTAATGTCTCCATGAATAATTTCACAGCTGTGCACTTGTTCGATCATGTAGAGCATTCTGAGCGCAAAAGAGAGGACTAGAGCTTGAGGCATCACCTTTTCAGGGGTATTTTTATAGAGATTGATTGCATTCTAGAAACAACAGAGAGTGGAATCCCGAATTGGTTGCACAGGATTAATGAGATTAATGAAACAATCCCACCTGCCACTCC
Source organism: Acinonyx jubatus (assembly GCF_027475565.1). Taxonomy (NCBI): domain Eukaryota; kingdom Metazoa; phylum Chordata; class Mammalia; order Carnivora; family Felidae; genus Acinonyx; species Acinonyx jubatus. The sequence continues at coordinate 102,413,098 of NC_069388.1, read as the reverse complement.
GACAGAAGCTCCAACCGCAAAAGGTACGAGCAGGGCGCAGGCCAAAAACGTACTTCCAAATCATGTTCACATCAAATTCACTCACCAGCAACGTGCCATAGCTGTAGAGATCGCCTACCAACACACTGCCATTCTGGAATAAGTGGGCGGAATAGAATTTGATGAACATGTGTCGCGTGTTTGGCTTTAGTCGCTCCATCAGCTGGGTCCCGATGTAGAATTCCCAGGGGTTGGCAGGCTTCTGGACCTGCAAGTCAGGTATGTGACATTCACATCCAGTCTCACATTCTGGAAAATGACAGCCAGAAAGCAACGTGTACCCCAATAAACGATGTGGAGTAGAAGGTGATGACAGGCTACGGACTGTTGCCGAAGCATGGGGTCTGCTGTGAGGTCATTTGTGGCAAGGCCATCCCGAATCCTTGCTGGACAGTTTATGCTTCTTAATTGTGGACTACAGACCCAAATGAAGTCACTGTTGTCTCGAGAGAGAAAAAAGGGGGCTGACGAACTCAAGTTCTAAAATTCATTTGTACACTATCCAAAAAACTGCTCAGATTATTTACCTTTAAAACGAACTTCTGTTTATTTTTGGCATCGTTCATATCTCCATGGGTAACTTCATAGACTTGGGCAAAGGCCCCTTCTCCAAGAAGGTGATCGACGTAGACCAGCAAAGAACCTTAGAAGACAGACGTGTCAAAGTGGGAAAAAAAGGTTCAAAACATCATTTTTGGTAAATTGTGTATTTGTAGAATTTTCTTGGCACTTGTTGGCCTTCATACATAAAAATGGATATCGCTCCCTCAGGAAATGTTTTCCTTGCGTTAAACAAAAGTTAAACACCTGCCACAAAACAGCCTCCCTTTTTACATGGCATGTGGGGGGACCAAAGGCAGCACTGCTGGGTGCCGGGCCTGCCACTTTACGGCAGGAGTGGGCAGACATCCTCTCTTTGCCAATATTCTCAGGTTTAAAGGGGTGATACCTGCACTGCGTCCTTGGCAAGACTGCTGATCCTGTAAAGTGCTGAACAAAGCTCTACGTACACCTTTGAAAAACGCCAAGTGTTTTACACTGGGGCACAAAGCGCAGAGTATAACTGTACCAATATTTCTCATAGAATATTTAACATTTTTTTATTAAAGTAAAAATTTTATTTTAGATAGTTTTCAATTTACAGAAAAGCTGCAAAGATAGTACAGTTTGTTTGCTCTGCATCCAGTTTCCTCTATTGTTAACTTTCTTTTCTGTATTTTTTTTTAACATTTATTTATTACTGAGAGACAGAGCATGAGCAGGGGAGGGGCAGAGAGAGGAGGAGACACAGAATCCAAAGCAGGCTCCAGGCTCTGAGCTGTTAGCACAGAGCCCGATGTGGGGTTTGAACTCACAAACCACGAGATCATGACCTAAGCCAAAGTTGGACACTTAAAACTGACTGAGCCACCCAGGCGCCCCTATTGTGAATTTTCTTTTTTTTTTTTTTTTTGAAAAAATTTTTAAACATTTATTTATTTTTGAGAGACAAAGCATGAGCGAGGAAGGGGCAGAAAGAGAGGGAGAAACAGAATCCGAAGCAGGCTCCAGGCTCCGAGCTGTCAGCACAGAGCCCAACGCGGGGCACAAACCCACGAACTGTGAGACCATGGCCTGAGCCGAAGTCGGACGCTTAACTGACTGAGCCACTCAGGCTCAGTTATTGTTAACATTTGTTACATTGTTAACATTTGTTACAAATACAGAACCCACACTGGTATGTTACTAAGCCCAAGCCTATCCGGATTTCACTAGTTTTTCCTTAATGTTCCAGGACAAATACATCAAATCTCCTCAGCCTCTGACAGGCTGTGACAGCTTCCAACTTTTGGTTTTAGATGACCATGACACTTCCAAGGAGTACTGGTCAGGTGAATTGTAGAATGTCCCTCAAATTGGATCGGTCTTGCTATTTTTCTAACACTGGGGTTACTACTGGTTTGAGGAGAGACTACCAAGGTAAAGTTGCAATAGATTTTCAAAGTAATTTTAAAAAAATCCACATGTTCAAAATCAAATATACAAGAGCAGACTTCCAGTTTCTAATGTGGCACTTTCAGGAACTTGGAAGTCATCACTCCACTCCCCACAATAAAAAAAGAAAAAGCTACACAAACCGAAAATCGACAACTCATGTAAGAGCCATTAAAAAGAACTGAGGTCACAGGGCACACTGCTGCCCCCACTGGTGGGTACATAGAATAACAGCTTGCCAGAGCATAAGCCCAGGAGCAGAAAGCACCCCTGGAGCCAGTAGCTGGGGGATTACAGCACAACTAATGTCTCAGACCTTATTTAAGAACAAGTCTCAGGGAGCCTGGGTGGCTCAGTCGGTTCAGGGTCCAACTTCCGCTCAGGTCCTGATCCAATAATTTGTGAGCTCAAGCCCTCAGTGCTAACAGCACTGAACCTGGAGCCCACTTCAAGTTCTGTGTCTCCCTCTCTCTCTGCCCCTCCCCTGCTCACATTCTGTCTGTCTGTCTCTCTGTCTCTCAGAAACAAACAAACATTAAAAAAAAAAAAAAAAAAAAAGAACAAGCCTCAGGGGAAACCCAAAGCCAACAGGGGAGACAGAAATAAGGACACAAATGGGAACTTTAGTCTCTATGGTGGCAACAACAAACAGTAAAGGCAGCCTCATCTCAAGACAGAGAAGCATAAATCTTACACCAAAGGCCTATTTTATCTCAGTACATCAGGTCTGGCTGCTAACAAAAATTACAAGCATACTAAGAGACAAAAACACAGCTTGAAGACACAGGGCAAGTATCAGAGCCAGACAAACATACAGCAAAGATTTTGCAATTATAAGACCAGGAACTTTGTTTAAAAATTGTGATTAATATGCTAAGTTGTAATGAAAAAAAGAGATAATATGCAAGAACAGATGGGAAATACAAGCAAATGGAAACTCTGAGAAGGAATCAAAAGGAAGTAAGTGCTAGAAATAAAAAAAAAAAATACCCCACTTATAACAGAAATAAAGACTGTTTTTGATGGGCTCATCAATAGGCTGTACATGGCTGGGAAAAGAATCAGTCAGCTTGCAGGTATGTCGACAGAAACTTCCAAACGTGATTTGCAAAGAAAAAAAAAAATTAAAAGATAGAAAAGAATGTTCAAGAATTGTGGGACAATTACAATAGGTGTAACAGATGTGTAATGGGAATATTAGCAGGCAGAAGAAAAAGAGGAAGAGACAAAATATTTAGAGTTATAATGGCTGAGAAATTCCCAAAATTAATGACAGACACTAAATTAGGGATCTAGGAATCTCAGAGAACACAAGGCAGGAAAAATACCAAAAAGTCTACACCTAGACAAGTTGTATTCAAACTGCAGAAAATCACATAAGGAGGAAATAGTGAAAGAAGCCAGAGGGACAAAACCATCTACCTACAGAACAGCAAGGATAAGACTTACATGGACTTCTCTTTGGAGAGCACACAAGCAAGAAGAGAGTGGAGTGAGTGTTGAAAGAAAAACCTCCAAATCAAAAATTCTGTATCCAGTGACATTATCCCTCCAAAAGTGAAGAAATAAAGACTTGCTTACACCATGATTAAAGGAATGTGTCACCAGCAAACCTGCCTTGCAAGCAATGTTAAAAGAAGTTTTTCAGACAGAAGGAAGAGGAAATACGTCAGAAACTCAGATCAGAAGAGTGTAGGAAAAGGAGTAAATGAAGATAAAAGAAAATCTTTTATTTTTCTTATTCTTAGTGGGTCTAGCAGGGAACTCTTGAAAATAATAATTGCTACAATGTGTGCAATAAGTACAGCTTAGGACAAGTGAAATGAGTGACACTACTGTTCTAAGGGACAGGAGGGAAGAACTGGTAACATTCTGTTATAAAGTACCTGGCACTACCTGTGAACTGGTATAATGTTCACTGAAGGTGGACTTGAGTTAGTTTTAAATGTATAGTGCAAACTCCAGGGCAACCACTAAAAATGAAGTATAACTGATATGCTAACCGAGAAAACAAAATCACATAAATACCCAAATAAAACCAGAGAAGGCAGAAAGAAGAAGACAAAAAAAGGGAAAAAAGAACAAGGGCAGTGAATAGAAAATAGCAACAAGCATAGAAGATATTAATCCAGCTCTATCAACAATCTGTCTAAAGATCAACAGACTAAAAATATACCAATGAAAACAGAAACTATGACAGGCAATAAGAATACAAGACCCAGTTATATGTTGTCTATGAGAAAAACACCGTAAATATAAAGACACAGATGGGTTAAGGTAAAGGGATGGAGGAAGATATGCCATGTTAATTAATAAACAGAAGGCTGGGGCAGCTATTCTAATTTCATACAGAGCAGACTTCAGAGTAAGAAAAGTGATCAGGCATTAAAAGGGGCATCAGATAATGATAAAGGATCAATTTTCCGAGAAGACCTAACTCCTTAATGTGTAGGTGTCTCAAAACAGTGAGGCAAAAATTGATAGGACTGCAGGGACAACAGATGAATTCACTATTCTAGTTGGAGATTTCTACACCCGTCTTTCAGTAATCGATAGATCCAACAGGCAGTTGGATCCAACGGGCAGAAAATCCAACAGATTTTGGATTCCAACAGTTGGATTGGATCCAACAGATCCAACAGGCAGAAAAATCAGTCAGGGCATGACTGACTCGAACAGCAGTACCAATCAACTGGATCTAATTCACATCTATGGAAAACTTCATCTGACAACAGCAGACTATACATTCTTTCCAAGCTCACGTGGAACGCTCTCCAAGACAGACCATTCTGGGCCGTAAAACACACCTTTACCAAATTAAAACAACAACAACAACAACAACAACAAAGAAATCATACAAAGTAGGTGCTCCAACCACAGTGGAATTAAACTAGTAACCAATAAAGAAAGATAGCTGGAAAGCCCCAAAACACTTGGCGATTAGACAACACATAATTCAAAGAAGAAATTTAAAAATATTTTGAATTAAAAGAAAATGGAAACACAATTTATTAAAATTGTGGGATGCAGCAAAAGCAGTGCTTAGAGGGCAATTTATAGGATTAAATGTGTACGTTAAAAAAGAAAGATCTAAAATCAATAACTTTAGTTTCCACCGTAGGAAACTAGAAAAGAACAAATTAAATCCAAAGCAAGCAGAAGAAAAAAGTAATTATAGCAGGTATCAGTGAAACTGAAAACAGAACATCAACAGAGAATATCAATGAAACAAAAAACTGATTCTTTGAAAAGATCAATAAAACCCATAAGCCCCTACCAGGTTACCTAAGGAAAAAAAGGGGGAAGGACATAAAATACTAATATCAGAAACGAAAGAGGGGACATCACTAAAGATCCCATGAATTAAAAATGTTAATAAAGGAATACTATGAACAACTCTGTGCCCACAAATTTGATCACCTCGATGAAATTTCTTCCTTCACACAGGAAGAAACAGACAAAAAATTGAATTCATAATTAACAGCTTTCCTAAACAGAAAGCACCAGGGCCAGATGGCTCCACTGGTGAATTCTTTTAAAAAAAAAATTTTTTTTTTTAACGTTTATTTATTTTTGGGACAGAGAGAGACAGAGCATGAACGGGGGAGGGGCAGAAAGAGAGAGAGACACAGAATCGGAAACAGGCTCCAGGCTCTGAGCCATCAGCCCAGAGCCCGACGCGGGGCTCGAACTCACGGACCGCGAGATCGTGACCTGAGCTGAAGTCGGACGCTTAACCGACTGAGCCACCCAGGCGCCCCTCTACTGGTGAATTCTACCAAACATATAAGGAAAAAATTATAGCAATTCTCTAGTCTCTTTCAGAGGATAGAATACTTCCTAATCCCTTCTATGAGGCCAGCATTACCCTAATACCAGAAACAGACAGTTACAACACAAGAAAATTACAGAACAGTATCTCTTATGAACATAGATATAACAGTCCTCAACCAAATATTAGCAAATGAAATCCAAAAAAAAGTATAAAAAGAATTATTTACCATGACCAAGTGGGATTTAATCCAGGTATACAAGGCTGGTTCAATATTCAAAAATCAATGAATAAATCTATCATACCAACAGACTAAAAAGAAAAATCACATGATCCTATCATAAAAACAGGAAAAGTGTTTGATAAAATCCAACAACACCCATTCATGATTAACAGCTCTCTGCAAAGTAGGAATAGTGGGAAACTTCCTCAACTTAATAAGGAACATCTACCAAAAAACCTACTGCTAACATCATACTTAATGGTAGAAACAGATAAATGTTTTCCCACTAAGATCAGGAACAAGACAAGAATTTCTCCTCTTATCACTCCTGCTCAACATTATACTGGAAGTCTTAGCTGATGCAATCAAACAAGAAAAGGAAATAAAAGGTATATGGATGGGGAAGGAATAAAACAGTTCTCGTACACAGATGACAGCATTGTCTAGCCAGAAAATCCCAAAGAATCAACAAAAAAAATCTCCTGTAACTAACACATGATTATAGCAAGGTTGCAGGATACAAGGTTAATATATAAGTCAATTGCTTTCCTATGTACTAGAAATTAATAAGTGGAATTTACAATAAAAAAAAACCCACAATACTTAAGCATCTTCTAAAACGAAGTAACTTAGGTATTAATCTAACAAACTATGTACAAGATCTATATAAGGAAAACCATAAAACTTTGATTTAAAAAAACAAAAAAAAAAGAAGATCCAAATAAACAGAGATAGTCCACATACATGGATAGGATTGTCAAGATGTCATTTCTTCCCAACTTGATCTAGAGATTCAAGGCCATACCAATCAAAATCCCTGCAAGTTATTTTGTGGCTACTGACCTACTGATTCTAAAGTTTATGTGGGAAGGGAAAAGGCCCAGACAGTGAACACGAAGAACAGTTTGGAGGACTGACACAACATCAAGACTTCCTATAAAAGCTACAGTAATCAGAGCAGTGTCGTCTGGACAAATAGATCATGGAATAGAAGAGAGAGCCCAGAAACACAGCCGAACTCATATACTCTACTGATCACTGACAGAGCAAAGACAATTCAATTAAGAAAAGATAGCCTTTTCAATAAATGGTGATGAAAAACTAGACATCAACATGCAAAAATGAATCTAGACATAGAACTTATACCTTTCATAAAAGTTTACTCAAAATGAATCATACACATAAATGTAAAACATAACACTATAACATTACTAGAAGGTAACACAGGGGAATAGGTAGGTGACTTGGGGTTTGTTGATGACCTCTTAGACACATACCAAAAGCATGATCCATGAAAGAAATCTATTGATAAACTTGACAAAATTTAAAAACTTCTGCTCTGCCCAAGACACAGTTAATAGAATGAAAAGCCAGAGACTGAGAGAATATCTTTGCAAAACACTTATCTGATAACGGTTATCCAAAATACACAACTCTTAAAACTCAATTAAGAAAATGGGGGAAAAGACTCAGTAAGAAAATGAACTGATTTTTAAAAAATGGGCAAAAGATCTGAACATACACATCACCAAAGAAGATATACAGATGGCAAATAAACATATGAAAAAATTTGCAACATCATTATATAATTAGGGAATCACAAATGAAAAATAATGAAATGCCTTTCAATACACACCTATTAGAATGGCCAAAACCCAAACTACTGACACCACCAAATGATGGTGAGGATACGGAGCAACAGAACTCTCATTCATTGCTGGTGGGAATACAAAATAGTACGAACTCCATTTGAAGGCAGTTTGGCAGTTTCTTACAGAAGTAAACATACTCTTACCACCTGTTCTAGCAGTCACAACTCATTGGTATTTACCCAAATGAACTGAAAACTTATGTCCATACAAAAAGTGTCTATGAGTGTTTACAGCGGTTTGTTCATAATTGCCAACACTTGGAAGCAACCAAGATGTCCTTCAGTAGGTGAATAGATAAATAAATTATGGCACATTCACACAATGGAGTATTACTCAGTGATTGTAGAGAAAGAACTGTCAAGTCATGAGAAGACCAAGAGACCTTAAATGCATACTGCTACGTGAAAGAAGCCAATCTGAAAAGCTTGCATACAGTATGATTACAACTCTATGACATTCTGGAAAAGGCAAAACTATGAAGACAGTAGTTAAAAGATTAGTGTTTGCCAGGGTTTCAGGTGGAGGGAAGAGATGACGAATACATAGAGCACAGGGCATTTTGGGGGCAGTGAAACTATTCTTTATGATACCATAATGATGGATACACATCATTACGCATTTGTCAAAGCCCATCGATTGTACAACACAAAGAATGAACCCTAATGTAAACTATGGACTTTAGTTAATAATAATCTATTAATACTGGCTCATCAACCTTAACAAATATACCACACTAATACAAGATGTTAACAGGGAAACCTGTGTGTGTGTGTGTGTGTGAAGTATATTGTGAGAAGTCTTGCTCCCACTGTTGTCCACATCCACTCTATTAACCATTTGTTAGTTTTGAGTATGTTTCAAGGGTTCTCTGGAAATAGTACCAAATATGAATATATTATCTTCCCCCTTCTTAAGGAATGAAAGACAGCATATAATACAGGTTGGCCCTTCCACTTAACAGCCTATTTTGGACATCATACCTATCAGTACAGAGCAAGCCATATTTTCCTGTAGAGGTCCCATAATTTACTTTAGCAGTCACATAGACACCTGTGTTGTTTCCAATCTGCCATTTTTACACACATACATGTCATTCTGAACGTATGCAAGCGTATCTGCTGAAATTCTTAAAAGTGAATGTCTAAAAGTATATGCATTTTTTACTTTGATAGATATTGCCAAATTGCCCTCTGTAAGTTATAGTCCCAACAGCAATCAAACTCCTACAGTTCTGGCTTAACAAAATGCTCTCAGCTTTATCCTGTAGATAAAACTACTCGAAGTGGGGGTGGGAGTGTAGGGGTGGTACCGGAAGGGAAATCACACATGCATGGGTTACCATCAACTTCCCAGACAAAAACAAGAGTTTAAAAGTTTGTTACCCACATAGTCCTTACCCAGTTGAAACTCAGTCTTGGGCTTGATGGCTGGAAGTTTACATTGCCATTCATAAGTATTTGGATAGGATCTCACTGGCTTAGAAAGCCCAGATAAAAGTTTGAGAATCAACTTATCATCCCATGGATTCTCAACAGTCAAATCTTAGAAGGAATGGGAACAAAAAAAGAGAATGAATTCAGTACCCAAGAATTTCCCCAAAGAAACTATAGATAAAACAAATGGAGACATTCATTAAATAAGCTTTCAAAAGCCTCATCATTAAAAGAGCACTGATTTAAATAATAACCGTTCTCAAATATCAAAATAGCTAGTTCTGCATAGTTCATTATTTGTTATTTTAGATCTACAAAGTCAGATCAGTATGTAGTTGTGAAAAAGGAAATGAACACCAAGCGCACCTGCTCCACTTGCCCAGAACTGCTAGATTCTGCCTTTAATATAATTATGTCTTAAAGGCAGACCTGGATCTTAGTTACTCCTAACATGCTCAGATATATATTCTTTAACTTGCTTTCCCACTTGGATTTACAAAACACAATGCCTTTCGATACTTATATTATCTATGAGCAATTTCCATGGATGAGATGTACTTTGGGTTCACAAAAGAAATAATTTCTAAAGGGAAGAATAAAGTTTCTGTCCAATTTATGCTATAAAAATGCTTTTAGTGGTAGTTTCAAAGACTAATCCAGCATGATTACCATGTACTTAGTGCTAAGCCTATGTAGGACACTGTTCTGAGTACTTTATGCTTAGTAATTCACTTGGTCCTCACAAGATTCTGAAGTAGAACCATCACATCCACTTTACAGAAAAGGAAAGAGGGCCACAGAGAATTGAAACGATCTTGGCCAAGATCATGTGACTGCCTCAGAGGAGACGCTAGGACTAGAACCTAGTCAGTCTTCAGAGTCTGTGCTCTTAGCCACTGTGCAAGACTATACAAGACTGTTTCTGAATAACCAGGGGAAAGGAGTTAAGCACTGAGCCTGTTTACAGTTCTGTAAAATAGGGATACCAGTCTTAAATTAAATTCCTGGCACAGAGTAGACCCTCCAATTCTAACTCCCTCTTTCAACAGTATTTGTTTTGATACTTTCTAAAATTAAAGGAGATTCAGTTGCCCTTCAAGTATGCTACCATTGTAGCACACTCCGACATGGTATGCAAGTTTTGTCTGAACTTGTGGTCTACTCAATGACATTCAAGTCCCTGTTCTTTGAGCTTCTTTCATGGAACAGCTTTCACCAGGCTATTGGCCTTATGCAGGGACACAAGTAGGACTGAATATGTGTTCATACTTGCAACATCAACATTCCCAAGTGAATTAGTCTGCATCCATTCTGCTTGGTGCCCAGCATTGGCATCTGATGCATCTTCTGCAACGGCGAGGTCAGTGTCTATGAGTTTACAAGCCTCAAGGCTCTGCTGTACCTCACTGGTTAGCACACCGTCTGCAGGAGGCTGGCTCACACGGAGCACGGATGCTGAAGATACATCTGTAGGGAACGCTGGTTCTGGGCTTTTCTCTTGAATGGGACTGAATGTGTTAAAGGGATAGACAAGAGGAAACAAAACACCACGTGATTACAAGTCTATTGGATTTGATCACACAAAAAGTCCCACAGAACAGTTTCCTTTCCATTCTGGGAATGACATTTCAAAATTGCTTCACAAAGAGTTGAGTAAAGCATTTTCTTCAGATAAACAAATACTTACAAATACAGCTAGTACAATATGAACAGAAATAAAATCAAAGACATGGAAATATATTCAATAAATAGGTGAGGGAATACACTGGATATTCTTCAGTGATAAACACTGGGAGGGATGGGTTTATTTCCCCAAGCTGTCATCTAAGTATCACTACTATTATCAAGACTGACTATTTAACTTTATCCCCAAATGGCTTTTTTCACAGCATTGAAACAAACAGAAAATGCCATAATCCAACAACCTAACACCAGTGTCTTTCTTTACGCACACACATATACATATATAGTTGATCTGTATTATTCATGGGTTCCATATTTGTGAATTCACCTACATGCTAAAAGTCATTTGCAAACCCCAAATCAATACTCATGGTGCTTTTACAGACATGCAAAATGGTGAAAAGTTTTAGTCACCAACACACGCGTTCCCAGGGGAAGTGAAATAAGGCAATGCTCTGCATTCTTGTCTCAGGTCTCACAGTATAAACAAGTGCCATTGCATGGTATACTTAGTAATGTGTTTTTCTGAATTTTTGTTGGTGATTTCGCTGTTTAGGATGTTCCCCAAGTGCAATGCTAAAGTGTTGTCTAGTGTGCCTAAGTGCAAGAAGGCCGTGATGTGTCTTATGGAGAATATGTGTTAGGATAAGCCTTCTTCAGGTATGAGTTACAGTGCTGTGGGCCTGAGTTCAATGTTAACGAATCAACAATGTTTATTAAATAAGGTGTCTGTAAACAAAATGTTGTGAACAGAGGCTCACAGGAACCTGTGTATCTCCTCTATGAATAACAAATGGCTCCGTGTTGGACAATGCAGAGTTTGCAGTGACTTTATACAAAAGAACCAGTGAAAATAATAAGAATTGACTGTGTATGTATTTTTATACACATAATTCTCCTCCACCTTCACATCCACATATGCACAAACATATGTATAAATTTTTACAAAATGTATATTTTGAGAAAAAGGACTTTGTACATATACCTTGATGTTTCATTCTTAATTAAAAAAAATTTTTTTTAACGTTTATTTATTATTGAGAGAGAGAGAGAGAGAGAGAGAGAGAGCATGAGCAGGGGAGGGGCAGAGAGAGGGGTAGGCATAGAATCTGAAGCAGGCTCCAGGCTCTGAGCCATCGGCACAGAGCCCGATGCGGGGCTCAAACCCACAAACTGTGAGATCATGACCTGAGCCGAAGTCTGTCGCTCAACCAACTGAGCCACCCAGGCGCCCCTCTTAATTTTTTTTTTTAAGTTTATTTCTTTTGGGAGAGAGAGAGAGAACGTGAGCAGGGGAGGGGCAGAGAGAGGGAGAGAGAGAGAATCGCAAGCCGGCTCTGCACTGTCAACGCAGAGCCCAATGTGGAGCTCAAAACTAACGAACTGTGAGATCATAACCTGAGCAGAAATCAAGAGTCGGACCCTTAACCAACTGAGTCACCCAGGTGCCCCTTCATTCTTACTTGACAGGCATTTTTCTTACTATGAATTTTTTAAAAAAAGAAACTAATTTTGGAATAGGAATAATTTTAGATTTAAAGAAACATTGCAAGGATAATAAAGAATTCCCAAATACTCCTCACCTTTCCTCTACTGCTATCATTTCACATTACAGAGGCTTCCCTGTCAAAACCAATAAACCAACATTTGTTATACTATTAACTAACCTCCAAACTTCATTTCGATGTCGCCAGTTTTTCCACAGGGCCCTTTATTTGCGCCCAGATCTGATCATGGGTACCGTGTTGTATTCAGTTGTCAGGTCTCCTTACTCCCTTCTCATCTGTGACAGTTTCTTAGTGTTTCCTACTCTCCCAAGACCTTGTCCTTTTTTAGGAGTACTGGCCAGGTATTTTGTAGAGTGTCCCCCGATTCAGGTTTCTTGGAGGTTTTCCTCATGACTAGACTGTGAGTATCGGTTTCAGGGAAGAATATTCCAGAGGTGGAGTGCCCTTCTCATTGCATGACTACCATGAGCTATCACTTGTGAAATTAACCTTGATCATTTGGAAAGGTCGTGTCTGCCAGGTTTCTCCACAGTCCTAGCATGGATTTGAATCACCACACTCCACCTAATCCAGTGGGTGTATGCTGGAATAGAATACTTTCCTGGTTTTTTGTAAGTATTGTCAATATTTTATTTTACTTAGTTAATTTTCTGTTCAGCCATTTCATATAGAAGGAGGACACAAATAAATCCTCCCTCTTCAGATCATGGCAATTTTAATCTATCCCATAAGCATAGCCACCAAAATCTATTATTGGGAGAAAATGTGGTAGTCAAATGGGAGTATTTCCAATATTTTATATTACAACAAAACATAGTAGAGGTACCCATGTACACAGAAAAAGCTGCTTCCAAACGCATTTGTATTGCTATTAAGTTATGTGAGTACCCAATTACTGTGGGTGCATAAGTCATCAATAAAACCCTTTTCCCTTCTCCACGAGAATTTGACTTTTGGTAACTTTCTAGCTCTTCTCCCCTGAAAACTGAAAACGTAAGAGTATCACTGTCAACACTGCTTATGGTAAAAAATAACCATTACTGGTAACTGCATTCTAGACTGAGAGAATTAGGAATATATGCTGGCAATCCACAGCTTCAGGCTTCAAGGTATGACGACTCTTGTAATAGGCCTGTCCCTTGTGGGGACTCTGGAATCTAAATCGAGTGTTGCAAGAGCCACTGACACACTAACACCCATGGAAATAAGGCTTCTAAGCCAGGGAACTTCTGTTCCCTCGGTCTTAAGTGTTTCCTTGCAACTTAATCATCTCACAGGGTCAAAGACAGCTATTACCCTGGCAACTGATTTTTGTCCTGTATAGGTCTATGTTATACCAAGGGTGGCTTACGGCAGTCTTGTGATTCAGACGTTTAGTTGCAGGTGGGAAGGTTGCAGGTGGGAAGATTGCTGGTGAGCCTATCGAGCAGCATTTTAAATTAAAAGGCAAGATCTGTTAATTTGCGTGTTTTTTTTTTTAATTATTAGTGAGTTGACCATTTTCTACATGTTTATTCATTTTCTTTCTTTTGTAAATTCTGCTTTTGTCCAATTTATTTACCGGAGTCTCGCTTTAAGAAGAGGTTTTTAATAACAAGAGGCAGCACAGTAGAGTGGTGAGAGCAAGCAAGGCTTTTGAAACTAGAGAAATGGGTTCAAATTCCAGTGCTGCAATCACAAGTTGTATGACTATAGGTCATCTATTTTTTTTTTTTTAACTCTCTAGACCTGGTTTCTTCATCTCTAACAATGAAAAGGATAGTTCCTACAATTAATTTACTGTAAGGATTAACCAAAGGGTACAGTGCACAAAAAGTGTCAGCATCATACGGGAATATAATAAATACTCGAAAATTGCAGCTACTCTTAGTGTCTGTTGCGTTTCCCAGACTATTCAAAACAGTGCAACTTTACTTCCGCAAAGCACTAGCGTATGCTGCATCTGCATTTTGTACCAATACCTAGGAGGCCGAAACATTCTATCTTACTCCTCTTGAAAGAAAGTTATTGCCTTTCTCAGTTAGAACAGATGTAAAGAAAGAGATGCGCATTTGCTAGGTTCCGCAGTAGTTTTCACGCGCCAGGGTCTTTCGCTTGTCAGAGTATGTAAGGCTCTGCTCTCCAAAGGAGTAGAAGTCAGTCACAGGAACTGTTCCCATAGACTCTCTGCTACCCCAGCTGCTTCTCTCACTGCCCTGATGTGGCCAGCGTATATGGCACATAGAGAGAGAGTACCTTCTGGCTTATCCCTGCGAGTCCATGAAGTCTCTGTTTGCGTCGAAGGGTAGGAATTAGGTATTCCACCACATCCTAAAAGCAAAGCTAGAGTGACAGTGGGTGACAGAAGCACACGTGCCCTCATAGTACCTGAACTTTCTGTCTTTTGAGGGTTCCACCACGTTTTCTTCACGAGAAGCCAGAGTCACGTGGGGGCACTGTTTTGCTACCACGTTTTCTGAAATATGGAGAAGATGAGAGAGAGACGTTATGCATGCGTGTGTCCATACACACATGACCTCATATGGTTATAAAGTCCAGGATTCCTTCTTATACCAACTTTCGTTGTAATTTCAAAATAGCATTCCATGGTAAAATGTTCCATAATGTTTAAAAATGGGAAAAAAAAAAAAATCACTAAAATTTTTTTTACCACCACTACCATTTGTGAGCATTTCAACTCCATACAATCCTTCAAGAGAAAAGGGTCGGAAGGTGGCAAGTCAGTTCTGGGCAGGATGAGCAGCCTACGGAGGTTACCGGTATGGTGGAGGGCACACCCTGCTTCAGGAGAACCTGAAGACAAGGACATGGAGAGAAAAACGCTGCAACGCTTCTGGGGGTGGGGGTGGAGATTTGCGGGTCCTTCTGTCTAACTGCTTTATTTAGTCCGTTAGTGTTTAGTTGGTTAAACTGATTTAGAGTGTTTGTATCTGGAAGCTACCTGGCAATACTCACCATCACTCCCTTTAACTAAAAACAAACCAATGAAAACTGTCTATGGAAAGACAAGCTAGGAAGGCAGAAATGTGGAGTATACCTCTACCAATGACGCTAAGACTACATACAGCCAGGTATTACACCGGACTAAACTATCAGCTAGTGCCTCACCAGACAGCTGCTAATCCTTTTTAGAACTAGAACACCAGCTTCTATTTATCTAACTGACGTGCAAATACTACAAGAACAGGCAATATTGACTCTCTGAAAGACTCTACTGAGTAAACTAGTTTTCCCAAATGGAAAACACTTGGAAAAATTTTTTTATTAAAGTGACAAGCTTGTGATGGCACTTGGCAGTTGTCCAAGTTTCAACTGAACTCTCCCTCAAAATCCAGAAAAGAAATGTAACATACTGAGCTAGTACTCTAAGAGAAACTTTTTAGTCTTTGGTTAAAAATGTATAGGTCTATAGGCTCAGACTTTATAGTGCAATATACTTCCACGACGTGGAGTGCAATTCTTTGAGCGTTCTTTCATTATTGCTTTGGGGAACAATTACTATTTTTAATAAAAGTGTCATCAGTGGGGCACCTGGGTGACTTAGTTGGTTAAGCGTCCGACTTCAGCTCAGGTCGTGATCTCACAGCTCATGGGTTCGAGCCCTGCATTGGGCTCTGTGCTGACAGCTCAGAGCCTAGAGCCTGCTTTGGATTCTGTCTCCCTCTCTTTCCCTCCCCCGCTCGTGCTCTTTCTCTCTCTCAAAAATAAATAAACATTAAAAAAAAAAAGTTTTTTTTAAGGTGTCAGCAGTATTGGAATTTGGCTAGTAAATTTGTAGTCATCAAAATGGTAAAGTGGTCCCAGACCTTATTGTATGTATTTTATTGGTTGGTATTTAATTTTAATAGGTTGGTAATAATTATTTGCACTCAACGCCAATGTCTTATAGTAAGGTTCAATTCAGATAAAGATCTTTGATACAGGAGTGTTATGTCTGGGGGAAATAAGGACTGTGAGTTTTGTTATTACTCTCGTGAGGTCAGTCATTAAAAAAAAAATACCTGATTTTCCCGAGTGTAGCACTTGGCTATAACTCTAATGTAAAATTTGTAGACATACACCAAGGACTAAAATTTGCTATTTTCTACTCTTAAAATAGACCTGTCCATAGTGGTCATTTTGTTTGCAGTAAGCATAACATAAACCTAAATCCTGTACAAATGGGTTGGACTTTGCATATCTATGTTCAAATGCTTCTATAGGTTTTCCTCCTGTTCCACCTATAATCTAAGGTATTAAATTTCTAAAATGCACAGACTTTAAGAAAACAATATACCAAAAGAAAAAAATCATATATGTAATAATACTGTAAATGGACTTGAAGCTTCTTCTTTATAATTTTTCAACTTCCATTTAGGATTTCCAAGAAGAAAGCTAATTGTGCAAGAACTGAAGCTGGCAGAAGACAACATGCTAACGTAGTGCCACACACACCTTTGTCTTCCAGAGCGTGCACGGA
This sequence comes from Acinonyx jubatus, assembly GCF_027475565.1. NCBI lineage: Eukaryota > Metazoa > Chordata > Mammalia > Carnivora > Felidae > Acinonyx > Acinonyx jubatus. Next base: position 102,396,355 of record NC_069388.1, on the reverse strand, counting down.
GTCCCCTGGTGGCTTGTGGAAAGGAGTAGATGCAAGCTGTGCAGCAGAGGTGAAGGCTCCCGGGCTCTTAGGACTGGGCGCCAGGGTTTTGTTGCAGCGGATGCCCCATACGGTTGAATCATCTGAGAACTCTTCAGTGTGAGGTACTTCCTGCAACAAAAGAGGAGCTGAAAAAAAAGCAGCAATCTCCTTCGTTCGTCCACAAAATGTAACACACTCATACTTTTTAAGATTCAAAAAATGAGAAATTAAAGTATTTTTTTAATGTATATTTATTTTTGAGACACAGAGACAGTGTGTGAGCTGGGGAGGGGCAGAGAGACAGGGAGACATAGAATCCCAAGCGGGCTCCAGGCTCTGAGCTGTCAGCACAGAGCCCGATGCGGGGCTTGAACCCACGGACTGTGAGATCGTGACCTGAGTTGAAGTTGGAGGCCCAGGCACCCCCCCCAAAAAATGAGGAATTAAAGAGAAAATACATGTCACCCCTGGCTAACATAGTCAAGGACATTGTGGTTCCATTCTCCCCAGAAGTGGGACACACCCCAGTGGAGTCGCACTGCATTCAAGGGTCACGTTTTATGTTCCAATTTTTATTTATTTTTTAATTTGAAAAGCCTAGATTTATAGAAGAGTTACAAAGATAGTACAGAGTTCCCATGTGCATTTTGTCAAACTTCCTCTGATGTTAGCATCTTATAGAATCCTGGCGCATCTCTAAAAACACTACTCCTATAGATGCTATTTGGATTTCATCATTTTTCCACATGTCCCTTCTCTGTTCCAGGCTCCAGTCCAGGACACATGTGGCATATAGTCTCCTCTAATCTGTGCCAGTGTATTGGTCTGTCTCAGTCTTTCTCACATGGACACTTTTGAATACTGGTTGGGAGCTGTGTACAATGTCCCTCCCATTTGGGTTTAAATTTGGCCTTTCATATGTTTAGACTGGGGTTATATTGATTTCAGGGAAGAATATCAGGGGTAAAGCGCCCTTTCTTGTTACATCCTATTAGGGGATATATGATATCAACACAAATTATTACTGGGGATAACCAGTAATAACCAATAACCAGATTAACCAATCAATCACCTGGTGAAGGTAGTGTCTGCTGGGTTTCTGCTCTGCAAGAAACTATTTCTTCCTTTCCTGACCCTTATTTATTCATAGCAAATCATAGTTAGCCTACACTCAAAAGGAGATGGGGTGCCTGGGTAGCTCAGTCAAACATCCGACTCTTGATTGTGGCTCAGGTCATGACCTCACGGTTCCTGAGATCGAGCCCCGTGTTACGCTCTGTGCTGACAGCGCAGAGCCTGCATGGGATTCTCTGTCTCTGCCTCTTCTCCATGCACGCTCTCTCTCTAAAAATAAATAAACTTTAAAAAAAAAAAAAAAAAAGGGAAGTAAATGAAGATCCACTTCCTGGAGGGAGGGATATCAAAGAATTTGTGGACAGATGTTAAAACAATCACATTGAAAATGTGAATGAGATACTGCAAGGCTATACAAATACCTTGTTCCTTCTTAAAGTTTCACTCACTAATTTTAATATTCATTTATGGATCTAGCTTGGAACAATGATTACTGTGGTGTTCTAATGGCTTTTTCTATTACCACTCATTCCTTCTCCGTTTATTACTTCTCATTTTTACTTCTACTTATTAATTCTTCTGTAAGGAAGTTTTGTTTTGTCTTGTCTCCCATTTATTTATATCATTGTTGATATTTATTTTATTTCTTGGGTTATAATCCGATACTACCTTATTCTATTTATTTTCTTGTTCAAATTGTGCCTGGTCTGGCCACTGGCTTATTCAGGTTGGCTCCTGAGTTCTTTTGTTATGCCATCTTTTTTTTTTTTTTTTAAAGCACTTCCTTACTTTCTGGCACTACAAGATGCTCTAAGCTCATCTTGTATTTTTCTTCTTCAGCCTCAGAATTAACTGTTTCTCCAAAAATGCAATGGCCAAGTTTTAGAGTCTATACACAGAGAGAAACTGCTGAGTCAGAATTACACTAGGCAAAGCCCTTTAGTTGCCAATAAAATGCCACCCATGGTTTTAATATGCGGTGCACAGATTTTATATAGCCACCGTATCTCCTCCAATGCTGGAGGAAACACTGGCTATTGTTTCTTCAGATGAACACAGGATAAAGCAATTGGCTTATGCTTAGGGACAGGATGCAAAAAATTCATCATGGATTTTTTGGCCAAAACACATCTGGTTGAACAGTTCGGTGAAATGCATCTATGAATTGATGCCACTATATTTGAAATCCAGTCCATTATTTGGAAGTTTTTAAGAAGGCCAAAAAGTTCATCAGAAGGATTAGTGAACTGAGTGATAATTTGTTCAGAGAATCCACTGTGGGGGCGCCTGGGTGGCTCAGTCAGTTAAGCGTCCGACTCTTGATTTTGGCTCAGGTCATGATCTTACGGGTTCGTGAAATCAAGCCTCATATTGGGCCTGTGCTGAGAGCATGGAGCCTGCTTGGAATTCCTTCTCTCTGCTCTCTCTGCCCTACTCTCTCCCTCTCTCAAAATAAATACATAAATAAATAAATTAAAAAACAAAAACAAAAACAGAATCCACGGTGGAATTAAAACTACGAACCAGGGTTTAGCACAGCTTTTCAGTGCTAGAGTCTGACCCCTCACGGTCAGAGGGCTGGGCTGGGTGAGTGGAGAAAAGCACAGCACCCACATAACACACTCAGGGCGAGAGCAGAAGCTGCCTATGGGCTGGGCACCCTTGCTGCTCTGACAGAAGAACGCTGACGCTTGTCTGCTGAGTTACACTGATGAAGGACCTTCCAGTTTAATTTAGACTTGGGATTTCTAACATTCCACTGGAGGCCTCACTTCTTGGGTTTGGAAAAAAATATATCTCCCACTGGTTCCTCCTGCCAAAGGAAAGGCTCTTTGAGGGCAAGGATCATATCATTTTTTAGTTTCTGTATCTATCACCGTGTACGATACACAGTAGATGCTTGAATAATTGTAGAATAATGTTCCGACCCACTCTTCATATTACATTGTACTTTTCAGGACAGTTTAATATACACTAACTCATTTGATTGACATAATAATTTGGTAAAATGAAGGGCAAAGAGATATAAGACTAATTTCATGGATGAAGCAGTGATTCACTCACATTTGGTTTTGAAGGAAATCTGCTCATAGAGCGTTCTCCAAAGGTCCTGGCTCCCGTGGGTTTATTTTTAGGCTGTGGTAATCTAAGGAAAGATTTCTAGAATTATAAATTGTAAAATATGCTACAGGGGATACTACCACATAACTAAGACTGTTAGAAACGTTTTCCATTTATCTTATTTGACTGGTAAGATATTTACTTATTTACACATTTACACATTCCTTACTTTTACAGTAGTTGTAGAAAAACTGAATGCCAGTTGAATTAACTTGACTGTACACATCAAAATAGATCTACAGTAACTTAAGAGAGGATAGAACATATAAAATCTCTACTACACTGAGGTATAAATAGGACAAAAAGAGAGGTAGAGCTATCACCAATAGAAGGTCATGGGTGCCATACATCGTATTTCTTATCTCTAAGACTAGGTCTAGCTACGGAACTTCCTTCTGAGCTGATCAGACTGTTTCCTTTCTGCCTCAGTGTGAATCTCTCCAACACCGCGACACTCTTAATTCACACTGACATCTCTCTTTCCATGATTTAAACTGTAAACTGTGAAAATTCCTGGAGCTACCCCATTTTACTCCCACATATGGCTCCCTGGTGATCTTTCAGCTTAAAACATCTCTCTGTAGCATAACCCAATATAAGCCACTTCCTTTTCTACTTTATCAATCCTGCAAATACAAACAGAGCATGTATGGACACGTGTACTGGTAAACTCATTCATACCTAATTCAACTTCAAATCTATAGAATCCTTCAGTTCTCTGATAATTTGTAACCATACTGTTTTCCTGTCAACACATGCTTTTGCTATGGGAGGTCTGCTTCCTCATAACTCTGGTGTCCAATGCAGATCTGGACAACTTTAGCAAGAATCTTCCAGTCATGTGGTTAAAATGCTCACCAGTGGCAGAGCTGGCACTGGTACGCAGACCATCTGATCAGTGAGCTACATTTTCTCACTATCCCGAGTCTCAGAGGAACCTCTGCCGGCATCTCATGTCCCTCTGACAACACCCATCTCCTCCGGTCCACCACATCTCTTCCAAACCCGGAGAAAAACCTGGCTGGCTGTTTCCTCAGGTGGACACAAGATAAAGCAATAATTAAGTGTGTCTTTACCCATAATTTTCCTTGTTTCCATCCTCGAACACAGGAAAAGCAGATGACAAAGAAGAGATGATCTTATTGACTCCCCAAGCCCCAGAAGAACTTGCATTTTCTGCATTGGAGTAAAAAGTAGCATTTTATTATTGTATTAGGAAAAAACATTTATACTTTATGCTAAACTTCACCTACAAGTAAAATGGAACAACAGCTTAGAGAAAAGAACTGACACAGTTTTCAAATACTAGGTAACAAGATAAGTCACTTTGTAGTGAGATGAAGGGACTTAACTGTGGTCACAGGGTTTAACACTCAAGCCTGTAGGTCTTGAGCTCCTGTTACATGCAAGGCACGGTATTCATCATTCTCCTAAAACATTGCTCTGGTCACCTGACTCACTGAAAAAAGCTCTCTGTGGCTTTTCTTTCCATTTCCTGTAAGAAAGAATTGACCTCTTAACTTTATATTCTGAGGCCTCCCGAGACTAATGATCCTATTTATCTTTATGATGATCTCGGTCTGGCTTCCAGCATAAAACCTGGGACAACAAATGTGGGCTCCAACACTCCACCCAGGCCATTACTCGAGCCAGGCAAGGCTCAAGTCATACCTCAAGTACTCAGCTTTTCCTGGCCATTCCTTACTCACCAGGATTTTGTCCTTCTATTATTTTCTAAGAAATAAAACCAATCTGTGACATATATTTAGTCCCTTTACAAACACTATCACAGTTTTTTATTTCATGCATTGTCTGCCCTTGTGGGACAAGCTAATCAAGGGAAGGGCAATTTCGTGTATATTCCTTGATATTTCCTGTGGCAACCACCCACAATGCCTACACTTAGTAGTGTTTTAACAAATTATTACTTTGAAACTGGGCCTCAAAAGCATCTTCATTTTGATCTAGAGATGGCCATTCATCTTTGTCATCAGAAATATCAGGAAGCGTCGGAGCCTGAAACATATTCATGATGAAACCTTAGAAGAATAAAAAGAGTAATTGTAAACATGATTGCAAAAGAGCTTTCATTAATTTGTCGCCAGATGCTACACATTGAAACAAGAGGCTTTACCTAATGCTTCTTTTGTGTGCACGGTGGGTGATGGCTGTACCCTGGATGGGGTTGCCTGAACCATTCCCAGTGACGTGTTTGGAGTTGTGTGAAAAGAACCTGTGTTAACAACCTTATGTGTTTCAGACCCTATAAAGAAAATGGGACAAAAGGCATTACCAGCAGAGAAATCAGAACAATTTAGAAGGCACAAAATTTAAGGAACATTGCAATGAGAACATTTTATTATTGCTGATAATTACCACTAAGGACTTCTATTATTATAGTGCTCACATATCTTTCACTTTTATTTTTATAATAGTCCCATGAGGTAGGTAAGGCAAGAATTATCCTTTTATGGGAAAGGAAATGACAGTTCAAAGAGATGAAGCGGCTTGGTCTCAGATCAGATCAAATCAGCCGCCTTGTCATAAGTAGCACCCTTCGCTCCACTGTCCCCTAAGAAATACATGTTAATAGTCACACAGTGAATCTTAAGACTGGCTTTCCATCTTACTCAGCTGGAGCCCGGACAACGGCATAAAAGGCCCCGTAAAGCCTGGGCGGGACCTGCTCACTCAGACCTCCTCTTCCTCCTCCTCTTCCTCTGACTCACTCCAGCCACCTCAGTCTCTTCACTGTGCATAGAAACCATCAGGGAGATTTCTCATCTCAGGGCTCTGCATTTGCTGTTCTCTCTGCCTGAAACAAGTTTTCCAAGCTAGCTGCATGGGAAGCTCCCTCCTTTGGGACTTTATCCAAAATATCACTCTGTGAGCATCTTTCCCGGTCACCTCTGACATTTCAATCCCCTCCCCCTGACACTCCCTTTCCCCCTCTGTGCGGGTGGGAGGTTTTGTGTTTTCTGTTTATAACTCCATCCCTAACTACCTGGAACAGTACCTGGCATCTGGCAGGTGCTCAGGAAGTCTTGGTGAAATGCAGGTGTTCCCAGCTGTTTCGAGCAGCTTTGTTCCCCACTGAACCGTCACTCGAGAGGATACCAGTCACATAGGGCAAGTGACTGCACAATCGATGTATCTTGTTTTGTTCACAAAACTTACCTTGTATGCAAATGCCTCTAACAAAGTAGTACCAAATAGAAGTGTAATCCTAATTAAACTTATAATTACCTTTCCTACCCCACAATATATTAAAGATAACTCTTGTTTTAGGTAAATCTGCTGAGAAATTTAATAAAAAAGGTTTCACGAAATCAAATTTCCAAAGGATTCTACCTAAAAAGATATGACCAAGAAGCAGATTTCTACCTTTACTTGAGATGGTCTGGGGCTTCTCTAACCCCAAATTCTAAGAATTGGAAAGTGAACACCCCAGTTCATTAAGGCTTGAAGTCTTCATGAGCCACAGCCACCCAAAAGACCTCTGAGTGACCTCAAGAAGCCTGGGCAAAGAGGTCAGAAACAAATTTAATATAATTAAACATTACCTTCTTTTATCTCTGCCCCACTCTGTGGTTTGAATTCATGAGTACTTTTAGTCACACATCTGAAAGAGAACACTCTTGAGACAAACTGACTCCCCAAAACAAACAATAAACAATGTCAGCAATTACAAGCCTGTTTACTTAAAGTACGGACGGAAGTGCTTAGGTGTAAGTAAATAAAGTGTTTTGTTTTTTCTTTCATTTCCTTTTGAAGAAAAGAATTCTTATAGATCAAGGTCAGGTACTACATGTTGCCTTGACACAGTGGGCCTGTATTCTAACATCATGATAATCACTCCTGTATCTGGGAGGGCAGGAAAACTGCCTCTAATTCCAATGACCCCATTTATTACATAGGCTAAAGGGCTCACACCCAGGTCCAGGCCTTGGTGAGCAATGCAGCTGGCCACAGTCATGCTATGGGAAGCACTGGTGTGCTTTAGCTGTGATGCTGAGCCAGTAGCCACATAGCATGGTTCTGCCGACTTTAAGAGTTCTCAAGAAATAAAAAAGATGTCACACAAGACATTTATATCACAGTTTAAGTACAGTCACGATAGTGGACCTCATTTGTCTATTTAACATTGCTAAAATTCCCTTAGCAGGGACCATGTTAGGGTGTAAGTATAAAGTACAACACACTTAATTTTATAAATCCTCACTAAACTGTCTTAAAAACATGAGTTCTTACATGAGATTCCAGACAAAGGCATCTTTTCTCTGCCACGGTAAGCTGTCCTGGCTAGTGAGAGTACCAACGGTCCATTCAGTCCCTTGCCTGGGCCGGGGTCAGGGTCAAGCTGAGGTGCTTCTGACTGAGATCTGAATGTTCATTAGGTTAAAGAGTTTCACAGTTTTATAGGGACAGCTCGTCTGGCCCCTCCAGCCTCATGGCTCTGTCTCTGCTGGGGCGGATGGGACACGCAACATCTTTTTCAGCCTGTCACTGCTCTCCTGTTTTTATCATTTTATAACTGTGTTAACAGTGAAGAACTAATAAGGTCATAGACTCCAATGACGCAACAGTTCTTTTTTTACATACACTGTATGACACAGGACACAGGTCTGAATTATTAATCTAATGTGAGTGAAAAAGCATTTTAAATATTATTTCCAGGAGAAATCATTGATAAAAGTTAACCTCAGATATTGAGAAGAACCGGTCCTTATGAGCCATAATCTGTGCTAAGGAGTTTAGCCCAAGGGAAGGGTACAAGTTACACAGTCGCTCTCATTTTTTCTAACGGATCAATAAAATTGCTGTATGTAAAAAGAGAGAAAGAGCGTGTCGAAGTCACGGGAGGTAAAAATTTAAACAAAGTAAGTTATTATTTATAAATTATAATTTATGAAATCTAGGAAAATCCCTCAAAATTTGGGGAAAAAAATCCCCAAAGCAGTGTACAACAGATGGGTTTTGGCATATCGTGTAATGGATATGAATCCCAAATTACTCCTGGTGGGAAGCTAGAAGGATCAGGAGAACCCATGTGAGGAACACATAACTGATGAACATAATGAACATGACTGATAAGTATTATCTGGACAGTAATAATCACTACGTGTATTCAAGGCCAGTAAGAAAGGCCATTTCAGTTTAATCACAGTTTAATAGCTGTACATTCTCCAGTTACAAAAAAAAAAACAAAACGGTGAGTTTCAGGTACTGAATATTCTTAAGGGAAGAGAGAAGTATGAAATGAAATGAAATGAAGACTCTAAAAGAAAAATAGTGTAATAAGTCTGAAAGATTTGGGACGATTTCGGTAACTTTTTCAACATGTCCATCTACAGATTACAGTAAAAACAGGAATCATTCATCTTTTATATACTGTTCTTGAAACTGCAGAACATGTAAAGAAGCTGACAAATGCCACTCCCGTCACTATCGTCTCTAGGACGACCTTCACCTTACCCGTCATCTTTTCTGGCCACTGGAAACATGGAGTCTGTCACTGGCTGGGCTGCCAGAGGAACAGGAAGAGATACACTCTGGCTGATGGCTGGGGACACCGAAGCGGCAGTGACAGTATTTGCCATAGGAGGAGCAACGGGTGTTGCCTCTCTGGGTCTCTCCCCCATGTTCTTTGAGGTCTGCTGATTGATGGCTGGAAGACACAGAGCTCTCGGTTCCTGCTGGGAGCCTGCACTTGGCCCCGAACGTGCCGGATTAACCTTTCAAGTTAAGCAAACAAAAACAAGGCCGTGAAGTCCGGAGTACCACTCATGAGGTACTACAGCTTTTCAAAGAATGGCATCTGTCATCAGTAGCTTCCTCTCCCCTTGTGGCATCCCCACACCCTTCAGGTACAGCCAACAACAACAAGGGCCACTTTACATGATGGATGCTTTTGTAGCTCCTTCACCACAGATAAAACTGGGCAGCACCTATTTCCTGAGATAGGAAATAACGAGTCCCTACAGTTTTAGCAGTGTTTAATAACTGTCTTATTTCTCTTAATTTTGAGAAAGGACCAATAAGTCAATGCCCTCAAATGCTCATAATGGTATTCCCTTCATTAAAATACACTTGGTAGCCATCTTCTCTCTAATGAGGAGATGTGAATCTAACTTGCAACAATAGCTTCCACAAAAACATGGCTTACAGTGGGAAGGCTGACAAGCTCTGGACTTAAAACCTTTGTTTTTCGACTGATGGGCACTTAGACTGTCACTGCACACTCTTGTGTTAAAAAGCTAAAAGACAGTAGAGTTCATTCCTCACCATATAAAAGTATTCTCACAAATTGTTAAAAAAAAAAAGGCACCAACTTCTATGGCAAGAATAGTTAGTTCACAAACAAATGGATAAAATATAAAAAGTTCATTTTTACTAGTCATCAAAAAAAGTAATCAAAAATGACCTATCCCATTTTCTCAGCTACCAAACTAAAAACAGATCAAAATTAATAATAATATTCAATTCTGAAAACATGTTTTGAAAAGGAATAATCAGACTTTCCATACCAGATATCAAAACTTACAACAAAGCTATGGTAAATATACAATATGGAATGATCAAGAAGAAACCTAGTAACCGAAGCAAAGGTACATTTTAGAAACAGATCTTGTATATTAAAAATTTAGCATGCGATAAAGATATTTTAAATCAAAGGGGAAAGGTCGAGTAGCTCAGTAAATGATTTGGGGGCAACTGACAATCCGTTTGGGAAATATATCCTTATGCTATCCCAACACAAAAGCAAGCTCCATAAAGGGAGGCTTCTGGTTAAAGACAGTGGCTTAAATATGTGCTTTATCATCCACTACCTCCAAAACCTCACCAAAAGGTTGGTAAAGTAATTCTAACACCTAAAACAACAGTTGGAGGAGGCTGATCAGGAGAAAAGTTCAGACATATAGATACATCCAGAATGGAAATGAAAGTGGAGCTGAAAGCATGAACTAAGAAAATTCTGAGGGAAAATGATTCCCCTTCGAGAACATAGCATCCAGCCTAATTATCACCCATGTGTGAGGGTACAAGCAAAAAACTAATCGCTCATATATGCTTTTTTAAAAAAAGCTCCTAGGGACTGTGTACCACCAAAAGGGGGCTATTAAAAGGAAACAATGCCATAGGAACTAGAAAATAAGCAGGGATACACCACTGGAGAGGAGTCAGGAGAGGACAGCTGCTTGGGGGCCAGTGTGGAAGAGATAGACAGATGGTTCTGGGAGGCATGTGGCCAAGAGAAGTGAAACTAAGAGCGTACCTGATGTACTTGAACATAATGAAACATATTTCTAGTTTCTCCCAAGAGTTTAGAGAGAAATAACTGATAAGTATCATAAAAATATAGCACAGGAGAATAATGAAACAATTATTTTAACAATTTCTTGGAATTATCTAAAGAAAACAAATTACACAAAAAAGGAAATCCAACTAAATAAGAAAAATATGTAACAATCCAAGAGCAAAATGAACAAAGTCAAATTTAATTTAAAAAATTAATTTTAAGAAAATAAAGACAAATTTAAAAAAAATTCTTAAAAGTTTTTTAGAAAAAAAAAAACAGCCACTAAATGTATTTTTAAAAGTCCAAATTTACCTGTGATTAGAAATAAACACATCAGATGGTTAAAAATATTTACGATAGGTAATGTTAGCCAAGCATATACAAAAAACACGTACTTTTATTCACTATTATGAGTGTAAAACAGTAAATTTTTGGAGGACAGATGGGCAGTATTTTAGGTGCACAAACTTCAGCAGCAATTCTACTTTTCTGTGTCTTTCCTAGAGTAATAATCTCATATGTACAAGAATGCTCACTGCAGCATGGTTTATAATAGTTTCCACATGACACATGCCCTTCCTAAAAGGTATGAGAGTAGACTGTGATGCTATTAAAATCAGTTGGATCTCTATGTAATAACAAGGAAAGATCTGTAAGGTGGGTTAGGTAGAAAAAGCACAAAGTAAGCCTTATACAGGCTAACTGTATAAGCCTGTATATGTCAATTGTATACATATTTATGTGTTCATGCATAGTAAAGTTCTGGAAAAATGCAAACTACATAGTTAGTAACCATTCATTTATATACGTGTAACTATACACACACATGCACATCCACATATATAACATCTTTGCTTTTATAAAATCATAGTCATGCATTTTTATAATTTTCAAAATATGTAAGAAATTAAAGTGTTACTAGAATGAAACCAGACCACTTTCTTACATCATCCATAAAAGTAGACTCAAAATGGATTAAAGACCTAAATGTGAGACCTGAAACCATAAAAATCCTAGAATGGAACAGACAGTAATTTCTCTGACACTGGTCATAGCATTATTTCTCTAATACGTCTCCTGAGGCAAGGGAAACAAAAGCAAAAATAAACTATTGGGACAACATTAAAGTAAAAATCTTTCACATCAAAAAAAAAAAAAAAACAAAACCCAAGAAAAAACAAAAACAAAAACCCAAAACTGTAACAAAACAAAAAGGCAACTTACTGGGAGAAGATATTTGCAAATGACATATCCAATAAGGGGTTAGTATCCAAAATAAATAAAGAGCACAACTCAACACCAAAAAAAAAAAAAAAAAAAAAAGAAAGAAACCACAACAACCAAACATGGGTATAGGACCTGACTAGACATTTTTTCCAAAAAAGACATTGAGATGGCCAAAAGACAAATGAAAAGATGCTCAACACCACTCATCATCAGGGAAATGCAAATCAAAACCACAATGAGATATCACCCTCACACCTGTCAGAATGGCTAAAATAAAAAAGTCAGGAGGGGTGCCTGGGTGACTCAATCAGTTAAATGTCCGACTCTTGATTTCTGCTCAGGTCATGATCTCAGGGTTCATGAGTTCAAGCCCCATGTCGGGCTCTGCACTGCCAGTGTGGAGTCTGCTTGAGATTCTCTCTCTCTCTGTCCCGCTCTCTCTCTCTCAAAAAAAATGAATGAACTTTAAAAAAAATAAGTTAAATTACATTAAATTGAAAAAATGTCAGGAAATAGCAAGAGTTGGAGAGGATGTGGAACCCTTGTGCACTGCTGGTGGGAATGTAAATGGGTGTAGCCACTGTGGAAAACGGTATGGTGGTTCCTCAAAAAATTAAAAATAGAAATACCATATAGTTCAGTAATCTCACCACTGGATATTTATCCAAAGAAAACAAAACAGTAATTTGAAAAGATATATACACCCCTATGTTTACTGCAGCATTATTTATAACAGCCAAGATATGGAAACAACCTAAGTGTCCCTTGGTAGATGAACAGATAAGGAAGACGTAGCATGTGTGTGTGTATATATGTATGTATATAACATTCCACATATACACACAATGAAATACTATGCCACCACAAAAAAAGGATGAACCTAGAAGGTATTGTACTGAGATAAATCAGACAGAGAAAGGCAAATACCATATGATTTCACTCATATGTAGAAGTAAAAAACCAAAACAAAGGAGTAAACAAACAAAAAGCAGAATCAGACCTATAAATACAGAGAGCAAAACTTATGGCTGCCAAAAGGGAGGGAGGTAAGGGGATAGGCAAAATGAGTGAAGGGGAGTGGGAGATACAGACTTTCAGTTATGGAATGAATAAGCCACAGGAATAAAAGGTACAGTAGAGGTAATGGCATTTTAACAGCATCCTATGGTGAAAGATAGTAGCTACACTTGTGGTGAACACAGCATAACACACAGAGAAGCTGAATCACTACGTTGCACACCTGAAACTAATGTAACATTGTGTGTGAACTATATTCAAAACACAACAAAACAAAAAAAAGGAACAAAAAAGAAGAAAGGTTGTATGCCTGGAATACATCAGGAAGCAAGGCAAATGTAGCATGACTTTGTAAGAACAAAGGGGCAAGAAAACTTTTGGTGTGATGTATATGTTCACCATCTTGATTGTGATGATAGTTCTATTGGTGTACATACATGTCAAAACTTAGCAAATTTTACACTTTTAATATGTGTAATATATTATATGTCATTTATACCTTTATAAAGCTCTTAAATAAAAAGAAAAAATCTAAAAAAAAATTAAGGTGTTTATCTTCATTGTATCCTATGTCATAGGCAGACATATACTATGTGATCACTTAAGCAGCCATTATGTAGCTTAAATTTATTCTCAATCAACCCCATTCCTTAATAATTTTAAGAAAATCATGTGACTCTAACACACTCATCACCTCTCCCCGCTTCCAACATGAAACAATGGCAAGCAAAATACAACTAGACAATTAATTAATCAAATTATTAAATTCATATTCTCATCATATAATTATGTCACTGTATTAAAAAATCCAGAAAAGACTACATATATGAATACATAAACACATAAGTATGTACATACACACATATAAAAGCATAGTCTTTGTAACTTCCTTTTCTCATTTTACATTTTGAATACCTTTCTGTGTCCAATCGTAAAAATTTGGAAAGCTAGTATCTAAATTAACATCAGAATTAACTCTAAAAATATAGCACAGAAAGGAGCAAGTAAAAACAGAAATCAGTGTTACTGGTTGCTGAATGAAAAACATTCAGCAAAGAGCATGCACATACCTCAGACCTTTCCTGAAAAGCAGGCAGGGTCTCCTGGGACGTCTCCACCACCTGATGCAACTTCTTATGAAGTTCATCCATTTTCTGTTTTAATAGTTGTTCTTCAAAAGCATTTGCTTCTTTTCTTTTCATATAATGTCTATCTTCATTTACTTTAGGAAAGAAAAAATGGTTTCCATGCAAGTTTAAATTCAGGTCATCACAGGAATACACAAAAAATGAGTGAAAGGTTATTTTTAAGATGGCAATTTTTTTTTACTAGTCTTTTCCACGTACATTAGGTTATTAGCACTGAAAGGTGTATTACCTTTTAATTATAATTTTTACCTGCCTTTGGGATGGTTATTTTTAATTTCAGGGCTTGTAAGGTACAAATTTACAATGTTGACCAATAAAAAATATTTGATAATAGCACAATGATAATAATCACTTTTTATAAAAGTCATGATTCTACAGATCATTTGAAAGTGGGCAGACAAAAGATCTAAATCTCCAGTGCTTTCTGAGGACGAGGAGTCCAGTACCCTGAAAGTTCAGTGCCTCACATGTACTGCAGTAAGTCTCACTTGCAAAGGCAATTAACATAACCATATCACATTCAAATCAGATCCTTTGGCTAAGACTTTATGTCCTAGTGTGTGAAAGAAAAATGCATCTGTGCATGGCACAAAATGGGTCCTCCATGAGTGTTAACTGCCTGTTCTCTCAGTTGTTGAACAAATGAGAAATGATAAACAAAAAAGGCCAACACAGAGCGGCTCTCGTCCACATGACTTAGATGGTATAAAAGCCCTGAGTGGAACAAAGTTCCACTTTCCTCTCTAAAGTTCATGTTGTTACAGCAAAGACAAGCACAAACTTTGGTGTTAACACTCATGGTTTTCTCTGTGAGGAACAAAACTTGACCTACTACGCAGCCATAGATAACGTGGCACTTTGATCAGAGGGCTCCTTCTGAATGTCTTCTTTGTTGTTCTTGCAGATTTTAGAAAATCTCTTCTCAATTCCAGTTCCTAACCTAATCCTTTCACAGTACAAATAACTGACCTACAGGTTTAAAATTGCTGTATACAGAAGTTCAAATCCATTCAGATGATATTTAAAAGCTTAAAATATCACTAAAATGAAGGCAACGTTGGTATATCTATTTAATCTACATTAGTGCTATATCAACTCTGAGCTTTGCTGTCAAGACATCAGTGTAGTCCCCTGGACAAATGCGGCCGCTACACTTTTCAGGAAAGGTCTGAGGTATGTGCGTGCTCTTTGCTGAATGTTTTTCATTCAGTAATTGCATTTAATAAAGATTTCTAGGCTTCAGATACATGAGCTAGAGACTTTTTTTGCAGATTCTTTCAGCATAGTCAATTACCTGTTTAAAAAGGGAATTACTCAAGGTTATTATTTTAAGTGACTAGAGTATCTCAGATCACAAGACTGCAAGTACCCCATTGTTCATGCTTTCTCCGTTGACTGTATTTCTGGGCTCTCAGCTCTTCAAAGGAAAATTCGGATTCTCCACGAATAAGCTTCTCCTTGCAATACATAACAACCTGCTGAACATCAGCTTTGGCTGCTAGAGACGGTTGTGCAGAATATCCTGATTTGGAAATCATGATCACCCTTTGCTCCCTACAATGGGGAAAAATGTATTATTTACAACAGTGTACTAAAACAGCTCTTGAATGACACTAATTAATAGATTATTGCACTGATGATACTTGCATTTTCGACTCTTTATTGCAAGCTGAAGAAATCACCCCAGAAACTTCTGAGCCCTAAAAAGACAGAAAGGGAACATCAGCATTCACTTATCTGAAAAGAAACTGCCATCCAAATTATTTCACAAAACAATAAGAAAGTGTTAGAGGGGTTCTGTAACTAGATTTATATATATTCTTTAAAATTATAATTAATTCAATCATAATCAATTATTGATTATTAATCTTACAACTTTTTTTTTCTTTTTTTTTAAATTTTTTAATGTTTATTTGTTTTTGAGACAGAGACAGAGCATGAATGGGGGAGGGTCAGAAAGAGAGGGAGACACAGAATCCGAAACAGGCTCCAGGCTCTGAGCGGTCAGCACAGAGCCCGACGCAGGGCTCGAACCCATGGACCATGAGATCATGACCTGAGCTGAAGTCAGACGCTTAACTGACTGAGCCACCCAGGCGCCCCAAATCTTACAACTTTTATAACTAAGAGTCCAATAGGAAAATGATTTTAAAAAATTCCTACTTGGTAATAGAGAAGGGCACTTATTTCCCTCCAATCAACAGACAAGGAGCTGGACCACAGTGCCTATGTGTTCTGGGATTAATATTCCAAAATCCTATATTAATAGAAACAAAAATCATAAAAATTTCCTTCTGGTACTATTCTATCCTCAGGAGTTCCCAATGCTAGGACTGATTCACCAAACAAATATTTATTGAACATCTTATACATGTCCTGAACTGAGCTAGGTCCTGGAAATGTGACCATAAGTAAGACCTATCTCTGCTGTCTAAAAATTTACATAGTCGGGCGCCTGGGTGGCTCAGTCGGCTAAGCGTCTGACTTCAGCTCAGGTCATGATCTCACAGTTCATGGGTTTGAGTCCTGCATTGGGCTCTGTGCTGACAGCTCAGAGCTTGGAGCCCGCTTCGGATTCTGTCTCTCCTCTCTCTCTGCCCCTCCCCTGCTCGCTTACTCGTTCTCTCTCAAAAATAAATGAGCACTTAAAAAATTTTTTTTTAAAGTCACATAGTTGGGGCAATAGGAAGCAATGAGGCTGGCAAATGTGTAGAATGTAAAATGAGATAGTTTGAGTATCTATCAAAGTGAGAAATGCATATTCTGCATCTAAGAATGTGTTATATGAATAAAACTTGTAACATGCACTAAGGACAGAGGCCTTTCTGCTAGAGTCAGCTTAAAGGAGGTCCTTAGCAAACTGAAAGAGAAACTGTAGTACAAAGAGGAAAGGTACTGGAAAACAGGCTAGGGGAAGCAGAGACTTGAGCAGAAGAGATCTCAATAGGGCAAAAATCTCAACAAAGAACAACAAGCACAAGTGAAAGACCACCTTTCCCAACTGTGATGGCTGGGAGGGATGCAGTTACATTTACTGGTTGGTGGCAGAAAACTGACAGATGTCATCTAATGGCTTTTGTCTCATTAAAATAGTATTTTTGCCAGCTCCCAAAGGAAAGGTTAGAGACAGCCAGGTCCTAAGTTTGAGGAAAGTGAAAAGAAGCTTAACATCATTGTAATGTGGCATTAGACAGTGAAATGGGACATGTAGGAAATACATAAAACATAGTGTCAACCAGGAAACTGGAAACAATTTCTGGGGAGTAGTAAAGCCCTGGTTAAGGTTATAGGTACTATTGTTCCAAGTTCCTGAGGTTTTTTTTTTTTTTTAAGTTTATTTTTATCTATTTTGAGACAGAGAGAGAGAACATATGTGAGCAAGGGAAGGGCAGAGAGAGGGAGAGAGAATCCAAGCAGGCTCTGTGCTGTCAGCTCCCCCTGACATGGGGGTTTGATCCCATTAACCATGAAGTCATGGCCTGAGCTGAAGCCAAGACACTTGGACACTTAAATGACTGAGCCACCCAGGTGACCCAACCTCCTGAGTTTTTTTAAGCAGGGATCAGAAATTTCCAGGTGGGTATTATCTAATGTAGGGGCTCATGGGCCCATGTGAGGGAGACCAGTAGAACCAAGGAGGAGAGAAGCTGCTGGGGAGGAAGTAAAGACAGAAGGTGAAAAAAGTGGGGGGTCCTAGGTCAGATAAACAGACAAGTTATTTAAATCTGATATCTGAGGTGAGCAGTGGTAGATGATGACAGGCCACAGGTGCAGGTGGCTGACAGAGAGGTTAGAGTCACAGGAACAAGGTCAAACAAATGAGATGTCAAAGTGGATGTAAAAGGGAGCTGGATGACCATTCAATGCCATTCCCAGTTTCCACACAACCCACAAATGTCATTATTACCTGATTCTTAGAAATGCAGGCTGAGTTGTTTCCTGGATTTGATTTTGATGTCACCATTTGATTTAAAATCTGAGCGTTATGGAGAGGTTCCAAGGTTCTAGCTATGGGGGGAAAAAGGATGAAATAAAGAGAAACAAGGATAAAAACACATTAAGTAAAATTACTACAAATATATTCCCCTGGTCTTTCAATTAGTAGCATAAGAAATAAATCAATTCATTGATCACTGTCTTAGAAAATGTAACTAAAACACTTTTAAGAAGATAAGAGAAATATTCTAGAGATAATTTAAACAACAGGATGGGATAGTTGATGCTTATTTCTGAAACATAATCTTTATTTCTAAGAAAATATATGACTACCATTTCTTTAAAAGTTGCATTAAACACATTTGATTCAATTCAGAACAGATGGACTCCAGAGTAAGCCTTGTCCTCTATTTTTGGCCAATTTTGATTATTTTTTTAAATCCTAAAAATAGAATGAATTCAAGTTTTCTTTTGGGTTTGCTCTTTTAAATTGCTAAGACGGAGCTCTACTCTCCAGGGATATTTGCTAGGCATTATTACCAGAGTGCCTTCCCTATTACCTAAGGCAATACAATCAATAAATACTGGATGAATTATTTTCTTAGGGAAAAAAAGCCAGCACAAGTCAGACTAAATTATTAACAATTTAGACATTTTTAGAAAGCGTTGTTTTACCTTGAGTTGGCAAGTGGGTTTCAGCAAGGCGTGCCTGAAATAACCTAAGTGGCAGGAGTAAAGGCATCAACACAGATTATAAGCTTACAGTGAAAACTAAATCAATCTATTTAGATCAATCTAGATCAATCAAGACAGCTTATCATAAGCTAGTAAAGACTGAGGTTGAGAGAGAATGTAAAGTTGAATTTTAGAATTGCTTCAAAATTAAAAAAAAAAATTCTGGGATTTCCTTCATACCTAATTACTGTATTAGAAAAATTCCCCCTTCTGTTTAGTTTATGTCCGTATTTCTCAAACTTATATAATAAACGTACCCTCTTTCTCTGTGTATCGTCTGCAAATGTTACAACATGGGGTGTCTGAACTCCTTATCTTAGGCATTCTACACATCTGGACCATAATGAATATAATGTTAAGAAGAAAGAAGTCTAAAACTTAGACCACCACTCCAAATGGCAGCTATATTATTGTTCATGCTGTGAGAAGTTTTAAAATATATCATTTCATGGCAACTTTGCACACCAAATCACCTGTTGAGTAAAATGCAACTTCTAAACCTGACATTTTTGGGTGATATCAACAAGAATCTAGAGTATAAAGAGAATAAGAGATGTACAACCAAATGCCAAATCTTGTGACTCTTAGTTCAAACAAACCAGTGGTTAACAAAGCAAGCAAGCAAACAAACAAACAAAAAAAACAACTCACAATGTTTTACATTATGAGGAATAACTGAAAATTACGGATATTAAGGAATTAACAGTTAAAATTTGTTAGGTGTGAAAATGGCCTAAGCTTCTGCACAAAAAAATCACTTTCTAGAGATGTTTATGTATTTGGAATAAAATATTTTGCTGTCTTGGATTTGCTTTAAATTCTTCAGCATAGAAAAAACATGATCAAACATTAATAATTACTAAAAGTACATGACAGACAAAGGGGAGGCTCATTACATTTTTTTTAAATGCATGCTTGAAAATTCTCCTTATAAAGTTTAAAAAGAACATGAGTGCTATAGCAAAGTTGAAAACAATGAGTATATTAAGTCTGGCAAGGGGTACAATGAGATCAGTGATCTCAGATGCTTCTGGAGAGGGGCCAGCTGGTATAACCTTTTGAGCAGGGACTGTGCTTATATGTACCACAAATCTTAAAAACTCTTCATTCACCCTTTGACTATATAATTTCAGTTCTGAGACTCTATCAGAAGGAAAGAGATAAAAATAGGCAATCTATTGGGAGCTAACTCTATGATAAAGGAAAAAGACCTTGACACGAAGCTGCAGATATATGTAAAGCATGCCTGTAAATCCTATAATGAGCAGAGAACATGTCAACTAAAATGCCAGGTTTCTTCTGCTTCTTTAGTTTTCTGTATTGTCAGCATTTCTAAATGAGGTATATTTAATCATAGAAAAAAAAAGTTGTGAAAGATAGTTATTCATTAAGATACTCATTATGTTGTTCTTGACAAAAATCAAAATGTTGAAAACACCTTAAATGTTCATTTGGAGAACTGTTAAATTATGACATAACTCTGGGACAGATTTCACAACTGCTTTATAAGTTGTGCTATAAAAGTCCATAATTTCTTAAGAGCAGTATCAAGGCCAGTATACGTAACAGACATAACAATACGATTTACTGTTAAAATATACAAATACAAGGACACACACACGGGTAGGAAAAGGTACTGGGAGGCAGTGCACCAAAGTGTTGCCAGTAATATTTCTGGGCAATTTCCTTTCCTTTATACTATTGTGTATTATCCACATTTTCACAATGAGAAAGATTTCCCTGTACAAACACAGCAATAAAAATTTTTAAGAGCAAACATTACACTTCAAAGCAGGGGACACTCTGCAGTTTTATTTTCAAACTACCTGTAGTGTTGTTGCAGCTGCTCTCTTGGTTCGGCCTGGTGTTGAAGTCCTCTCCGAAAGATGGCACTGGCATGCTGCAGCTCTCCCTGGCCTTCCAGATGCGCAGCCCAGGCTACGTACAGAGGGGATGACGTGGTTCCGATCCCGTGGTTGTACAGAAACTCAAAAAACTGATGAAGATCACTGTTGTACTCGGCCTACAGAAACCCAAAGCAAACAGATACAAGAACAAAGAAACTGCCGGTCTAGGTAGGGCCCGGAGCCCGGCTCCCTTCAATGTTCACTCATTTTACTCATTTTTAAGAGAGAGACAGAGAGAGAGAGAGAGAGAGACAGACAAAGTGTGAGTGGGGGAGGGGCAGAGAGCGAGGGAGACACAGAATCCGAAGCAGGCTCCAGGCTGTCAGTACAGAGCCCGACACGGGGCTCGAACTCCAGACCTGTGAGATCGTGACCCGAGCTGAAGTTGGACGCTTAACCCACTGAGCCACCCAGTCGCCCCCAGTGTTTGCTCTTCGTGGAGGGTTCAGGATATGCTGTAGGGGCAGGCTTGTGTGGCTCTCTGATAGCAAACCTAAAAATTAAGCTCCTTCTTTTCCTTACCCACACAATTTCCCAGGATACTGGGTTCCATGACTCATGATGTATTACAGTTGTCTTAATCTGAGCTTGCCCAAGTGCCACAGGGCGCCTCTAATCCTGGTACCTTGTAATTTAGTGAACAAATCCATCTTAACTCTATCCGTTTATGATTACTAGAACTTGTGCCCCCAAAGTCTTTATTTCAGGACTGTAAAGACACAAACTTTTAAAGCCTAAACTGAGGCAGCCTGTTCCTGGGGCAGTACTAAATTTAGTTACTGAGAGTTAATATTTTCTTAATTATTCACAATGAATTTAATTTATTCCCAGGAACCCTCTGAGTACCTAGCAGTGTCTGCTTATCCTTCTATCCCCAAACACACCTCTCATCCAACACACCTTTTAATTTAGTGGTTTCTATCTACCCACTTGATAGACAGAAGAAGGTTTTAAAATTAAATGACTGACTCCACAATACAAAAGCCAAAAGGTTCTAAAATACACATCTCTGGTCATACAACTTTTAAAAATTTATGACTGGAAACAGAGGAATTAAAATAAGACAGTCTAAAATGATCTTAAAATCTGGGGGAAAAAAGCAAAAACACAGTATGATCACAGATTTGATTATACATCTGAAAGTATACTTACAAATTTTAAACAATAACTGATGAATCTTGGGTCATTGTGGTATTTCTTCTTATCTAAAAATTCTTTCATTAAATGTTCTAATAAAGTTGTCAAGTATTCCTTATTCTCAGGAAAATTCTCTTCTACCCACCGTATGTAACTAGAAAAATATGGATAATATTAATTTTTAGGTCAGCATATAGTTCGTTTATTTGAGAGAAGGAGAGAACATGAGCTGGGAAGAGGGACATTTTTTTTTTAGAGACTGCATGTGTGTGTGCAGGGCAGAAGGGAAAGAAAGAGGGGGAGAGAGGGAGAGGGAGAGAGAGAGAGAGAGGGAGGGGGAGGGGGGAGAGGGAGAGAGGGGGAGAGGGGGAGAGGGAGAGAGGGAGGGAGGGAGGGAGGGAGGGGGAGGGAGAGGGAGAGAGAATCTCAAGCAGGCACCACACCCAACAAGGAGCCCCATGAGGGGATCAGTCTCACTACTATGAGATCATGACTTGAGCCGAAATCAAGAGCCAGATACTTAACCAACTGAGCCACTCAGGTGCCCCAGAGAAAGAGGGAATCTTTAAGCAAGCTCTGCACTCAGCGCAGAGGCCAATATGGGGCTCAATCAATCGCACGACTGTGGGATCATGACCTGAGCCAAAATCAATAGTCGGTCGCCCCAGCATATAGTTTGTTTAAAGGAAAAAAATAAACTAAATGCTAACCTTTCCCATTCACCAAGTGGGTCATCACCCTTGTAGCTCTGCATATGGGCTTCAAACATTCTAGAACAGAGAAAAATAGGCACATGAGCTATTAGGGATAATTCCTAAAAGCAAAAGATATATTTTATTTTACATGTATCATTTACAAACCTTAAAATTGATATCTGAAATATCAGTTCAAATGCTATATTAAAAATTAAAAGATTATTCACGTGGAAGTTGTCACAAAACTCAGATCCAGTGTTTTTCCAGAAGAAAGCAAAACCCAAGCCCCTGAAGGTAGCCCTTGTGAAAGAGATGGCTGGAAGAGGGTCCCAGACTCTATCCTTAGGCCCTAAAAGTCTCCTTTCTCCTGGCACGGATGCCTAATGTCACTACCATCATGAAGAACACATAATGGCAATGTTCATAAATCAGCGACTACAGCTCCCAGAGAACTCAGCTTGCTGCTACTTCTGTATCCCAACCACAAGCTTTAAAAAAAAAAACAAAAAACAAACAAACAAACAAACAAAAAAAATCAGCTAGGCAAAGCAATGTTCTCTTCTCTAAGGGCACTTTGGTACTAGGGGGTAAACAAATAAACACCTAAAATAAAGCCAGGTGACATTAAGCACTTAGGAACAAAATAAAACAAAACAGGACAAGAGGTAAGAGTGTGATAAGAGTTAGAATATTTAGACTGGTCAGGGAAGGCTATTCTCTCTGAGAGAATGACACTAGATCAGACAGCCAGAGAGCCAGCCAAGGAGCTATTTAAGAGTGCTGAGCTGGAAGGGTGGGGGTGACAAAATGTAATTTACATTTTAAAATGTCCATTCTGCCCCTCCAGGCCAAGGAGGGGTGGAATGGGAACAGAAGTGGGAAACCAGTTAGGGAGCTACTACAATCCCAGTGGGTGGTGAGCTGGACCAGGGTGGGAACAGTACAAGTGTGGGACTTGGGGTGTTTTGGAGACAGAAACAAAGAGACTTGCTGGGTGTGAGAGAGGGTCAAGCTAAGAAAGATCCCAGGTTTTCAATTGGAGAAATTACATGATTTTTTGAAAAAAGGATTTGTAAGCAATACTCTCTTCTAGCTATCATCTCAGTATACCAATGCAATCAATGTTTCTTAGGACTCAACATCTAGAAGCCACAAAAGAAAAGCTAGATAAAGCAAACTATATATAAATAAAAAACTTCTACCTACATGTCAAATAAAACATCAAACAGAATCAAAAGAAAAATGATAAACTGGGGTAACAAAACAAAGCTTCTAGAAACCAGGGGGGGAGGGGGGAACAATAAAAATAAATAAATAAAACACATCCCACAGGAAAATACTCAACCTCCCTCATAAAAGAAATTCACCTCACTCGGATCCAAATTTCTCACCTACCAGATTGGCAAAACTAAAAAAATGTGCAACAGTGAATAGATGAAGCAAGGGGGCTTGCTTGCAGGTGGGAGTGCTCTTCATCCCTGCCAAGGGAACTGGTAATGTCTGCCGAAATTACAGACGGATTTACTTTTGATCTAGCAAATCCACTAACTGGGAATCTAGGAGACAGATACATCTGTGTATGTGCAAAATGCCACACGTACAAGATTTTTCACTGCAGCACTATTTAGCAAAAGACTGTCAACAACTCAAGTCTCCATCAATGAGGGACTTTTTAGGTCAATTATGGTAGATTAAATATGCAATTGTAAAATAGGCTGAGAAAGAGATCTCCAAGGATATTGTTAAAAAAAAAAAAGGAGTGTATACATGGTCTGCTACATTTTATGTGAAATCAAGACTGGAAATGTACATGCATATACATACACACCCACCCACATACACATATGCATATACAGATATACTAATGTAATATTATAATTTAAATGTATCTGCACCAAGAAACATTTGAAAAATAAACTAGGAAAATGGTTACATATGGGGGTGGGAGAGTAGACGGGTATAATACATCTCAATGAATACTTTTCTAAATCTTTTTTTGTCTTGTTTTGTTTATTTGTTTATTTTGAGAAAGAGTCAGCTCAAGTGGGGAAGGGGCAGGGAGAGAGGAAGACAGAGAATCCCAAGCAGGCTCTGCACTGTCAGTGCCGAGCCCGATGCGGGGCTCGAACCCACGAAACCGTGAGATGAAGATTTGAGCCTTGGTCAAGAGCCGGATGCTTAACCGACTGAGCCACCCAGGCGCCCCAATAAAAGTATTTTTTTTCCCTGAGGGAGACAGGCTTCTCTTCTTTGTACTTGTTGTTCCCTTTGCCTAGAAAGTTCTTCCCTTCAGTTTCACATACCTCCTTTATCATTAAGGTACACCAAGAGTCGGGCTTAACCAACGGAGACACCCAGGTGCCCTGCTAAATATTTTTTAAAAAATAAATGTATTGCTTATTTTTAAAAATTAAAAATTACTTCTAAATTTTAATCTCCTTCTCACGCCTCCTAGGTGAGCACATTTCTCCCAAAATATATGTTAATAATAGCCTGCTCCAAACAAACATTTCACATTCCAATACCAACCACATTTCCCTAGTAAAATGACCTAAAATACACTGTAAATTAATACTAAAAACATCCAGTTTGCTGGAGCAAATTGGTCTTTGCAAAGGCAAAATAAGGTCAGAAATACCCGATTTCCCTTTTAAAATGGGGAAAACAAGCTTCTAGAAGTGAAAGAGCTTGCTGGCTAGGTTGAAGGCTGAAGAAAACGTCTTAAAGTAGATTTCTGTTCTGATTTTACTTAATGGTCTGGGCCTTCTGATCCCCAAGAGTAAATTATCCTAGGGCTGATAAAACTAACCAGTTTTACTTCCTGTCACATAGGACTTGACTGTTTTAAAAAGCTTTTGAAACAATGTAGATAAATCACCTAAAGTCATAAAGCAAAGGTGGGGGATTAAAAAAAAGGGTTAGCTGTTTGACATAAATGACAAGCATAGCTTTTTTTTTTTTAAGTTCACGTTATTCAAAGACTTTTTTCAAATTGATTGTGGGATTATGGGTAAGAGTTATTTTAAGTTCTTCCCCTGCTGTAGAATGTTTTAAATTAGGTGGCTTTGAAAGCTCATGAAACCTACACGCAAGCTTTAGGGTTTTCGTTGGGTCAGACTTTTTTCTCCCACCGCGGCCATCTGCCCAGAGCGGTCACCGAGAACTCCAAGAGCAGTCACCGAGAACTCCGAGGGTCTCCCGAGCTGGCCAAACCCCCCCTAAAGTGCCGCCGTGGCCGCAGTTCGGAGGACAGGGACCGGGGTCTCAGCGGACATCTCCAGCTACACCCCCCGGGGTCCTTTCCACGACCACGAGTGGCCCACAGCCTAGCTGGGTGGGAGTGAGGGCGGGGAGGTGACAAACTACAGCCCAGGAAAGGGGCGGGAGGGGCAAAAGGAGGCAGGACTGCGGTCTCCGGGCCGAGGACCTGCAGACACCGAATCCTAGGTTCCGCAGCCCCCTCCTTGGCCCGCAGCCGGGGACTGCGCCCCCGCCTCGCCCCCATGCCACCAGACCGACACTTACTGAAAAACATTTTCCGGGCTATCCATGTCTAGAGGACGCGGACCAGCAGCAGCGCAGCCGCTCCCCCAGCGAGGAACCGCCGACGATTTGAATCTCCCGCGCAGCCGCACTCGGCGCGACAAGCGTTTGCAAGGCGTCTGGCCATTGGCCTAGGCTGCAGAAGGATGGCCAATCGCCGGGGCCGTTGCCGGGAGACCTTTGTCCCGCCTCCCTTCCTCGTGCCGCCTGTTCCTTCCACTTCCCGGCTCTTCCGGTTTGAACCGAAAGCTCCGAGCCCGCTGAGTGCGGTTTGAGTTTTGTGGTGCCGTGCAGCCCTAGGATTTTGGCTTAGTAACTGCAATGTGAGGGCGCGTCGGTAGGCACTTCAGGGCTGTTTTTATATGTGGCATATGAAGATGATGGGTTAGTACCCTTGGAGTCCTCTGGGTTTGATTTAACTGATCTGAAAGGCAGTATGGGGTGCCCCAGAGCGTGGGAGGGCTAGGTTGTGCGGGCTGTACCTACATCCAGATGGTAATTATAATAAGAAGGGAAGAGTTTGGATAGATTATAGGACGTCAACCAGGAAACTTTCAACATCTGTGGAACTAGGAGCTCCGGAGACTCAAGTTCTCGGGAATTATAAATGAAGAGACCTCTTTGTAAAGGAGTCCAGATGTCTAAGAAGAAACACGTAATGCGCTGATGCATATTACTTCCCATTCTACCTCTCCAGGTTGTTTCAAAAGCCACTTGACAATGCAAGTAAAATATAGAGAGCTATTGATGTGATTACCTTCCTTTCACAGAAGCTCTGCGGGTGTTTGTTCTCTGAGGGCCCTTTAAGAAAAAATAGCATCTTTTGGAAATCCTGATGCTTTCACCATCCAGAATTCCTTCCATGGTTTTGACCAACTTGAGTGTGCACAAGAATCCGACTTGTGGTGCTTAAAACGCAGAGGGTGCTCACTCTAGGGTCTTTAGACCAATGTTAGGTTCTGCTAACCGTCACAGGAATTAACAGATGTTGCACTCATTCAGCTTTTCAAATGGCGTCTGATAGTGGCTCAGTCATCAATTAGGAAATGTTGATTGAGCAGCCATCATATACCGGGTGCCATTGGATTTATACCTAATTGCAACCTTGTCTAACTCAAACAGATCCTTAAGAAAACTTGTGGCTTTGTCTGGGAGATGAGGATGCAGTCATATAAAACAATTTAAAGGTGGCATACACATGTATTAAGTGCCATATTAGTGTTCAGATTATCTGCTAGGGGATCCGGAGGAGAGAGGGGAAATGGACCTGTCTGTCTCAAAAAACTTCATAGGGAAGGTGGAGCTTGAATTGGGCCTTGAAATGGGGTGGATCTCTCCTTCGCTATAGTAGCATTTTTAAAATAAGTGGCTTTGGAAGTTTCTCATGACATCTGCACACAAGGTTTAAGGGTTTTGTTGGGTTAGACTTTTGCCTTCCACAGTGGCAATCTGCTCAGAGCGATTCTATTACAAAGAATAAACGAGCTCTGAGGGCCTCACAAATTGCCCAAATCCCCCTAAACTGCCACATTAGCCATAGCCCAGCCAAGGAGGGCTGGGGTGTCCGTGGACAGCACAGGCTACATGGTCAGGGGTCTTTTCCTCCACTCAGGTGTGGCCTACGGCCTAGTTGGGGTGGGGTGAGGGTGAGGTGGGGACAAACTCCAAAGCCAAGGAAAGGGGCAGGAGGGGCAAAAGTGGGCAGGACTGGGGGAGATCCTGGAGGAGGTCGTTCTCGGTGTAGACCAGGGTTACTGAAAGATCACCCTTGGGACTCCTATTTAAGAGTAGTGAAGATTCTTTTTGAAAGACTAGTTTGATAATTTGATAGTAAATTTTGAGTGCTAGATTAAGGAGTTTGTACTTGATCATGATAGTAATTGGGCCTTTTGGGAGCAGCAAGTCTGGTTATGTGTAAAGTACACATATCCCACTTCAGGGGCAGAAATGTGCAGTTACAACTTTCTCTTTCTTTAAAACTTTCCTAATAATTTCAACACTAAATTGCTAATATGTAAGTTGACTAATAGATTCTCTAAATGTTTAGGAAGGCCAATAGGTAAAGTATTTGTATTTGGGTTTTCAGTGACTTGTTATTTCAATATCATAATCCCCAAACTTACTGGAGGAGGGATGCCGGGCCACATCAGGGGATGAGCTCCAACCCCAACTTTCTCAACGAGCAGCAAATGGGCAAATGACTCACATTCTTAATCTGGCTCTCGGTTTCCTGATCTGTAAAATGAAAAAAGAAATCTGCCTCCTTGTCTTCGTGTTTCTCTGGCTTCTGCTATCCTATAACCTCATAAGGTTTTCCACTTAATTCCTGAACTCTTGGGTTGTCACATTATATCAAAGTTAGTGCTCTGTTTAGAAAGAAAAAGGATTATTTTTCTCTAGGTTTTGCCTCTGACATATGAACATGTCACAGATACACATATATCTTTCTTCCTCTGGGAATCTAGAGCAACTTAGAGTAGTGGTATTAGATGTGTTGCTGAAACATCATATAAGATTGGAGATTTATAATTAGAATAGTTACAGCAAACTCCTGAGTCTTTTAAGAGACTGGAATACTAAGAATAAAGTTGATACCTAGGAAGAGAGCTGTAGAACCCTTTCTTGGAAAATGTTTTTTTTTCTGAGAGTGGGTTGTGACTTCAGAAGATGCTTCTGTGGTCAAATATGTATATATTTCTCATGTATATTTGGTCTTCTGCAGTGTCTAGCTTTCAGTTCACAAAACCTTAGTGATTTCCTTGAGAAAATGAGGAAGATAGTAAGGGTGTCTTTTGTTCTGTTAATGAGGTGGCTTTTGGAAAGCACCTAAGGATGGGAGCTGGTTTCCACCATCAACTATGTGATTGGAGGGTTTGAACTTTCAGTCCATCCCACCATCACCCATCAGCCCCAACCTCAGGAGAGGGGAAGGTTAAAATCAGCCAATGGCTAAAGACTTAGTCAATCATGACTGTGTAATGAAGCCTCCATATAAATCCAAGAGGGCAGCTTTTCGTCTTTTTTTTTTTTTTTTTTTTTTCCAGAGAGTGTCCACACTTCAGGAACCAGACTGTTTCCATGTGCAGCCAAATGGCACCAAGCTCCATGAGGACAGAAGCTCCTTTGTTTGGGACCTTGCCCTCTGTATCCCTTCGTCCGGCTGTTGGTTCATATTCTTTATCATAACCTTCAGTAAAGTGGTAAACGTGAGTAAGAGTTTCCCTGAGTTCTGTGAGCTGCTCTAGAAAATTAATCAAACCCAAGGAGGCGGTGGTTGGAACCTCCAATCTGTAGCTGGTTAGTTAGAAGCACAGGTAACAACCTAGGGCTTGTGACTGGTGTCTTGAAGTGGGTGTGGGAAACAGTCTTGTAAGACTGAAACTTTAGCCTGTTGAATCTCATGTCACATCTGGGTAGATAGTGTTAAGAATTAAGTTGATTTTTCTGATACCCTGCTGGTGTCTGGAAATTGTTTGGTGTTGTGGTGGAAGAGGGGGGAGGGGATCCCCCCCCTTGCCATGTTGGAATTGGATCCAGAAACCTTAAAAGACTATAAGACTACCTTTACTTCTGACGCCAGCCTCAAGTGCCAGAGGTTCTCAGCCACCCACACTTCTGACTGATTGGCTACAAATTCAGGGGTTCCCATAACCTTGATAATTCACTAGAATGACAGAACTCAGGAAACTTACAATTACAGTTTTATTATGATTTTTCTGAGAGAGAGAGAGAGAGAGAGAGAGAGAGAGAGAGCTAGGGAAGGGCAGAGAGAGAGAGAGAGAGAGAGAGAGAGAGAGAGAGAGAGAGAGAGAAAGACAGAATCCAAAGCAGATTCCAGGCTCTGAGCTGTCAGCACAGAGCCTGATGTGGGGCTCGAACTTGTGAACCATGAGATCATGACCTGAGCCGAAGTCGGACACTTAATTGACTGAGCCACCCAGTTTGCCTCAGTCAGGGGCACCCAGGCATCCCTATGGTTTTATTATAAAATACACATAGGGTGAGGTCTGGGAAAGTCCTGGACATGGCCCTTCCATGCCCTGTCTCCCCAGAGTCAGGTACATTATTTTTGTGGCACAGCAATGTGCTAACCAACGAGGAATCTCCACGGAGCTTCAGTGTTCTGGGTTTTTCCTGGAGTTTCATTATGTAAGAATGATTGATTAAATCACTGGCCGTATGGGTGAAGTCCATCTCCCAATCACCCTCCTCTCTCCTGAGGTTGGGAGGACTAGCTTCATAACCTGTGACTCAAAGCCCCAAATTTCTAATCAACTGGTTTATCTTTCTGCTGACCAGCCCCCATCCTGAAGCTATCCAGAGACCCATCAAGGGTCACCTCATCAACATAACGAAGATTCCTGTCACTTAGGAGTTTCAAAAGTTTCTGAGGATCTGCCAGGAACCCAGGTTGAGACCAGACAAATTTTTTATTATACCATGGGGTGATCTGCATCTTTGAGCATAAGCTCAGAATTTCATTAGCATCAATAGCCTCTGTTATTTTATAACATCTGCACTTTCGGGACAGCAATTCTGTCCTCTCATGAAATTGGTGACCAGTTGGTATTCTTGCTCAGACTGGGTTTGCTTCCGTCCCTTCAAAGAGCTGGACACTTCCCAAGCTAGAGAAAAGAGCTAAATCAAGGCTCAGACTCGGTGACTTCAAAACATCCGTTTCAGAGACAGTCCTGACAGATGTGTACGCAGCTGAGCACTGACACAATTCTTGTCCGTGTGTCGCCGTCTGAATTGGGTCCCGTAGCTTGTCCTTTCAGAGACAAAGGAATGGCATGAGGAAACGAAAGTGATACCATGAGTTACTTGTCGCCTGGTTTACCAGATGCTCCATTTTCACACGTATGTGGTGTTAAAATGAAGACAGTTTAGACCATCCGGCCTTTATTTAACACTTCATAAAGCAGCCGGTCTCCATTCTCAAGAGTGCAGAGAATGGTGAGGCATGTGAGAAAGTGGCAAGTTTTTATACACAATGAACAATGAAGAGAAACATTTTTTAAAGGGGAAAAGAGGGGTGCCTGGGTGGCTCAGTCGGTTAAGCGTCCGACTCTTGATTTCTGCTCAGATCATGATCTCGCAGTTGGTGAGTCTGAGCCCCCACATTGGGCTCTGTGCTGATAGTGCAGAGCCTGCTTGGGATTCTCTCTCTCCCCCTCTCTCTGCCCCTCCCCTGCTCGTGCTCATGCTCTCTCTCTCTCTCTTTCTTTCTCTCTGAAAAATAAACCTAAAAAAAAAGGGAAAAGGAAAACATTGGAGTTATTTAGGGATCAGGGATTGGTCTCCTGGATGGTGCAGCTTCTGGGCAGGTAGAAT
The DNA here is from genome assembly GCF_027475565.1 of Acinonyx jubatus. Classification (NCBI taxonomy): domain Eukaryota; kingdom Metazoa; phylum Chordata; class Mammalia; order Carnivora; family Felidae; genus Acinonyx; species Acinonyx jubatus. The sequence goes on along the minus strand of NC_069388.1, from coordinate 102,365,160 downwards.
CCTTATAAGAACATGAGACTTTCTTTTTTTTTTTTTTTTTTTTAAGTTTATTCATTTTTTGAGAGTGAGAGAGACAGAACGTGAGGGGGAAGGGGTAGAGAGAGAGGGAGTCACAGAATCCAAAGCAGGCTCCAGGCTCTGAGTTGTTAGCACAGAGCCTAATGTGGGGCTTGAACCCACGAGCCATGAGATCATGACCTGAGCTGAAGTCGGACACTTAACCCACTGAGCCACCCAGGCCTGTCCCAGAACATGAGACTTTGAATGTTAGGTTTGGGTTTGTGGATGTAATCTCCCTGAATTAATAATGCCTGGGCTAAGGGGGAAGGTAATGTTACTAGACACACATCAACCTTAAGAGGCTACTCAGCCTTTGCAGCATTTACCTAAGTTGTATTTCTATCATATAAGGCTTTCTGTCTGGCCTGCTACTTTTGCGGTCACTGTCCCCACAGTCACCCTCATACTGTCATCTTGTATCCTTGTATCTTTGCAGTCCCTTTGCCTTTGCATGTTGATGCACTACATCACTAACCCCTGTGTTGTTCAAGGCTCAACTGTCGTTCTTTTGCCTTTATTGGGCTATCTTCCTAGTGGGCTATACAAAGTAATGAATGTAAGGTTAACTGAAATAATTTTTCTCCTGTGGTTATGCCACAATGGAGTGGAATTGCATACATTTGTTTCAGTCTGCTTTTGATTTTTAGCGACTTTTTTTTTCCTGTTAGATTTAGTGTTTTCTTTTAATGGTTATTTATTTATTTTGAGAGAGAAAGAGTATGTGAGTGGAGGACGGGCAGAGAGAGAGAGGGAGAGAGAGACTCCAAGCAGGCTCCACGCTGTCAGTGCAGAGCCCGAGGCGGGACTCCATCTCACCAACCATGAGATGATGACCTGAGCTGAAATCAAGAGTCGGACAATTAACTGACTGAGCCATGCAGGCGCCCCTAGATTTAATGTTTTAAAGTTATGTAAATATTTACCAAATTCCAAAGTCAACATTGTAAAACAAGATGTATTCAGAGAAGTTTACTTTCCATCTCTATTCCCTCCCACCTCCTATAGGCAACATCTGCAACATTTTATTAGCTTTTGGTGTATCCTTATTTCTTTTGGAAAATATAAATGTACAATATACACATTCTTCTTATTATACAAACGATGGCAGAATTTACATATTGTTCCTCACTTGCTTTTTAATCCGTAGTACATCTGGCAATCCCTTGCATGGCAACACACAGAGAAAATCCTCAGTGTGGGGAATCCATGGACTTCACATAGGGCAGCTCTCTCTGCCTTGGACCAGGACTTTGTCTCTTGGAGGAGGGATATGAAAAATCCAGCTGGCCTCGGGGCGCCTGGGTGGCTCAGTCAGTTAAGCATCCAGCTTTCGCTCGGGTCATGATCTCGTGGTTTGTGAGTTCGAGCCCTGCATCAGGCTCTGTGCTGACAGGGGCAGAGCCTGGAGCTATTCTGTGTCTCTCTGTCTCTCTCTGCTCTCCCTCCCTTGCTCATGCTCTGTCTGTTTCTCTCTCTCAAAAATAAATAAACATTGAAAACAAAATTTTTTTTAAATCCAGCTGGCCTCAAAACTGGCTGGTCTCGCTCTGGGGAGCCAGGGAAAGGCACCATGACAGTTCACAGCCTGTTTCCAAAAGTGAGGATCCATGGGAGTCAAGCCCAGAGCCCCTGATGTCAGACTGCCTGCCGTGGGCGTTCCCAGTGTGTGCCACCGTGCTCGGCAAGGTGGTGGAGCCTACAGTAAGCCCATCGAGTCTGTTTGGGGGCAGGCTCATCAGAGGTGAGTCTGTAATGAAGCCATGGGTCTTTAGAAGGGAGGGCACTCCTGAGGACAGTGTGGTGGTGATTTTTGGAATCTGTGTCTTCCCTACTCCTGGACACATGTCTAGCTCCTGAGGCAAGACAGGCAGGAAGTATAAGCTGCCAGTTTCCCCATTGCAGGCTATGCTTGAGGGCCCTGTTCACGAAGTGATGACATAAAGGGAAGCCATGTCACCTGGGTCCCTTCTCCACACACCACCCTGGGGCTCTATGTCGGGTCAGAGAGTGTCCTGTGGGGGAGGTGGCACAGCTGCTCCTGGTCACATGGGAGAGATTCCTCAATGCTCCCAGAAACCTTGGCAAGATAAGAGGGAGGGGCCATGGTTCTGCATAGGCAGGGGAGGCAAGGGCCAGGTAAATCTGAGCTATTACCGTTACTGGATTTCCCAAAGTCGTCAGACCAGGGAGTACCGGGCAGCATGGAGGACACTGTAAATCAGTTTCCCAAGTTGCCTCATTTCCCTCCTGAAACCTTAGCAAAGTGGCCAAGACTCCTCCATTAGAAGCCATGCCCTGCAGTGTCCTCATCTAAAAAGAGAGGACTGTCTGCACAAGATCCAGGGTGCCCCCCGTGCTGACACTTTGTGGTTCCATGATTTCTGCAAAACAAACTGAAGTCCCCTGAGAACAGTCTGTGCCTCACCACAGAACCCTGAGCCCTCGATCGTAAAGTTCTTGCCCTAGGTGTCCATGAAAGCGGCATCCAGAAAATTCACCGAGGCCCTGGGGTGAGTCCTGTTGGCGTAGTGTGATATAGGGTATATCTAAGAGCCCTGGGTCCTCTGCCTCAGAGAGCAGCATGCCCTTGGGCCAGTTGGCTAACATGACAGTCCCTCCTCTGCAGGAGGAGCTAGAGGAAACACGGCCGTGTCAAGATCCAAGGAGCCACCGCATGTGGGAATGCTCTTTACATGTTCTAGCCGAGGGCCCACCTCTCAAACAAGAGCCAAGGGTCTGGGGGCAGCACAGAGTACGCCCAGCAGCAGTGTATGGCCTCCCTCTTGCGTGGAGGGTCTAGGGCTATAGGGTAGCCCCCGGACACAACCCCAGATGCCACCCCCAGTCCACTGTGGACCAGTGCATCTTTCTGAGAGGACAGTGCCGCTGGCTCCCTTCATTTCCCTGGGCCTTCCCTGAGGCCCAGCTGTGGGGACCCTGGGTCTTGCCCCAGCCTTCTGCTGCCTGATAAAGGACTCAGAGCTGCCCTGAGGAGTGGGCTGCTGTGCAGGGGGAGGCGGGGGGTGGGGAAGAGGAAGAAGGAGAAGAGAGCGCTGGTGGACTTGGAGTAGCCGGTCCCAGCTGTTTCTGATACCAGCCACGCTCCTGCCCTTTCCCAGTTAGGGTGTCCAAGCCTTCCTTAAATTTTGTGAACCGATACACTTCCATTTCGCTGAAGAGAGTTCAAATTGGGTTTTATTATTGATAACTGAGAAAGTCCTGGTTCTTTTAGACAGTCCGAGGGGACCCCATTTTTTTTCATCCTGATGTGCTCTTTAATCCCCATTCCCCATTCCCTTATCCCTCCACCCACCTCCCCTCTGGAAACCATCAGTTTGTTCTCTATAGTTAAGAGTCTGTTTTTTGATTTCTCTCTCTCTCGTTTTCCTTTGATCATTTGTTTTGTTTCTTAAATTGCACATGAGTGAGATCATACATGACTCTGACTTATTTTGCTTAGTATTATACTTTAGGGGGACAACATTTTATGTCTTCTCCATCCCTCCCTCCTTTCCCTCCTCTCTTTCTCTCTCTCTCTCTGTGTGTATGTGTGTGTGTGTGTGTGTGTGTATAGTACCTACATATATGCATATGTGTGTTTATATAATATATACACAGTTTTTTCCCTGACATTTAGAGAAAGTTGCCCTTTTACCCCTAAATACTTCAATTTGCATTCCTTTTTTTAAAGTTTATTTATTTTGAGAGAGAGTGTGCAAGCATGGAAGGGGGAGAGAGAGAGAGGGAGAGAGAGAATCCCAAGCAGGCTCCACACCATCAGTGCAGAGCCTAACACAGAGCTCAAAAACTCACAAACTGTGAGATCATGACCTGAGCTGAAATCCAGAGTCAGATGCTTAACCAACCGAGCCACCCAGGGGCTCCCAATGTGCATGCTTAGAAACAAGAACATTCACTTATATATCTACAGTACAATTAGCAAAACCAGGAAATTAACAATGATACAATAATATTATTTCATCCATCTTGTTTAATTTTTCCCAATTGTCCTAACCACGTAACAGTCTGCTGTGCAACAAGGCTGTGAACCACTGGCTTAAGCCAATGGCTTCACATTAGAATCACCTTTGGGGCAGGGGTTTAAAAATACAGACGCCTAGGCTCTGCCTCTAGAAATTGGATTTATTTATTTATTTAGTGCGTCTGCACTACTGAGCAACTTTTAAAAACCCAAGGTTACTGTAATGTGCAGCCAATGTGAAAAACAGTTATTTGAACTGATAGTGGTCATTTCCTTCCATTGCTTTATCATATTTTTAGTGATTGGTTTTGGATGGGGACGCAGGGTTGAATAGTGTTCCTCAAAAGTTCGTGTCCACCAGGAACCTCAGAATGTGACCTTATATGGAAATAGGGTCTTGGCAGATGTAGTCAAGTTAAGATGAGGTCATACTGGATCAGGGTCGGTCCTAACTGATGTCCTCAATAAGGAGAGGGAGATTTGAAGACTCAGGGAAGAAGGTCATGTGACTGTGGAGGCAGCTATAAGCCAAGGACTGTCAGGAGCCACCAGAATCTAGCAAGAGGCAAGGAAGGATTCTTTCTTGGAGTCTTCAGAAGGAACAGGGCACATTGCTGACACCTTGATTTCCACCTACTGGCTTCCAGGACCATGAAAGAATAAGAAAAAATATCTGTTGTTTTCGGCCACCCAGTTCATGGTAATTTGTTAAGGCAGCCATGGGAAACAATACAGTGGGCATAGGGCCCAGTTAAGACCAGGAGGCCTAAGGCAATTCTACCGGGTCATTTCTTTGACAACCTTCCCTGCAAAATTCCTTCCCAGATTCAGTTTCCTTGAAAGATTCCTTAGGGCTAGTTGCCAAGTGCTGTTGATTCTCCCCACTTTGGGCACCTGAGAGGGTAACCCTTTTCTGTTCCCTGGAGCAGGTGTGCTGTGTGAACAGATTGGTGCTCATCACTTTGGGGCGCCTTATCAAGCCCATGGGCAATTTGACCTACTCTCGTACTCTGATGCCATGCTAGTGATTCTTCAGATGGGGGTTGCTTGGTCCAACAGGCCCCAGAGTGATAGGTGACTTGCTGGGAACCCCAAAAATCCATCCAGAAGTCTTAACAGGGGTATAGGTCAGACTCTTGCCACAAGAGGCTAAAGGGTAGATCTAGAGTTTCCTGAGTTTTAATTGGCCTTTATTGCTCAAAACACTTCTGTTTTATCTTTTACTGATAGAACTTGGAGAGCCATTGCCTTTTCCAACTCTGAACGTCCCTGGATTTGTGAACTCTCTATTCCGTTTCATCGCTGCTTGCAAACTGCTCAGTTCTTTCTAAGTTCATCTCTTTCTTATTATAGCTTGTCAAACACAGCCAACAGCAGCCAGCAAGCAATGCTAACATTGTCTTTTTAGCATCTTCTCCTCCGGGAGCAATGAGGTCGTTGGCTATATTGTCTGTTGGGCACAGTTTTATCAAACGTTTGCCACTTTGTGTGTGACATGAACTTCCTTCTGTTCAGCTTTGGTTAAAAGCATCCTCACTGCCCCTCCCAGTCCCTAAGTCAGTGTGTGTGTGTGTGTGTGTGCATGCGTGTGTGTATGTGTGTGTGAATATATATATATATATATATATATATATATATATATATATATACACACACTATGAGATCATGACCTGAGCTGAAATCAAGTCAGATGCTTAACCAACCAAATATATATATATATATATATATATATATATATATATATATATATATATATATTTTTTTTTTTTTAATTTCAGTAGCAACGTTCTTCCAGTAGCTTTGAGGCTAGACTAGATTGTAGTGGGGTAGCAAACAATGCTCCAAAAAATCTTAGTGGCTTACAACACTAAGCCAAAACAAACAAACAAACAACAAAGGTTGTGGTTTTTTTTTTCCCCCTCACTCAATCTACATGCACTTAGTAACTTGTTTTTAGCTTATAGATCTCTGACTCAAGAGGAATCACACCCTGACTTGAGGGAGCCACTGGGCATCCCCCACTGGCTTAGGACTTGATGTTGTGACAGAATGGGAATTTGGTTGCCTCTTTTAAGGAGTGAAGAGTGTGTCTTGCCTGTGGAAGGAAGAGTGAGACAAATATTTAGCTAGGTTTAGTAGTCCCTAGTGGGCAAAGAGGGTAGATTTAGTAGTTATTAGTGCTGCTTGCAGATTATTTTGGGTGTTGGCTTTCTGAGTATGGCCAGAATGGTACTTCTTTCTCCTATACAGTTAGAGTGAACTGCCTTGGCCGGTGGATTGTGAGTGGAAGTTACACGTGTCCTTGAGAGCTGGAAGCTTTAAGAGCCTGTGTGGTCACACGATGGTGGCTGTTGTGTCTGCTGGGATCTGGAAGGAGGGACCGTGGAACAGAACCCTCATGTGGCGTGGGTGAGAAATAACCACTTATCTTTATAAACCCTAACGTTTGGGGTGGTTTGCAACCATTGCACACCTGGAATGGTTTGGGGGTTGTTTCTTACTACTATCCTATCCTGACTGATATAGAAGGAAACGCCCCTCACCCCCCGCCAATTTCTGCTTGGCACTATGTGTTGTTTGGAGCTGCTACATCCAAACAATGGATGGAGGAGATAAAATATGAGGGGAGATAAATTAAAAAAAAAAAAGACAAAGATAACACACTGAAAAAGGATAGTAGAACAGAAAGATGGAAAGAAGACACGGTCCCTGAGTAGAGCTACTGAACTAGCCCTGGGCACTCTCCTACCTCCAGCCCTCGCATTATATGAGAAAAACAATGCCCCTTCTTCATCACATTTGCTTGGGTATTGTTACCTGGGGCTTCACAGATGTTGTGTCGGACGGAATACAGACCCGCCAGGGGCACCTGGGTGGCTCAGTCGGTTAAGCGTCTGACTCTTGATCTCGGCTCAGGTCATGATCTCGAGGTTTGTGGGATCGAGCCCCGCATCGGGGTCTGCGGTGACAGCACAGAGACTGCTTGGATTCTCTCTCTTCCTCTCTCTCTGCCCCTCCCCTGCTCACACTCTCTCTCTCAAAATAAATAAATAAACTTAAAAATTTTAGGGCGCCTGGGTGGCTCAGTTGTTAAGCAGCCGACTTTGGCTCAAGTCGTGATCTCACGGTTCATGAGTTCCAGCCCCATATCAGAGTCCGTGCTGACAACTCAGAGCTTGGAGCCTGCTTCAGATTCTACACCTCCCTCTCTCTCTGTCACTCCCCTGCTTGTACTCTCTCTGTCTCTCTCTCTGAAAAAGAAAAAAAAATAAAAAAAAATTGTTTTAAAAAGGCCTGCCAAAGATATTCATGTCCCAATCCTCAGAACCTGTATGCTACCTCACATGGGAAAAGGGATGCTACAGGTGTGATTTTAAGTGTCTGATTTTAAGATAGAGATTATCTTCATGCGATTATTTGGGCGGGCTCAATGCAATCACAAGCGTCCTTGTAAGAGGGAGGCAAGAAAGTCAAATCAGAAGAAGGGAATGAGCAGTAGAAGCCGAGGTTTTTGTGATGCACTTTGAAGATGGAGGAAGGAAGGGAATAGGAGCCAACGGATGAAGAAGGTAGCTTCTAGAAGCTGGAAAAGATGAGGAAAGAGATTTTTCTCTGAAGCAGAGTCAAGCTCTGCTCAGGCCTTGATCGGCCCTGTAAGATCCATTTTTGACTTCTGACCTGCAGAACTGTAAGAAGATACATCTGTGTTGTCTTCAGCCACTCAGTGTGTGGTAATTTGCCACACGGCCACAGGAAGCTGATAGAGATGACCTCCACTCACCTAATGACAGCAGACAGCTTCCTAACTGCTGCACTGCACCCCCAGCAGTTCCCTCCCTTGCAGAGTGATTTTTGGAAGGAAAGGGCTAACATTTCCTTTGTACTCAAAAGAATAGGGGTGCCAGAGTGGCTCAGACGGTTAAGTGTTGGAGTCTGCACGTGGTGCCTGCTTGGGACACTCTCTCTCTCTCTCTCTCTCTCTCTCTCTCTGCTCCTCCCCCACTCGCACATGCTTTCTCTCTGTCTCTCAGAATAAAAAAATAAAACAAAAACAGAATCAATAAGATGAGAGTTATCCAGAGGAAAGGGATGAAAAATCGCCACTTAGGTTGTAACTCCTTTCCTACGCCCCACAACCGCAAGAGGAGGGTCCTGGGAGAGGAATTCCGTGTTCCTGTCCGTTGTCTTGCTCTGCCTGTGTCTCCCAGCTGCTCTGGACCGGACCGGCTGCGGGCTGGCTACCTCCAGATTACAGTCATATTAGAGGTCACTATAAAAGGTCCCATTTTGGGGTTGGGGAGGTGGGGCAGGGATTTGAGCCGAGCAGCAGCTGAGTTGGGGCCAGAGGTAGACCCGACCCTTACCGGACCCGGAGAGCCAGGCAAAGAGGCTGGCACGCAAGGCCGGCTGAGTAAAATGCCTCCGCTCTGAGCAGCCGGGACTCCCGTGCCCACGTCCACCGGACCGTTTCCCTCTCTAGGGTTCTAATACTTGCTTCTGGTGCACCCCCAGACCGGGGGGGTGGGGGACAATTGAAATGGCATGGGCGGTAGAAGCTAAAGCCCCAGGGCGAGGCGGTGGACTTTGAGCTTCCTGGAGGGCGAGAGGAGACCACCGTAGGAGCCCCGACTTTCTGGACAGCTGGTCCCTCGTGCCCAGGGAGGAGTGTCTCGGGAAGGCCGGCTGGGAAGGGGTGGGGCTGGGGCAGGGGACAAGAAGCTGCGGAGGGAGGAGACCGCCCCCGGGCGGCGCGTATAAGAGGGCGTGCGCTCCGGGCTGCACGTGCCGGCATCTCGGAGGAGGAGGCGCGGAGGGAAGACGGCCCCCGAGGGTTCCCGCGGCAAAGCCGGAGGCCGGGCGGCGCGACGGAGCCGGCTCCGGACCCGGGGCTCGGGGACTCGTCCCTGCACCGCTACCTGGACGGCGAGGTTTGGAGTCTCAAGAACGAGTCCCGCAGACTCCTGGGAGGCAGCCCGCTCTTCCGCCACAGGTACTGTGCCGCCGCAGGCCGGCTGGCCGTGTGTCCTCGGTTTCCGCGCGTCCCCGGGGGCACCGTCCGGGGTGCTCCGGGCCAGGACGAGGCATCGCCCTCCTACCCTGTGCAGATGGTGGGCTCTCCTCCGCAGAGTTGCGGGCACCGTAGACGGCCGCCGACCTCACAGGCCCGCAGGGAGGGTGGCCTCCGCCTGCCGGCTCCCTCCTACGCGGAGAGTGAAGGGGTGGGCCCGCCGCCGCAGGCGCCGTGATTTCCAGAGAGTTGGGCTGAGGTGGAAGCAGGTGCCTTGCCCTTGGGGAAGAAGCTGGGGTTCCTGTCCTGAAAGGGGGTGGACTTAGGGACAATGAAATGTGAGATGTGTAAAAGGGTGAGTATGTCCTGGAATGTCTTCCCTGCTTTCTCTTTATGTCATGGTTTTCAAAGTGTAGTCTAGGGGTACCCAAGATCATTTCAGGAGATTCAAAGGGAAAACCAATTTGATAATAATGCTAAGATGTTATTAGCGTTTTCACTCTCATTTTTTCACAGTGTTCAGTGGTGGTTTCCAGAGACTACATTAAGTATAATATCCCAACAGATTAAATACAGAAGCAGATATGAGAATCCAGCTATCTTCTTTTTTTTTTTAATTTTAACTTGCTTTATTTTTTATTTTTTTAAATTTACATTTAGTAAATTAGTATATAGTGCAACAATGATTTCAGGAGTAGATTCCTTAGTGCCCCTTACTCATTTAGTTCATCCCCCCTCCCACAACCCCTCCCGTAACCCTCAGTTTGTTCTCCATATTTATGAGTCTCTTTTGTTTTGTCCCCCTCGCTGTTTTTATATTATTTTTGTTTCCCTTCCCTTATGTTCATCTGTTTTGTCTCTTAAAGTCCTCATAGGAGTGAAGTCATATGATATTTGTCTTTCTCTGACTGACTAATTTCACTTAGCATAATGCCCTCTGGTTCCATCCACGTAGTTGCATATGGCAAGATTTCATTCTTTTTGAATGCCAAGTAATACTCCATTGTGTGTGTGTGTGTGTGTGTATACACCACTTTTCTTTATCCATTCATCCATGGATGGACATTTGGGCTCTTTCCATATGTTGGCTATTGTTGATAGTGCTGCTATAAACATGGGGGTGCATGTGTCCCTTCGAAAAGCACACCTGTATCCCTTGGATAAATGCCTGGTAGTGCCATTGCTGGGTTGTAGGGTAGTTCTAGTTTTAGTTTTTTGAGGACCCTCCATACTGTTTTCCAGAGTAATGCAAGCTGCACCAGCCCTTGCATTCCCAAGAGAATCCAGCTATCTTCTATGAATCCCTTCCATTAAAGGGATTTGTAAAAATGCAAAAAAAAAAAAAAAAATGCCTCTTATTACTAAATTTTGGGGGGAGGCTAGAAAATATAGTTTTTTCATTAAAAATTTAATGAGTTTAATACTATTACTTTTCTTTTTCTTAAAATTTTTAATGTTTATTTATTTTTGAGAGAGAGAGTGAGAGAGAGGCAGAGAGAGAGGGAGACACAGAATCTGAAGAGGCTCTAGGCTCCGAGCTGTCAGCCCAGAGCCTGATGTGGGCCCAAACCCACAAACCACGAGATCATGACCTGAGCCAAAGTCAGACGCTCAACTGACTGAGCCACCCATTACTTTCAAATGATTTAATATATATTTAAATATTTTTCTGTCATAATTTCTAATGTGGTAAATATCAATAAATGCTTGAGGGTCTCAATAATTTTTTAAGAGTTTATTTTTCTTCTAGAGCAGTTTTAGGTTTACAACAATATTGGAAGAGAGATACAGAGATTTTCCGTATTTTGCCTGCCTCCACACAGGCATAGTCTCCCCCATTATCAACATCACCCACCAGAATGATACTTTTTTTAACCAAGATTGAACATCACGATCACCCCAAGTCCATAGTTTATGTTAGGGCTTACTGTTAGCATTGTACATTCTATGGGTTTAGGCAAATATATAATGGTACGCATTTATCATTATGGTTTATTATACAGAGTATTTTCACTGCCCTAAAGATCCTTTGTGCTTTGCCTATTCATCTCTCCCCACAAACCACCCCTGGCAACCACTGAACTTTTTACTCCATAGTTTTGCCTTTTCCAGAATGTCATGTGGCTGGAGTCATACGTCATTAGCTTCTTTCACTTAGTAATGTGCAATGAAGCTTCCTCCATGCCTTTTCATGGCTTGAGAGCTCATTTCCTTTTAGTGCTGAATAATCTTTCATTGTCTGGACGAGCCACAGTTTGTCTATGCATTCACTTACTAACGGGCATCTTGGCTGCTTCTAAGTTTTGACAGTTAGGAATAAAGCTACTATAAACATCTGCGTGCAGGTTTGTTTGTTTGCTTGTTTGTTTGTTTGTTTATTTATTTAAGAGAAAGAGAGAGAGAGAAAGCATACGTGAGCAGGGGAGAGGGGCAGAGGGAGAGAGAGAGAATCTTAAGCAGACTCCATGCTCAGCGCAGAGCCCTAAACAGGGCTGGATCCCACGACCTTGAGATCATGACCTGAGCCGAAATCAAGAGTCAGACCCTCAACCGACTGAGCCACCCAGGTGGCCTTGTGTGCAGGTTTTTATGTGAAGGCCTCAACCGTTTTTAAGAGTACAAAGAGGTCCTTTCAGTCATACTTTGCTCTGCTACAGCCCTGTCTTCACATGTCTACACGTCTCTGTTCCTATTCTCCTGCTTCAGCCCTGTCTACACATGTCTACACGTCTCTGTTCCTGGTACTCGTCAGTCTTCTCAGTGTCATTCCTAGGCTGTTATCACTTTGCCTTTTTCAGTTTAGGGAACTGCAATTTATTTATTTATTTAAAAAAATGTTTTAATGTTTATTTATTCTTGAGAAGAGAGAGAGAGCAGGGGAGGAGCAGAGAGAGATGGAGACACAGAATCGAAAGCAGGCTCCAGGCTCCGTGCTGTCAGCAAAGAGCCTGATGTGGGGCTCGAACTCACGAACCATGAAATCGTGACCTGAGCCGAAGTCAGACGCTTAACCGACAGAGCCACCCAGGTTCCCCAGGAACTGCAGTTTAAAATATGGAACAAGGGGTGCCTGAATGGCTCAGTCAGTTGAGCATCCAACTCCAGCTCGGGTTATGATCTCACGGTTCCTGGGTTTGAGCCCTGCGTTGGGCTCTGAGCTGACAGTGAGGAGCCTGGAGCCTGCTTGGAATCCTTTCTCCCTCTCTCTGCCCCTCCTTTGCTTGTGCTCTCTTCCTCTTTCTCTCTCTCTCTCCAAAATAAGTAAATAAACATTAAAAAATAAATAAAATATGGAACAAAATTCTAATATTCAAACTGCTGACTTGGGCCAAGTAGAAATACTTCCCTGAGATTGCACCACTGGCTTAGGGATAGAGGGAAAGGCATACCAGCAGGTCACAAAGCCAGCAGGTGACTTGTTTCCCAGTATGACCATCAACAAGTGATTTCACCTTACTGAGCTGCCATTTGCATATCCACAGAATGGGGATGGTATCTGTGCAGCTAGGTTATTATGTTGCTCGGATGAGAAACTGATGAATAGGTATTCAGTGATGCTGGCTGTGGTGTGATGCCACCCCATTCCCCCCGCCCCCCCAAAAAAAACCCACCAAAAGAGAAACACCAAAAAAGAAAAAGATAAGAACACCATTATGCTAACAAACACTTTTCTCTTCTTTCCAGTTCTCGTTTACTGACTTCATAAGTTTGGAGTTGTGATAAGAGCATAGACTAAATTTCATATTGTTTTTCCCAAGTGATTCAAGATTCTGATCTCTATTCGAAAGGTCACGCTGTACTATCAGATTTGATCTTATCACGTGCTAGAAGACAGCGATCCTGATTTCTTGATGTTTTAAACGTTCTGCCAGAATAGAACCCCCCCATAGGAGACCAGAAATAAAACTTCCCTAGTCACTGATTCGCTGAGGTGTCTGGTCCTCCTCCTCAGGCTTTTGAAGTTAAAACAGTGTTGGGGTGGGGTGGGGTTTGTGGCCTGTGGCCACAAGGTTCCCTGAGTGCTGTGTGTGTGTGTGTGTGTGTGTGTGTGTGTGTGTGTGTGTACAGTGGGAAGTTTGTACAGGGTCAGGCACTCCCAGGACATAAGAGGCTGGGAAATAGATTGCCTCTAAAAGAACAGAGGTTGTGTAATTTCCTGTGCACATGATGACCACCCTCCTCAGCACTGGGGTTCGCCTTCTACACTCTGCTCCCAGGGGTGGTGTGGACGCAGCCCAGGCTCCCCTCCTAAGGAATGGCTTGCCCTGTCTCCCAAAGACTGGCTTGTCAGGCTGACTCCACACTGTCCCACTCCGTTAGAGAGTCCCCCCCGGCCCCTGGGATACCACGGTTGCTGAGGGCCAGGCTGCCCTGTGACAGCATGCTGTTTATTTTGACAAGGGGAGGATTTGGGGAGACTCGAGGTTCCTCACTGGGGTTTGCAAGGAATGTTTAAAAGCAACGTGTGAAACGAGATACGCTTTTAACATGTTTTTGAGTGAGTTTCTTGGCCAACGGGAGCTCTTTCCTGAGGGCCAGGCTGGTGAGTGGGTGTGCACGTGTGTAGGAATGGCACAAGTCCCTCAGGACAACAACCTACAAAGCCCCACTAGATGTTGCTGGTCTCTTAAAACCTTTTACCTGCCCTTCCACAGGGTTCCCCTCCCTGGTGTCAATGTGCTGGCTCCCCTCATCCCTTCTTTCTCTCTACTCCCTTGGCTCCCTCTCCCTAGAGCAATGCATGTATCTCTTCCTAACTGTCGATAATTTTCCCCTTAAGTCTTCTTTACATATGCAAGTATACGTGAAGACGGTCTCATCGCGAAAGGCCAAATAATTTGGAAAACTTGAAAGGTTCCTAAGCTGTCCCCTCCTCCAACTACTTTTTTCATTGTAGTCAAATACACATAAAATCAAATTTACCACTTTTTAAAATATTTATTTATTGGGGTGCCTGGGTGGCTCAGTCGGTTAAGTGTCTGACTTCAGCTCAGGTCACTATCTCACAGTCCGTGAGTTCGAGCCCCCGCATCGGGCCCTGTGCTGACAGCTCAGAGCCTAGAGCTTGCTTCAGATTCTGTGTCTCTTTCTCTCTGCCCCTCCCCTGCTCATGCGTGTGTGCGCGTGCACTCTCTCTCTTTCTGTCAAAAATAAATAAATATTAAAAAATTTAAAGTGCTCACTTCGGCAGCACATACACTAAAAAAAATTTTTAGGAAGATTTATTTATTTACTTTTGAAAGAGAGAGAGAGAGATTTCAAGTGGTGGAGGGGCATAGAGAGAGGGAGAGAGAATCCCAAACAGGCTCCGCACTGGCAGCGTGGAGCCCGATGTAGGGCTCGGCACGGGGCTCGAACCCACGAACCATGAGATTGTGAGCTGAGCCGAAGTTCAGTGCTCAACCCACTGAGCGACCCAGCTGCCCCAAACTTACCACTTTAATAATTTAATTGTTAGGTGTGTAGCTCCATGGCAGTAAGTGCATTCATGTTGCTGTGCAACTACCACTACCATCTCCAGAACGTCTTCATCCTCCAGATAGAACTGCTGTAGCCATTAAACGATGGATATTGTTCCTCCCTGGGAATTGTCTTCCCTTCCTCTCTCTCTGCCAGCCTCTGGCAACCACCGACTCTACTGTCTGTCTCTTGACTGTTCCAGGAACCTCGTATAAGTGAAATCACACAATACTTGTCCTTTTGTGTGTGGCTTATTTCGCTTAGGGTGATGTTCTCAAAGTTTATCCATATTGTAGCGTGAGTCAGAATCTCCTTTTTAAAGGTTGGATAACACTGCATTGCATGGATATAACATGTTTTGTTTGTCCATTCATCCATAGATGGACATCTGATGCCCCAACCACTTCTTTTTTTAAAAAAAATTTTAAATGTTTTTATTTATTTTTGAGAGAGAGAGAGACAGAGAGAGAGAGAGAGAGAGAGAGCACGCACAAGTGGGGGATGGGCAGAGAGAGAGGGAGACACAGAATCCGAAGCAGGCTCCAGGCTCCGAGCTGTCAGCACAGAGCCCGACATGGGGCTTGAACTCGCAAACTATGAGATCATGGCCTGAGCTGAAGTCAGATGCCTAACCGACTGAGCCACCCAGGCCCCCCCTCCCCCACCGCTGAACCACTTCTAATACTTTAGTATGTGGTAGGGTTTTTTCTGCTTCTCCTTGTTTTTCTATGAGTTCCTATGCACGTGAACAGTATGTTTTTCTATAAGCAAGGTCAGCTATGTGTTTTATTCTACAGCTTTCTCTTTCAGAATTTAAGTCTTATTTTCATTGTGTGATATAGGAACATTCTTTCTTTTTTTTTTTCCAACTAAAACAGTTGACAATTTTATTTTCACATTTCACAATACAAATGAAAATTCCTTTTTTTTTTCTCTCTTCTGGTCCCACTACTTCCCCTACCCAAACTATACTCTCTTTGATAAGAAGGGGGAGCAAGTCTTCCTTGTCATACTGTTAGAAAACACCTAGAGTCACAGCACCGTGATCTCCTGGTGAAGTAGAATAAATAATATAAAATGCATATGAAGAGGCTCCTGTCTCTCCTTACCTGTCTGGTTGAGTCATTCCTGGCCAAGTAGGTACCGTCATGGGACAGGTGGGAGGTCTCATCACGGGGGGGGGGGGTCCAGACATCATTGGCGTGTGGCCTCTGATAGGTGGTCTCATTCCAGGTACAGTTCCCCCTGGCATCCTCCCAGGAGAAGGAAGGCCCCCCATATGGGGTGCTGGCATCATACCCAGGCCAGGAGGCCCCGGGAGACTGGGGGTGAGGTGGGGAGGTGGGATCATTGCCCTGCAGGAGGAGGAACACAGAATGGAGTAAGAGGTATCTTTGCTTGTTGAAATACTGCGGTTGCTCTGTGGGTAAGGCTCTGAGCCTGCTCTCCCATCCATTTCTGATAGGCTTGCACATTCTCTTGTGTTTCCTACCGCTGCAATGCGTCTTCCTCACAGATGGAGAGTCATGGGTGAGGTATGTGTCTTAGTAATCACAATAAAACTTAGGTTTGTTGCTCTGCGGGCCAGCAGCCACTCTGTCCCGTGCCGTGTATGAATATTCTTAGAGCAAATAGTACAACAAGGTTTTTAATGAAAAACAACCTCCCTACCCCACCTGCCTCTGTCCCTCATTCCTTTCCTCATTGACAACCACACCGAGTTCTTTCACCAGCTTCTTCTGTTATTGACCTCCATATTCCTAAACAACATACTTTTTTTTTGGCATTTTATAACCTCTTTATTAATATTTTAATCATGAAATGCTTTAGACATATGTTAACATTTTAAAAGTCAACATTTTGAAAAATTGCATTGCATAGTTAGCTATTTTTGAGAGGCCCATGGATCTTCTAAGACTTTTTAATGCCAGATAAGCTACAAAGTATCTGAAACCTTCTAAACCTTTTGAAACCTCTTTTTTTTTTTTTGGTACTTTTGAAATTTCTTTTCTTTTCTTTTCTTTTTTATTTTTTTAAATTTACATCCAGATTAGTTAGCATATAATGCAACCCATTTAGCCCATCACCCTTCCCACTACCCCTACCGTAACTCTTGGTTTGTTCTCCACATTTATGAGTCTCTTCTGTTTTGTCCCCCTCCCTGTTTTTATATTATTTTTGTTTCCCTTCCCTTATGTTCATCTGTTTTGTCTCTTAAAGTCTTCATAGGAGTGAAGTCATATGATTTTTGTCTTTCTCTGACTGACTAATTTCACTTAGCATAATACCTTCCAGTTCCATCCATGTAGTTGCAAATGGCAAGATTTCCTTCTTTGTGATTGCTGAGTAATACTCCATTGTATATATATACCACCTTCTTTATCCATTCATCCATTGATGGACATTTGGGCTCTTTCCACACTTTGGCTATTGTCGATAGTGCTGCTATAAACATGGGGGTGCATGTGTCCCTTCGAAACAGCACGCCTGTATCCCGTGGATAAATGCCTAGTAGTGCAATTTCTGGGTCGTAGGGTAGTTCTATTTTTAGTTTTTTGAGGACCCTCCATACTGTTTTCCAGAGTGGCTGCACCAACTTGCATTGCCACCAACAATGCAAAAGAGATCCTCTTTCTCCGCATCCTCGCCAACATCTGTTGTTGCCCGAGTTGTTAATGTTAGCCATTCTGATAGGTGTGAGGTGGTATCTCTTTGTGGTTTTGATTTGTATTTCCCTGATGATGAGTGGTGTTGAGCATTTTTTCATGTGTCGGTTGGCCATCTGGATGTCTTCTTTGGAGAAGTGTCTATTGATGTCTTTTGCCCATTTCTTCACTGGATTATTTGTTTTTTGGGTGTTGAGTTTGATAAGTCCTTTATAGATTTTGGATACTAACCCTTTATCTGATATGTCGTTTGCAGATATCTTCTCCCATTCTGTCGGTTGTCTTTTAGTTTTGCTGATTGTTTCCTTCTCTGTGCAGAAGCTTTTTATTTTGATGAGGTCCCAGTACTTCATATTTGCTTTCATTTCCCTTGCCTCTGGAGGTGTGTTCAGTAAGAAGTTGCTGCAGCCAAGAACAAGGAGGTTTTTGCCTGCTTTCTCCTCAAGGATTTTGATGGCTTCCTGTCTTACATTGAGGTCTTTCATCCATTTTGAGTTTATTTTTGTGTATGGTATAATAAAGTGGTCCAGGCTCATTCTTCTGCATGTCGCTGTCCAGTCTTCCCAGCACCACTTGCTGAAGAGACTCTCTTTATTCCATTGGATATTCTTTCCTGCTTTGTCAAAGATTAGTTGGCCATACGTTTGTGGGTCCATTTCTGGGTTCTCTATTCTGTTCCACTGATCTGAGTGTCTGTTCTTGTACCAGTACCATACTGTCTTGATGATTACAGCTTTGTAGTATAGCTTGAAGCCTGGGATTGTGATGCCTCCTGCTTTGGTTTTCTTTTTTAAGATTGCTTTGGCTACTGGGGGTCTTTTCTGGTTCTATACAAATTTTAGGATTATTTGTTCTAGCTCTGTGAAGAATGCTGGTGTTACTTTGATAGGGATTGCATTGAATATGTAGATTGCTTTGGGTAGTATTGACATTTTAACAATATTTGTTCTTCCTATCCAGGAGTATGGAATCTTTTTCCATTTTTTGTGTCTTCTTCAATTTCTTTCATAAGCTTTCTATAGTTTTCAGTGTACAGATTTTTCACCTCTTTGGTCAGATTTATTCCTAGGTATTTTATGTTTTTTTTGTGCAACTGTAAATGGGATCGATTACTTGATTTCTCTTTCTGTAGCTTCATTGTTGGTGTATAGGAATGCAACTGATTTCCTTGCATTGATTTTATATCCTGCAACTTTGCTGAATTCATGAATCAACTCTAGCAGTTTTTTTGGTGGAATCTTTTGGGTTTTCCATATAGAGTATCATGTCATCTGCGAAGAGTGAAAGTTTGACCTCCTCCTGGCTGATTTGGATGCCTTTTATTTCTTTGTGTTGTCTGATTGCAGAGGCTAAGACTTCCAATACTATGTTGAATAACAGTGGTGAGAGTGGACATCCCTGTCTTGTTCCTGACCTTAAGGGGAAAGCTGTCAGTTTTTCCCCATTGAGGATGATATTAGCGTTGGGTTGTTCATATATGGCTTTTATGATCTTGAGGTATGATCCTTCCATCCCTACTTTCTTGAGGGTTTTTATCAAGAAAGGTTGCTGTATTTTGTCAAATGCTTTCTCTGCATCTATTGAAAGGATCATATGGTTCTTGTCCTTTCTTTTACTGATGTGATGAATCACGTAAATTGTTTTGTGGATATTGAACCAGCCCTGCACCACAGGATAAATCCCACCTGGTCGTGGTGAGTAATTTTTTTAATGTGTTGTTGGATCTGGTTGGCTAATATCCTGTTGAGGATTTTTGCATCCGTGTTCATCAGGGAGATTGGTCTATAGTTCTCCTTTTTCGTGGGGTCTCTGTCTGGTTTTGGAATCAAGGTAATGCTAGCTTCATAGAAAGAGTTTGGAAGTTTTCCTTCCGTTTCTATTTTTTGGAACAGCTTCAAGAGAATAGGTGTTAACTCTTCCTGAAATGTTTGGTAGAATTCCCCTGGAAAGCCATCTGGCCCTGGCCTCTTGTTTTTTGGTAGATTTTTGATTACAAATTTGATTTCCTTACTGGTTATGGGTCTGTTCAAATTTCCTATTTCTTCCTGTTTTAGTTTTGGTAATGTATATGTTTCTAGGAATTTTTCCATTTCTTCCAGATTGCCCATTTTATTGGAATGTAATTGCTCATAATATTCTCTTATTATTGTTTTTATTTCTGCTGTGTTGGTTGTGATCTCTTTTCTTTCATTCTTGATTTATTTGGGTCCTTTCCTTTTTCTTTTTGATCCAACTGGCTAGTGGTTTATCAATTTTGTTAATTCTTTCAAATAACCAGCTTCTGGTTTCATTGATCTGTTTTTTTTTTTTTTTTTGGTTTCAATAGCATTAATTTCTGTTCTAATCTTTATTATTTCCTGTCTTCTGCTGGTTTGGGGTTTTATTTGCTGTTCTTTTTCCAGCTCTTTAAGGCGTAAGGTTAAGTTATGTATCTGACATCTTTCTTCCTTCTTTAGGAAGAAGTGGATTGCTATATACTTTCCTCTTATGACTGCCTTTGCTGCATCCCAGAGTTTTTGGGTTGTGGTGTTATCATTTTCATTGACTTCCATATACTTTTTAATTTCCTCTTTAACTTCTTGGTTAGCCCATTCATTCTTTAGTATGATGTTGTTCAGTCTCCAAATATTTGTTACCTTTTCAAATTTTTTCTTGTGGTTGATTTCGAGTTTCATAGTGTTGTGGTCTGAAAATATGCACAGTATGATCTCGATCTTTTTTGTACTTACTTAGGGCTGATTTGTGTCCCAGTGTATGGTCTATTCTGGAGAACGTTCCATGTGCACTGGAGAAGAATGTATATTCTGCTGCTTTAGGATGAAATGTTCTGAATATATCTGTTAAGTCCATCTGGTCCAGTATGTCATTCAAAGCCATTGTTTCCTTGTTGATTTTTTGATTAGATGATCTGTCCATTGCTGTGAGTGGGGTGTTGAAGTCTCCTACTATTATGGTATTACTATTGGTGAGTTTCTTTATGTTTGTGATTAATTGATGTATATATTTGGGTGTTCCCACATTTGGCACATAAATGTTTACAATTGTTAGGTCTTCTTGGTGGATAGACCCCTTGATTATGATATAATGCCCTTCTGCATTTCTTGATACAGTCTTTATTTTAAAGTCTAGATTGTCTGATATAAGTATGGCTACTCCAGCTTTCTTTTGTTGACCATTAGCATGGTAGATGGTGCTCCATCCCCTTATTTTCAATCTGAAGGTGTCTTTAGGTCTCAAGTGGGTTTCTTGTAAACAGCATATAGATGGATCTTGTTTTCTTATGCATTTTGTTACCCTGTGTCTTTTGATTGGAGCATTGAGTCCATTGACGTTTAGAGTGAGTACTGAAAGATATGAATTTATTGCCATTATGATGCTTGTAGAGTTGGAGTTTCTGGTGGTGTTCTCTGGTCCTTTCTAATCTTTGTTGCTTTTGGTAGTTATATATATATTCATCTTTTCTCCCCTCAGAGAGTTCCCCCTTAAGATTTCTTGCAGGGCTGGTTTAGTGGTCACAAACTCCTTTAATTTTTTTTTGTCTGGGAAACTTCTTATCTCTCCTTCTATTTTGAATGACAGCCTTGCTGGATAAAGAATTCTTGGCTGCATATTTTTCTGATTCAGCACACTGAATGTATCCTGCCACCCCTTTCTGGCCTGCCAAGTTTCTGTGGATAGGTCTGCTGCAAACCTCATCTGTCTTCCCTTGTAGGTTAGGGACTTTTTTTCCCTTGCTGCTTTCATGGTTCTCTCCTTGCCTGAGTATTTTGTGAATTTGACTATGATATGCCTTGTTGATGGTCGGTTTTTGTTGAATCTCATGGGGGTCCTCTGTGCTTCCTGGATTTTGATGTCTGTGTCTTTCCCCAGGTTAGGAAAGTTTTCTGCTACGATTTGCTCGCATAACGCTTCTAGCCCTATTTCTTTCTCTTCCTCTTCTGGGACCCCTATGATTCTGATGTTGTTCCTTTTTAATGAGTCACTGATTTCTCTGATTCTTATATCGTGCTCTTTTGCCTTAATCTTCCTCTTTTTTTCTGCTTCATTATTCTCTATAAGTTTGTCCTCTACATCGCTGATTCTCTGTTCTGCCTCATCCATCCTTACCACTGCTGCATCCATCCATGATTGCAGCTCAGTTCTAGCATTTTTAATTTCATTCTGATTATTTTTTACTTTTTATCTCTGCAGAAAGGGATTCTAATCTATTTTCGACTCCAGCTAGTATTCTTATTATTGTGATTCTAAATTCCGGTTCAGACATCTTGTTTGTATCTGTGTTGGTTAAATCCCTGGCTGTCATTACTTCATACTCTTTCTTTTGGGGTTCATTCCTTTGTTTTGTAATTTTGAAGGGAGAAAAGGAATTAATGAGGTAGAAAAATTAAAATTAAAAAATATTAAAATTAAAAAATTAAAAACACACACACACACACACACACACACACAAATCGAATAAATGATGCTAGATCCTGGGTGTGTTTTGGTCTGGGTGTTGAAAGTGGTTTGACAGAAAGTGGTTTTAGAGAAAAAACGGGGGGGGGGGTAGGAAATCATTTGAGAATTTGAAAAAATGAATACACTGAAGTAGACTAAAATGAGATGATGGGAGTAAAATAGAATTTGAAAAAATTTATACAAAAGTAAAGAATATAGTAGAAAAAAATTTTAAGAAAAATATTTTTAATAAAAATTAAAAATAAAAATGAATTTTTTCACTTTCTGTATTCAAGAAAAAGAAAAGAAACGAAAAAGAGAAAAAAAGGAAATCTTTTGAAAATTTGAAAAAGTAGACTAAAATAAAATGATGGAAGTAAAATAGAGTTTGAAAAAATTTACGTAATAGCAAAAAATGTAGTCAAAAAATTGAAGAAAATGTTTTTAATAGAAACTGAAAGTAAAAATGAAGTTTTTCTGTTTCTGCATTCAAGAAAAAGAAAAGAAATGGAAACGACAAAAAAGAAAAAGAAAAAAAAGGAAATGGTTTGAAAATTTGAAAAGTTGAATACACTGAAGTAGACTAAAATAAAATGATGGAAGTAAAATAGAATTTGAAAAAACTTACACAAAAGTAGAAAATATAGTAAAAAAATTAAGGAAAAATATTTTTAATAAAAATTGAAAATAAAAATGAATTTTTTCTCTTTCTGTATTCAAGACAAAGAAAAGAAGTGTAAAAGAAAAAAAAGAAAGAAAATTGAATAGATGGACCTGCTAATAGATTGAAATAGGACTGAAATTACTTCGTTTTCCCCTAGAAGTCAGACTATGTAGCGCTTTATAGTCCATAAACTAAGTAGGCGGTGAGACTTGTGTTCTTGAGGAATGAGGTTGGCCCACTTGGGCGGGGCTCAGTGTAATGGCTCCGTTCTCCACTAGATGACGCTGCTAGCCTGCTGGGGTGGAGTGTTGTGGTACTGGTAGGTGCATAGGTGCATGCGCGGGAGCGGTGAAACTGGTGCCACCCAGCTACCCAGTCCCTAGTATTGGAACTCTGTTGTCCTTGATCAGCCGTCGTGCACCCGTCTTCTGTCTTTAGCTTTTGTCCACTCCCCGCTTTTTCACTGTCTATGACCAGGCCCCAGACAGTACCTCTCTCCCGAGTTTTGTCTCAGATGCAGCTGTTTTCCCCGACCCCTTACTTCTGAAGGACTGCGTCTTTGACCCGTTCCGCCCCTCTATGGGAGGGTCTTACCGAGCAATGGCCGAATGCTGGCTGCAACCAGGAAAACTTGCCGGATCCTGCTGCTGCCAGTGCCCTGAGACTTTGGCCAAGTGCCAGCCTGCCCCAGAAAAAGTTTGCTAGATAGTGTAGCAGCAGCTTTTCAGGGATTACGGAAAATCACAACACACATCTGGCACCTGGCTTCACCCTTAATGACCTTGTTCCAGCACCAGTGAATGTGGCCGTTTTCTGGGGCTGCTGGGGCCAGGTGGTTTCAACAGTCTCTACCAAATGTCCTTCCAGCAGTGGAACCACATTTCTGCATGTGGCCCAAGAACCTCACTGACCCCACCCTGTTCCTGGGGATTCACCCTTCCTACCAGAGCACCGCCAGGTATGGAGCTGCGGAGTTGCAGACTTTGTGCTCCCCTTGTTTACAGTCTTAATGGAATTTAAACCCACTCCTTTCTCCTTTCTCCCTTTTTAGTTTAGTCCCTGCGGCTGTTTCCAATTTTCCACTTTCTCTCCAGCTGCTTTTTGGGAGGAGTGCTTTTCCTGTATTCTCTGCCCACCCCCCTCCAGTCTCTGTCCTCTCTCTGCTCGCAAAAGCACCTCCCTTCCCTCGCCTTCTTGCTCCCCAAGTTCACTGATTTCTGTGGTTCAGGTTGTGCAGATTGTTGTGTTAATCCTCCAATCGACCTAAACAACATACTTAAACCACCACTTCTTGACTATATAATGACTATTATAGAAAATGAAGATCTCACTGCTGCATTTTCTTTGTCTATACTCTGAAAATCACCATGTCACCATTTTTATTTAAATCACTCTCCAGTATTCACATTGCTGTGACTATATAAATATTATTCCCAGCTGTGCCCCATAGTGCACTGTATTTCATTTCCTTTCTTTTATAACTTTTTCTCATTTTATCAGTTTCTCCTTTGTTCATTTGCTTAGTTTTCTATAAACTCATCAGTCACTGACACCACAGTTTGGTATAGAATGGTTACACTCCTCTCAGCTTAGTAAAACCTGTAAGGTAATTGGCAATTCCACTTCCCCAGCCCCTGTGGACACATCCCTCCTGGAGACCTCCTTCTGGGGCTTCTGTCTGGACTGGCTTTCTATGTGTTTCTTCAGTATTATCTTAGGAATTGCCTTTGAATCTCCTCTGTCTTCCCAGGCTTTCTCTTTCTTAGTTACCCTTTGTGGAGTATGGCCACAAATTCCTTAATGCTACTCCCACTGAGAAGTGTGGTTGTGTCCCCTCCCCTTGAATCTGGGTGGCTTTGTGACTGCTTTGGCCCACAGAATATGGCTGAAGTGAGAGCATGCTAGTTGCCAGGCTCAGGTCCAAAGAGACTGACACCTTTCACTTCCTGTCTTTTGAGGTCCTGAGCGTCCATGTAAAAAGGTGTGCTAGCCTGTGGCTGGTCCATGGAGAGAGGCTGCAGGAAGAGAGGTGAAGAGTTGCTAACCATTCCCAACGGCTCCAGCTCTCAGCTGTTGAAGTCATCTGAGCTGGGGCTCCAGACACTGTGAAGCAGAGACAAGCCATCCCTACTTGTTCCCGTGTGTCCAAATTCCCGATAGGAAGCAGAGAGATAGAAGAATACTGATGCATTGCTCTTTTAAGCCGCTAAGTTTTGGGGTACATTGTTACACAGCTATGGAGAACCAGAACAGTCTTTCATCTAATAGCTTCCTGAGAAAGAATATAAGAGAAGTCACTTTTGGAGGTTTTTGAGATTTTTATGTCTGAAGATGTTTACCATCCAATTGACTGAATATTCTTCTGGGTATAGAATTCTAGGCTGGAAATAAAATTTCCCCCTGATTTTTAAAGGCTTCATGCCATTGCTTTTGGCTATGTATCCAGCATTGCTATTAACAGATGTTAACTCTTCTGCACCCTGACCTTTTATAAATGGCTTCTTTTTCTTCCTTTTGGAAGCCACAGCATTATGAGCATTCTTCTTTAGCACCGGGTGTTGCATCATTTACAGAGTGATCTGATGTGGGTGTCTTTTGCTTTCAGTGTGTCGGGCATGTAATGGGCTCTTTAATCTGGAAACTCACGCTCTTCAGTTATTTGCACTATTATCTGGAACTCCTTTTGTTTAGATGTTGAAACCCCTGACCTTGTCCTTTGATTTTCTTATCCTTTCTTCCTTATTTTCCATCTCATTCTTTATTTTTTTTGTTCTACTTCCTGGGAGATTTTCTCTACTTATCTTCCAACTCTTCCTGAGTTAAAAATATCTTCTGTCATATATATTTTTTAATGTTTATTTATTTTTGAGAGAGACAGAGAGAGAGCGAGCGAGCATGGGAGGAACAGAGAGAGAGGGAGACACAGAATCTGAAGCAGGCTTCAGGCTGTCAACCTGTCAGCCTGTCAGCTGTCAGCACAAACGTGGAGCTTGAACTCACGAACCGTGAGATCATGACCTGAGCCAAAGTCGGATGCTTAACTGACTGAGCCAACCAGGCACCCCTCTTTGTTCCTTTTTGTAATAACACCTGTTCTTGTCTTCTGATTTCAAAATCTCTTACATTTTTAGATGTTCCTTTCTATTCCTCTGCTTTGTCTCTGTTTCCTTTGGTTTCTTTTTTCCATTTGTACCTTGGACCTCTGATTTTTGTGTTTGAAGCTTTCCTTAAATGTCTAGTCCATCTTGGCTGTTTGCTCACAATAGGAGCAAAATAAAAAATACAAGTAAAATTCTGATTGTAAACAGGCAGGGTTGCTGGCCACAGGCTTTCCTGATCACAGAGTAGCCTCTTTCAGTGACAGATCAGTATTACGTTTTGTTTTGGACAGAGTTCCTTTCTCCAGAAAGGACTCTTTTAGTTTTCTGAGGAATGGTGGATAGAGGATGAAGGACAGACAGGTCATAATCCTGGCTGTCTAAAGTGACCGTGAGCAGGGCTCCTCCCTACATGACTTTAGGCTAACTAGAAAATGCTCCTCTCCTAAGACATTTGACTTCTGTTTGCTGGAGAATGCATGTTAACTCTGATTTTGTTAGAACAAGTCACTTTATAGCCATCTGCTGGGAAGTTGTCAAAGCTGCCCATGATGTACAGGCCATTCCTGATGTTTGGTTATGTCCTCAGTGTTGGTAAGTGGGGCCTCTGGCTGAGGGGTCTCCCCCTGGCCCCACTGTTCTCAGTGTGCACCTTCTCTGTTGCTCTCTCAACGTCTCCTTCTCCTGACAGTGAACCTTCAGGCTGTGATGAGCTGGGGGAGGGGACTTGGAGCTGTCAGAGGTGCCTGGAGCCTCCAATCCCCAAGCCTTAGTGGAGTTCAGTTGTACCAGCTGGTTGACTTCCCGGCCCCATAAACTTGGCATTCTCTGTTCTGTGATGTCTGCTCCCCGTTCACCTGTCTGGTCACTTTTTGGCTGCCAATATGTTGTTGCTATCCTTTGTCTCCTGTCAGTTTCTCTTCAGTTCTTGGTTGGCCCATGTGGGTAGTCACTCCTGTTTCGGGTGCAGAGATGGAAACACAACTCACATTGGCTTCAGGCGCAGAGGCTGGAGTTCAAGTGCATGGGTGGTGCTGTCAGGAGCCCAAGCATTGGGCTCTGATTACCTGTCAGTCTCTTCGTAATGATGGCTTTATAGAGCATGTGCTCTGTTTGTTCTGTTTGTTCTGAAACTGTCTGTGGGCTTACTAAGGGCGCTGCAGACTCCTTGGTCCCTGAGTGCTCTCCTCACCTCCTCCTTGGCTGCCATGGGAGAGTATTGACTCAACCTCTTCTTGACCCTTGAAGGATCTCAGGCCTTGAAGTCTGGGTTGTAATTAGCCCCCAAGGGAATTTCCATGTCCATCTTTCCAGTTCCCATTTACTTGCTTTTTTAAAAAAAATTTTTCTGTTTTTATTTTATTTTTGAGAGAGAGAGAGAGAGAGAGAGAGAGAGCACGTGCAGAAGTGGGGAGAGGCAGAGAGAGAGGGAGACACAGAATCCAAAGCAGGCTCCAGGCTCTGAGCTGTCAGCACAGAGCCCAACACAGGGCTCGGACTCGTGAACTTCAAGATCATGACCTGAGCCAAAGTCAGATGCTTAACTGGCTGAGCCGCCCGGTGGGGGGGGGGGGGGGGGTCCCGGTTCCCATTTACTTGTAAATGGACAGGTAGGTGGATAGGTGGCTCTCAAGGTTCAGCAGGGGACCCTGGCTCCTGTGCATGTTGCTTAACCCACTGAGGGTGATTCCTACATAGCTGTCGAATGGGTTGTTGTTGAAGACGAGGGGTTTCCCCTTTGGCCCCTGCAGACCACGTGTACCATAACGTTCAACCAAAAGCGTCCTTTGTATGACCAACAGTGTCACCACAGCTGGAAGCACAAAGCCCAGCAAGCTAGCAGACTCCACCATTCCATGGGCAGGGCACAGCCCTAGGAGGGCGTCAAGGCCTGCTTATGCCTGTCGACCACAGATCTAGCCATCCTCCAATACACTTACTTAAGTGGTGCTGCCCGCCCATTTCTGTTTCCTCAACCAACCTCTCTTGTGTCACTTCAGCCTCAGCACCTCTTATTCGCACCCCCCAAAATAATCCTCTTTGTTTGAGATTTCAAGTCCCCTTTCTAAGCCAGATGCCGTCCTGGAGGCTGGGATCACAATGATAGCCTGGAGCTATGAGGAGCCACCCCTCGGGCTGAGCTGGTGCGGCACCCTCAGAGTCCTGGTGGGCAAGGTCGAGCCAGCAGCAGTCTCTGGCACGCATACCTTTACCTAGTGAGGGAGCATGTCTGAGTTTGTTGAAAGTTCCTATCTTTTGTCTTGGGTGATTGTACCTGTTCCTGTCTTCCGCTCATTTGGTCATATATCTCCTTTCACTTCCTTCCTGCTCCCTTCCGACCCTTTCCTCCTTACGTCCCCTTCCTGCTCCCTCCCTCCTGGGGACTTCCTCTCTCAGCCCACACACACCCCACTTCTCAGCGGATCCTGCAGAGAGACCCGGTTCTTGCTCCCCTGCCTTCTCACTGCCCCGGCAGCCCGTCCTGACAGAACCAAGGAAAGGTAAATGCTAAACCAAAAGCTTTCTACCGCAGAAAACAACCCTGCCGTCCCTGGGGAGGCAGGAACGGCTCTCTGGCCACCGGAGGTCTTAATGATAATGTGTGAAAGCTCTCTCAGTGTCACGCTGTTTGGGGACCCTCCTTCTCCTCCGGTGTCTTCCAGTCTAGAGGCTGAGCTCCTTGAGGGTAGGAACAGGCCGGATCTGTTTTGAGTGCCCCGTGTTTGGTGTGGTGCAGACGCTTACCGAAAGCGCGGGAAGGAAGACCGAAAGGAAGGATGGAGAGGGAGCATCTCTTCTTCCGCAGTCACTGGCCGGCAGGCCAAGGATTCGGGAATGTGGATTGGCAATGCCTCCCGTCAGGGATTCCCATCACATTTTTGTCTCTGGCCGGGAGGATCTTTTCTCACGCCTCCCTCCTTTCTCTCTCTCTCCCTGCCTTCTTTCTGCTACTTTCGTGGAGTTTGCCACTGAGCAAGTGTACTTCTCTGTGGTTGAGCGAACCCCACAGCTACAATTAAACCGCAGTGCTTAGAAAACCCTTCCCGTAGCATTTTCTGTCACCCTTGTTGGTTCAGGGCCTTAGTCTTTGACACTTACCACAGGATGATTTAACGGTTTCTGTTTCCATTCAGGGTCAGGTCATCCAGGCTGTGCGAGGGCTCACGGGGGTGGGTGGAGGCTCTGGAAGGTGGAAGATCAAGTTGTGAGGCAGCTGTGGCACTTACTGGAAGACTGAGGGTTTCTCTTCTCGCTGCTTCTGGGGGGTCTGTTCTTCACTGCTGCCTTTCATTTGTGCGAAGGCCTGGCAGTGGGTCCCGCCTCATTTCTTAAGGGAGACGGAGCGTTTTGATTTTTGCCATTTTCAACGAGAAGAGAGTGACTGAGGGAGTTTAACCTGAGCCAAGCTGGAGATGTCTCCCGAAGCAAAATGATAAAAGGGACCAGGACAAAAGAACAGGCTAGCGAAGCAGAGGCACCAGAGTTGATTTCCAAGTTCTTGTCAGTATTCACTCCAGAACGTGGGTGCCACCCGGATAAGGCTCGGCACCAAGGATATTTCTTGTCAGGAGGGCATTCACGCTTGGTATCTGAAAATGTGCTTTCCATTGCCCTAAAACTGATTTTTGATTTAGATTTTGAGAGGAAAAAAATAACACACAACTGCTTTTTTAAAGCGGTTTTCAGTTTGTTGGGTTTTTACAAGGTTTTTCAAAAAATGCACAAAGATCTTTTTTGTTGTTGTTATTGTCGCCTTGTTTCTTGTCTCTTTTCAGAATGGACTTAATTTTGGAATAATTTTCAATTTTTAGAAAAATTGTGAAGAAAATAGAGTTCCCGTATACCCCTCAGCAAGTTTCCACTGTTGTCAACATCTGACACAACCACGGTACGTTTGTCAAAACGAAGAAAACAGCACTGGTTCATTACTATTACCTAAATTCTAGACTGCATTAGAATTTTCTCACTTTTTCCACCAGTGTCTTATTTCCGTTCCAGGCTCCCATCCAAGATGCCACATTATGTTTTGTGGTCATGTCTCTTTAAGGTCCTCTGACCTGTGACAGATCCTCAGTCTTCCTGTGCTTTTCTTGACCTCGACACTTTTGAAAAGCTTTGGTCGTGTATTGTGTTGAATACCCTCAGTTTGGTCTGTCTGATGTTTTTCTCATGTCTAGATGGAGGTTATGGGCTTTTGGGAAGAGTATGAGGGCAAGTACCCTTCTCGTCAGTCATAACAGGGGGTGCATACTATCAACATCAGTGGCGATGTTAACCTTGAAACCCCAGGCGGGGTAGTGTTTATCAGATCTTTTCATTGTAAAATGACAGTTCCCCTCTGCAAGCAGGTCGTTAAGCACAGCCGACGCTCATGGGACAGTAGTAGTGGTGTGGAGACAGGTGAAGCCCCACCTGCTAGAGGGGGAGGTAGCTACACAAATTATTTCAGGCTATTCATCTCTTTTCCCTATGTATTTATTTATTTTAACTATTTGTATCAGCATGGACTCCTGCAGATTTATTTTATGACTGTGTCACAGTCCAGTAGGACGTCATTCATTTTGTTGTCCTCATCGTTCCAGCGTTGACCCCAGGGGGCTCTTTCAGTCGTCTCCTGTGTCCCCTTGACACGCCTCCATCCTTGGGGACTTTTTTTTGAAGGACTTCTTTACTTTCTAATACCGCAAGATGTTCCGGGCTCATCTTGTATTTTCTCTGCCCGTTTCTCCAGTGAGCCCGTGTTCCTTTTATTTGAGAATAGTTTTTAGAAACCAAGATCTGTCCTTGAAGGTCTCATTTTTACATAAGGAAATGATGCCCTACCATAATTCCCCTTTCTGGTCATCTACTTTCTTCCAGTTTTATATTTAAAAAATTTAAACATATAACGGAATTGAAAGACTTTAACACTGAGTTCCATATACTCACCACCTAGATCCTACCATGAACATATTATTGTATTTGCTATATTACATGTTTGTTCATTTATACCTCCCTCTATCCACCATAATTCACTCTTGGGATGCATTTCAAAGTCCCCCCTCCCCCCAGATAATTCAGTGTGCATATCATGAACGAGACTTCAAAATGTGTTCAGGTGTTTTTGTCGTGTTTTGCTTAAAATGCAATGCAATGCAAAAATCTTAAATGTCCACTCACAGAGTTTCGACACCTGCATACGCCTATGTAACTCAAACCTCTATCAAAATATTGAACGTTACTATCACCCCAGAAAGTTCCCTCATGCCCTTTCCACTCAATCCTTGCTTTTATCTTCCCAGAGGTAACCACTGTTGTGGATCCCCCCGCCCCTACTATATTTTAATTTTGTCTGTTTTAGAGTTTAATGTAAGTGGAGTCACACGATATGTTCACTCAGCATATTTTTGGTGGTATATTAATTCAACGTAATCCTGTGCAGCAGTGAAAATGAATGAGCTGCAGCTGCGGTAGATACCAAAGATAAATCTCACTAGCCATGTGGAGCAAAAGAAATGAGACACAAAAGAATACATAGAGTCTAATCTCATTTCTGTAATATTCAGAAGCAGTCAAAAATAATTGATGGAGTTACAGGTCAAGAGCGCAGCTAGCAGTGGGCAGGAGAGAGGGAGTAATGATTGAGACGAGATTCTGTGTGCTGGTGACATAGTGTGATTTTCTTTGACGCGGATGAGGATTATATAGGTGCGTTTTCTTTGCGATAATTCATTAGGCTATCATTTTATGACTCATGTCTTATTCTTGGTGTATTACATATTGTTAAAGTGTTTTAAAAATAAGGTATTAGTTCCTGCCCGTCAGTTGTGTGTATGTGTGTGTGTGTGTATGACAATGCCATGTGTATTATTTATCTATTGATATGTCACAAATGACCTCAAAACTTAGCATCATAAAAGGTAATATGTATTATCTCACCTGGTTCCTGTGGGTGGGGATTTCAGAGCGTCTTAGCTGGGTGGTTCTAGGTCTGTCATGAGGTTGCACGTAGGACTTCAGGTCTGAAGTCCTGTGAAGGTTTGACTGGGGCTGGAAGATCCACTCTCAAGATGGTCCACCCTCATGACTGTTGGCAGGAGGCCTCAATTTCTCCCCGTGTGGGACTCTCCATAAAGCGACTTGAGTGTCCTCACATCATGGCAGCTGGCTTCCTGCAGAACAAGTGATTCGAGAGAGCTCAGCATAATGTTTTCTAGGTTAATACACGTCATGCATGTGTATCGGTAGTATATTTTTATTGCTAAGCAGTATCCCATTCCATGGGATCACAGTTTATATAATAAATCACAGTTTATAATAAATCACAGTTTATTTCTCTGTTCTCTTAGTGATGGATACTTGGGCTGTTTCCAGTTTGGGGCTGTTATGAATAAAGCTGATCTGAATGTTCTTCTACAAGAATTTTGTGAGCATTTTGTTTCTTTTGGGTAAATATCCAGGAGTGTAATTGTTAAGCCATAGGGTAGATACATGTTTAATTGTATGAGAAGTTAGCAGGCCTTTTCCCAAAATGATTGTATCATTATATATCTTCACAACAAAGTATGAGTTCAGTGGCCCCACATCCTTGTTAGCATTTTATTTTGCTTTATTATTATTTTTTTCTAGCCATTCAGGCGGATGTATAGTGGTATCTCATTACGGTTTTAATTTCCATTTCCGTGGTGACCAGTGTTGTTGAGCACTTTCTCGTGTGCTTATTGGCCATTTGTATATCTTCTTTTATAATTTGTCCATCTTCTTTTATAATTTTTCTTTTTTTCTTAAAAAAATTTTTTTTAACGTTTATTTATTTTTGAGAGAAAGAGACAGAGCCTGATGGGGAGAGGGACAGAGAGGGAGAGGGAGACACAGAATCGGAAGCAGGCTCCAGGCTCTGAGCTGTCAGCACAGAGCCCGACGCGGGGCTCGAACTCACGAACCGTGAGATCGTGACCTGGGCTGAAGTCAGACGCTCAACCGACTGAGCCACCCAGGCGCCCCCATAATTTTTCTTTTTTAAAAGAATGTTTGGGGCGCCTGGGTGGCGCAGTTGGTTAAGCGTCCGACTTCAGCCAGGTCACGATCTCGCGGTCCATGAGTTCGAGCCCCGCGTCAGGCTCTGGGCTGATGGCTCAGAGCCTGGAGCCTGTTTCCGATTCTGTGTCTCCCTCTCTCTCTGCCCCTCCCCCGTTC
This sequence comes from Acinonyx jubatus, assembly GCF_027475565.1. Taxonomy (NCBI): domain Eukaryota; kingdom Metazoa; phylum Chordata; class Mammalia; order Carnivora; family Felidae; genus Acinonyx; species Acinonyx jubatus. The sequence continues at coordinate 102,332,609 of NC_069388.1, read as the reverse complement.
ATGCTCTGTCTCTCTCTGTCCCAAAAATAAATAAACGTTGAAAAAAAAATAAAAGAATGTTTATTTATTTATTTTGAGAGAGAAAGAGCATGAGCAGAGGAAGGGCAGAGAGAGAGAGGGAGAGAGAGAATCCCAAGCAGGTTCCACGCTTTCAGTGCAGAGCCCGACCTGGGGCTCCGTCCCACGAACCGTGAGATCATGACCTGAGCCCAAACCAAGAGTTGGATGCTTAACCAACTAAGCCACCCAGGCATCCCTCCTTTAATTAAAAAAAAATGTTTGTTTATTTTTGAGAGAGAAAGAGAGAGAGAGAACACAAGTGGGGGTGGGGCAGAGAGAGAAGGGAACAGAGAATCCGAAGTGGGCTCCTCACTGACAGCAGCAAGCCCGACGTGGGGCTCACACCCACAAACCCCTCAAGGTCACAACCTGAGTCGAAGTCAGGTGTTCAACCGACTGAGCCACCCAGGCGCCCCCCCCTCCCCCCGTTTCTCCTCTAGAGTCAGATTCTCCCTGTAACTCTCTCCCCTGACAGCCACCGATCTATTCTTCAGCACTATAATTTGTCCTTTTGCAAATGTTATAAAATTGGAATCCTATAGTACGTGACTTTTTTTTTTCACTCGACACAATGCCTTTGAGATCCATTCAAGTTGTCGCGTGTACCAGTGGTTCACTCCTTTTTTTGCTCAATACCACATTGTACAGATGTACCACACTTTAGTTCCCCCTTGGGGGACATTTGGACTGTTTCTAGTTTGGGGCAATCGGCAAGTGGCTGCGAACATTCGTGTATAAGTGTTTGTGTAAACAACGGATTTCATTTCTCTTGGGTAAATACCTGCTATGGGATTGCTGAGTTCCATTTAACTTCATAAGACACTGTCAGCCTCTTCCAGAGTGGCTGTACCATTTCTTATTCCCACCGCCAGCAAAGGAGAGGTCCAGATGCTCGACATCCTCCTCAACACTCGATACAGTCAGTGTTATTTATTTTAGCCATTCTAATAGGCGTTTATGCTTATTTCTGTATTTCTGTATTTATTTATTTACTTTGTACCTTGTAGTTTGCTCTTGATTGCACACGTGAGACTTCCTAGACAGGTATGTGACTTCTGCTGGGTGTCTAAACCCCCCACCTCTCCGAGGGAAGATGACATTAGTACCTCGTTTCAGTTCTTGCTGGTGGCACATGCTGGGGCAGAGGTTTTCAAGCTTGTTCTTAGTAATGGCACCGTCTTCCTTCCAAGCGAAATCCTACACAGAACACCAGTGGATAAGTCAGGTGATGGTGGAACTGCCAGGGACAGAGCTGGGCCCTCTGTGTACCCCCACAGCTGTCCTCATGGTGTCCCACAGCTCCTAATCCTGACACCCACACCATCCACAGGGCCTGCCAAGGCTCTTAATTCCACAGGGCCTCTGTCCGCAGTCTGAGGCATGGAGAATAATATTTGCCGTATCTTCGTATCTTACGGATTGAAGACGACAGAGAAATTATGTATGTTGAAATACCGAAAAATAATTCTGGTGGGTGATTTATGCCCCATTGTTCTACAAAGAGCATCTGAGGTGTGGCCTATGAAAATTGTTAGGTGTGGAGATTGATATTTAAAGACTGAAAACGCACAGTTATTCATGTTGTGTAGGAATCTGGAGAGTTTCAGGGTGGGCGGTATTCTTAAAATCCCGTTTTTTTCCATTGCCGAGGTGGTTACTTTTTTTTATTGAAAAGTGTTAGGAATCTAGGTATTTTTATTAAGATAGTCAGATACTCAAGATTTCAGGCAGTTTCCAAGACTTCTTCATCCTGCTTTAATTTCTTTCTTGCCTAAATGCCTCGTGGTGGCAGTTCAAATGAAGAGCAATCACCATCTAGTGGTCATTTTAAGTGCACAATTTAAAAAATTAATACACATTTAGAGAAACCTTTTATCTTTGCCTCCTTCCCCCCCATTTCTTTTGTTTTGTTTTGTTTTTTGAGAGAAAGAGAGCACAGGGGAGGGGCAGAGAGACAGGGGGGGGGGTGGTGGGAATCCCAAGCAAGTTCCAAACTGTCAGCATGGAGCCCAGTGTGGGGCTTGAACTCACGGACCATGAGATGATGGCCTGAGCCAAAATCAAGAGTCGGACACTCAACCAACTGAGCCACCCAGGCACCCCTAAAATATTTTTTAAATGTGTTTTTTAAAAATACATCTCAATGTGATTGAAAAGTCAGAAGACATAAAAAGGTAGAGTGCTATTTGCCATTTGCCAAGTTTCCCCCATTTCCACCCCACATACACAAACGGTCAACACTGTTAATAGTTTCTGTGCGTCCTTGAAGAGAATGGCAATAGCAACAATGTATATGCAAGCAAATATGTAGTCTTCTCCCTCCCCCCCCCCCTTTTTAACAGTAAAAGTAATATATTCACTTGTTTGCACCTTGCTTTTTTCATTTAAAACGTATCTTGATGGGGCGTCTGGGTGGCTCAGTCTGTTGAGCATCTGACTTCAGCTCGGGTCATCATCTTGCGTTCATGGGTTTGAGCCCCATGTCGGACTCTGTGCTGACAGCTCGGAGCATGGAGCCCGCTTCGGATTCTGTGTCTCCCTCTCCCTCTGCCCCTCCCCTGCTCGTGCTCTGTCTCTGTCTCTGAAAAAAAAAATGTTTTTTCTAAAACTTATCTTGGCAATTTCCTTATGTTGGCACGTAGAGAGATCTTCCTTTTTCTGTAACAATCTCATTATACGGATGCACTGTCCTTCACTCAATCACTCCTCTTTTAGATGCTCACAATGTTGTGCTGCTGAATTGCTGTTTCGGCCCGTGTAACATTATACACATCTCTGGTAGTGCGTTTTGGGAGTGAGGGTGTGCAGGGGAATGGGGTAGACCTCTCACTGAAATGTCTAACTTGTTTCTATTGAGGAATGTTCTTTAATGTCTCTTGATCCACATTTTTCTTTTTTGAATACACAATTTCTTCAACTTAGGTTTTAATAGTTGGGAACTATTTAAGAGTCACCCGGTTTTCTTGAGTTTATTTTATAGTTTTTAATAATTTGTCAGGTGCTTTGGCCAGTGTGTGTAGTATCTGTGCATGAACCATCCTCACTTGACCTTGCAGTATGTTTTATTTTTCTGCACAGACTGACACAAAATCATTACTAAAACTTGACTACTATGAGATGCATACTGTCAGTACGAGCAGGCAGCTTAATTTTTTTTTATGTTTATTTATTTTTGACAGAGAGAGAGACAGAGCGTGAGCAGGGGAGGGGCAGAGAGAGAGGGAGACACAGAATGTGAAGCAGGCTCCAGGCTCTGAGCTGTCAGCACAGAGCCTGATGTGGGGCTCGAACTCACGAGCTGTGAGATCATGACCTGAGCCTAAGTTGGACGCTCAACTGACTAAGCCACCCAGGTGCCCCAGGAAGCTTAATATAATGCGAGAATAGATGTGAATTAAGAAAAATTTTTGAGACAGAGAGAGAGAGAGAGAGAGAGAGACAGAGGCAGGCAGGCAAAGGGAGAAGTTGTGGGGAAGGAGCAAAGGGAGAGGGAGAGACTCTTCAGCAGGCTCCCCACCCAGCGTGGAGCCCGGCGCGGGGCTCTGTCTCATATGCTGAGATCATGACCTGAGTCGAAATCAAGAGTTTGGATGCCCCACAACGTCTGAGCCACCCAGGCGCTCCCAAAATTTTAAAATAGATGAATAACAACCATTTTATCAAAAAGTGACTGGAATGGAAATGGGAAGAAAATAGCCAATACTTCTGTTTTAGAATCTTGTCTGTGTGACCCACTTCATGGCATTCCCATAGACTTTACTGTGTGGTCTATGTAGTTTGAAAGGTCACTTGATCCACATTTTTCTTTTCTCTTCTTTTCTTTTTTCTTTTCTTTTCTTTTCTTTTCTTTTCTTCTTCTTCTTCTTCTTCTTCTTCTTCTTCTTCTTCTTCTTCTTCTTTTTTGATTACAGAGTTTATAATGAATAAATACTGGAGTTTGTTAAAAAAGAGGATCCATAGCTTATGTGATTCTATAACTTACTCCTCACACGTGTAACGAAATCCAAAGGATAAGTTTCCGGAAGGGGAATTGCTGAGTCAAAAAGTGGGTACACTTGTAGTTTTGATAAATAATGTCTAATTGCTGTACATATAAATCGTACCGATTTATACTTCCCTCCCTGCCTCCCCTAGGCTAGCACATAAGGGCATCTGGTCTCCATAACCTTATCAACACAGGGTGCTACCAGACTGTCCAGATTTGTTCACATCATAGGTAAAAATGGATATTTCAGTGTAGTTAACTTGTATTGCATATGACAACAGAGAGTTAAAAATATATTTGTGTCATTTGTATTCCTTATTCTGTGGGCCATCTGTTCAAATACTTAGCCTACTTGTTGGTCTGTTTTTAATGAGTTATACAGGAGCCCTTTAATTAGGGAGACTGGCCCTTTGCAGTGACATCAGTAATAAATATCTTGTTGCATTTTGTCCTTTGTCTTTGGACTATTCTTACAGTGTTTTGCCATACAAAAGTTTTTGTTATTATGTAGTCACGTTTATCAGTTTTCTTTTTTTTTTTTTTTAAGTTTTTATTCATTTATTTTGAGAGAGACAGAAAGAGAGTACATGCAAGCTGGGGACGGGCAGAGAGAGAGAGAGGGAGAGAGAGAATCCTGATCAGGCTCCTCACTGTTAGTGTGGACCCCACTGAGGGGCTTGGTCTCACCAATCGTGAAATCATGACCTGAGCCACAGTCAAGAGTCATATGCTTAACTGGCTAAGCTACCTAGGCTCTTCCAGTTTGGGGGTTGCTGGAGGTAAGCTGATCTAGAATGGCCTTGGATGAGACAACCAGGCTCTTCCTCACATGTCTCTCAGTTTATACCTTGCCTCCACATGGCAAGTTAGCCCAGATATGTTCTTAGATTAGCTCAAGCACATTCCCATGGGATTGCACAGGAGCAAGGGAGGAAGAGAAATGGAGTAGCTCTTTTTTAAGACTTTTCTTTCTTTTTTAAAAATTTTCTTTGTTTTTGAGAGACAGAGAGAGACAGAGCACAAGTAGGGGAGGGGCAGAGAGAGAATGAGACACAGAATCCAAAGCAGGCTCCAGGCTCTGAGCTCTTAGCACAGAGCCCGACGTGGGGCTCGAACTCACAAACCGTGAGATCAGGACCTGAGCTGAAGTCGGGTGCCTAACCGACTGAGCCACCCAGGCGCCCCAAGTCTTTGCTTTTCTCAAGTCTGCCAATATCTTAATGACCAAAGCAAATCACGTGGCCAAGCCCAGATTCAAGGGGTGAGGAAGTAGACTCTGCCTCTTTAGGAGAACTGCAGTGTCAAAGCGCAGGGATCAGAGGAGATCTGGCAAGGGGCCATTAAGAGTCCATCGAACACGTGTATCACCTGTACATAGTTTTATCTGTTTCTTTCAAATTTTCATTTCTCGAATTTCTTTCCCTTGTCAAATTGCATTGGCTAATACTGCCAGACTAATGTTTAACAACCTCTGAACGGTTTTTTTCAGAGCCCAGATTTTGGATTTATTAGTTATTACCTTTTCTGTTTTCTAACTGATTGCTTTTCTACTTTTCCTTTAATAATTTATTTTTTCTCCTTTCTTTTAGTTTAATTTTTTTTTTTTCTAACTTCTTTAGTCAGCTGCTCAGCAACTGCTGTTAACACCCTACCCTGATCCCTTCACCAAACCTGTATACTCATCTCGTAGCTACTGTCAGTGTTGACCGATACCAACTCACAGCTGAACTTCCGGGGAATTGTCCTGGACTCATGGGAGTTACTGTCCCAGGAAATGCCTGAGGTTATGCTTTCTGCCCATGATTGAATGACAGGATGGGACAACTCCGTGGTGCCATTTATACTCCAGCCTGTCCCATTGAATCAGGCTAAGGCTGGACTTCTGTGGAGCCCACGGTTTTGCAAGCTCCCTGTGCTCTGTGTGCTCTGAAGGTCTGTCCTCGCTGATGCCCATGAACCCCACTGCACATCCACACTGCCAGTGGCTTGCTTCCCCCGCCTGCGTTCCTAAAGATAGTCTAATATTTGCCCAGCAACTCTAGACCCTTTTCACATCCTTCAGCTAGGGAGAGCAGGCTTTTCTTGGAGTATTTTTTGTCTCTGCCTGCTGGAAATTCTGGGTTAGAAGATTCTAAAGCATCTTGTGCAGCATAGACGGGAAGCAATAAGGAGACTCAGAGAATCCCCTGACATGCCATTCCTCAAGCCCTGAATGCCCCCCAGGTGGCCTGCCTTCTTTGCACCTATCAGAATCTTCCTATGTTTGTTTATTGCGTACGGTTCATGGGTTTTTTCCTTTGTAAGAGGGAGAATCTGGGAGAAAGAATGGGGCTATTTCATGCTGCAGAACCGGAAGTCCTCCATTATGTAGAATTTCCACCAATAGACATAAATAACCCTAAGCTCATAGATGATAGTAAAATATGACAAAGTAATTATGGAAGTGATGAGTTTGAGTCTTTATTGCCTTTATTTATAAATGTAATTTATTGAAGTGTAACTTCATATAGGTTAATAATGGCTGTGTTTAAAAACCAGTTCACAAAAATTCTTTAACATCTAACAGTTGCATCCCATGAACTGATTTAAGCTGGCTTTATTACACCACTGGTTCCACTAACATACAGATAATATTTGGTCACAATTTTTTGACCAGACCTTTTTTCTGGTAGTGTTTTGCCTTGTTAATGGATTTGCTGCTCTTTTTCTCCACTTTTCTTATAGGATCATTGTATCAATTCTATGCTAGTATCTTTTTGTTACTTGTAATTGGATTACTTGAATACTATTGGATGATTGTTGGCCTGACCTTTTCTTTGCTTTGCTTTGCTTTTCTTATTTTATTTATTTATTTGTTTTTTTAAAAATTTACATCCAAATTAGCATATAGTGCAACAATGATTTCAGGAGTAGATTCCTTAATGCCCCTTACCCATTTAGCCCGTCTCCCCTCCCACAACCCCTCCCGTAACCCTCAGTTTGTTCTCTGTATTTATGAGTCTCTTCTGTTTTGTCCCCCTCCCTGTTTGTATATTATTTTTGTTTCCCTTCCATTATGTTCATCTGTTTTGTCTCTTAAAGTCCTCATAGGAGTGAAGTCATATGATTTTTGTCTTTCTCTGACTAATTTCACTTAGCATAATACCCTCCAGTTCCAGCCACGTAGTTGCAAATGGCAAGATTTCATTCTTTTTGATTGCCGAGTAATACTCCATTGTCTATATATACCACCTCTTCTTTATCCATTCATCCATTGATGGACATTTGGGCTCTTTCCATACGTTGGCTATTGTTGATAGTGCTGCTATAAACATGGGGGTGCATGTGTCCCTTCGAAACAGCACACCTGTATCCCATGGATAAATGCCTAGTAGTGCAATTGCTAGGTCGTGGGGTAGTTCTATTTTTAGTTTTTTGAGGACCCTCCATACTGTTTTCTAGAGTGGCTGCACCAGCTTGCATTGCCACCAACAATGCAAAAGAGATCCTCTTCCTCCGCATCCTTGCCAACATCTATTGTTGCCCGAGTTGTTAATGTTAGCCATTCTGATAGGTGTGAGGTGGTATCTCATTGTGGTTTTGATTTGTATTCCCCTGATGATGAGTGATGTTGAGCATTTTTTCATGTGTCGGTTGGCCATCTGGATGTCTTCTTGGAGAAGTGTCTATTCATGTCTTTAGCCCATTTCTTCACTGGATTATTTGTTTTTTGGGTGTTGGGTTTGATAAGTTCTTTATATATTTTGGATACTAACCCTTTATCTGACATGTCATTTGCAAATATCTTCTCCCATTCTGTCGGTTGCCTTTTAGTTTTGCTCATTGTTTCCTTCACTGTGTAGAAGCTTTTTATTTTGATGAGGTCCCAGTAGTTCAGTTTTGCTCTTTGCTTTGCTTTTATCTTTTTTAAAGTTTATTTATTTATTTTGAGAGAGACAGAGAGAACACGAGTAGGGGAGGGGCAGAGAGAGAGGGAGAGAGGGAGAATCCCAAGCAGGCCCCACATGGTCAGTGCGCAGAGCCCAATGGGCTCAAACCCACAAAGCCATGAGATCATGACCTGAGCTGAAATCAAGAGTCAGACGCTTAACCAACCACCCAGGTACCCCTGGCCTGGTTATTCTAAGAGGTTTCAGGGTTGGGGAGCAGGAGAAGTTGGGATGGTGGTTCAGGGTAGTCCCTTTTCATAACATAGAACCTTTGCCCTTCCTTGCTGCCACAGAGATAGACTGCTTCTTTAAAACATGGCCTGTCCCTGTGATTCTGCTCACTGCCCTGACCCTAAACCTGGCTCAGGGACCAGCGAGCCTTCTTACCTGCTAGCTCATTGCCATCCTTATCTTGCTCTTCCAGATTAAAGCTCCAAGTTATACATCTCAGTGTGTACATCTTAACATTAGGAAGTGCATTTTTGCCAGTGTGTTTTAAGATTTGCCACCATTTGGCCCTTGTGCTGTGATATCTCTTTCTGTGGTTCTCCTTTCCACCTCCTCCTGCCCAAATCCTGCATCAATTCAGATGCATTAGCAGGTTTTACCTCTATGTGAGTATCTGGAGATTTTTTCCCTGACTCCTAGTTTCATTGAAAATGGAATTTTTGTTTTCTGTTCTCCTGAGGGAAAATGTTGATTGAATGCAGCAATGCGTATACTGAAATCCCCACTAGTGGTTCTCCGATCAGGTCTGCTAGCTGACTCGTAAAAAGAAAAAGAGAAGATTCTTCTGTTGGGGAGTTTCTGTGTCCATCTGGCATTCTGGGGGGTGAGTGTTGGCATTTATTTTACATTCCAGGATGAATGGTGGGTCCCCTTGAATTTTTTGTTACCTGCCAGCTGAATGGATGGGAGAAAGTCAAGATAATCAGATTGGTTCTTGTTTGGTCTGAGGCAATCAACCAGCAGGTATTTAGGAAATGTGAGACACTGTGCTGGTCTAGAGGGCTAGACAGTTCAAGACTTGGACCCTGCACCCATTCAGTTTGTATTTCTTGTTAGGAATGAACTTTATATAGGGATAGTATATGTATTTGGCATGCCTTTTGGGACATACATGGGAACGCTGTCTCCAGGATCTGGTCATGAAACTATAGGAAGAAAATAAGTTTAATGGAGCATAGTGTGGCCAGCCTTGGGTTGGGTGCTAAGACTGTAAAAATGGATCTAACAGAGTTTGGGGGGGTGGGGTGGTAACTAAGGGTATGAATGGAGATTAATACTATTGAGCACTTACTATATATATGCAAGCACTGGGAACTGGGATAAGCATTTGAGGTGACAGTCCTCTGAGTTATGTGCAATTATCATTCCCATCTTACAGATGAGAGGATGGAGGTACTAGGAAGCCAGGTCACTTGATGTTGGTCACACAGAGCCAAGGGTCAAACCTGAATGAAGTTTCTTCCAGGCTCAGGTTATGCTTTGCATTTAAACATTTTAGATGGAAGAGTGGAATCTCCCCCTCTGTGTCAGTTTAGGTTTGTTGAGAAGCAAATGCCAGGATGGGACTAGATGAGTGGGTGACTTATGGGAGGGGCTGGGGTCTGTGAAAGATAATGTAAGGGAGCTGGAGGAGGTGGAGAGAAGCTTCAGAGTGTGAGCAGGCAGGGCTGACACTGTGGAATGAGAGAGAAGGGCACAGTGCAGTTATAAGAAAGTCTCAGTGGGCCAGTGTCAGAGGGGGGTCTCCTGACATAAGTTGCCTGTTGGGCAATAATGGCCTTGATCTAGAACGTTACCCTACTCAATCATAGCTAGGAGAAGGCAAGAGGAAAGTAGCCTAGGGTGAATGCCACTATTAATTCCAAGGTATGGCAGCTGGAGCTTGTTTGGAAACTGCTCCCGACTCTGGGTTCTCTTGAAGGAAACTCTAAGTGACAGTCCTCATGGCCAGTACAGTCCACCCCTTGTACCACACAGGTCACTCTCTTCTCCCCCCCCTCCCTAGTAGCTGCTCTTAAGTCATTTTGGGTACATGAAAATCTTTTGCACCTGAAGAGGGGATGCTGGAGTCTTGTTTTAAAGTCACCCTGTCAGGAAATCCTTCTGTCTTTCATTCCATTTGTACCCCACTATATTGAACACATGGTCTGTGTTACACACATAGCTGGCCTCCTTTGACCTGCAGTATCACGTAAGAGAGGGAAGAGGTGTAACAAAGCTGTCTGCTCTGTCACATCCCTTGGTCCAAAGGCTCTACTCAGAGTCACCAAGTCAGTGCCTTAACACTCGTTTTGTATCTGTTCTTCACAGGTATGATTTAAGTCTGGATGAAACGGGAGCTTTGACATTTCAGAGAGTGCAGTTTGTCATGGGTCTACCTCTGTTAAAACGTGCAATTCAGGAACAGGTATGTTTCATTGTTATTTTGCTGTGATGTGTATATGAGTGAGACAGAGAGACAGAAAGAGAAAGAAAAATATTTTTATTTTTGTTGTTTACTTCTGTGACTTGTGGAAGGACGTTTATTTTGTCCCAGGGAAAACTGTCATTGGTATGGGAAAATGCCTTCTTCAGCCCCTTTTTTCTTTCTTTCTTTAATGTTTTTTAATTTATTTTTGAGAGAGAGAGAGAGTGGGAGTGGGAAGGGGCAGAGAGAGAGGGAGACAGCAAATCCGAAGCAGGCTCCATGCTGTCAGCACAGAGCCCAGTGCGGGCATGAATTCACGATCCGTGAAATCATGACCTGAGTGGAAGTCAGACATGTAAACAACTGAGCCACCCAGGTGCCCTTTCAGCCTTTTTTTCCTGCCCCACTCCCCCGTAACCTAATTGATCTCCTTCCCTTGGCCCACACATTCATGTCTCTGAAGATCACAGGCTAGGGAATTGGGGACTCAGCAGAAGTAATGACATATTTGTTTGCAAAAGAAATGTAATTTGGGGCATAAATTCAAATATCTGAGAAATGCAATGAACTAATTTGATAGACTTTTAAAGCAGTTAGACTTGTCCAAAATGTATGAGTCTTGTTTGTCTAAACATTGCCATTCTAAACTCAGTGAAATTATTTTAGTCAATTTAGCCTTATTAAAAAGAAAGAAGGAAATAAAGAATATGTGATTAGAGAACTCCTTCGTGAAGTGAACATTAGGAGCTGTATGTTTTAGCCGAGTTTAAACTGATTTCCAGGGGCGCCTGGGTGGCTCAGTTGGTTAAGGATCTGACTTCGGCTCAGGTCGTGATCTCACGGTTCATGAGTTTGAGCCCCAAGTGGGGCTCTCTACTGGCTGTGCAAGATCCCACTTCGGATCCTTGGTCTCCCTCTCTCTCTGCCCCTCCCCCCTGCTTGCACTATCTCTCAAAAAATAAACTTAAAAAAAATTGATTTCCATCCATTTCATTCAACTCCATAGCTTCCTTAAACCTAACACTTTCATTAAACAAAACAAAACAAACAAAACAAAACAAAACAAAACAAAAAACAAAACTCCTGGTGAGACCCTAGGAAAGGGGCTTGAATGAGGAATAAGCTTCAGGAACCTATCCTGCAGTGAGCCTGGCTCTTTCCTGCCCAGTGCAAGCTGTGGAGGGGAGTCTGAGGACTGAGGGGGTGGAGGTCTTCCCCATTCTGGAGGCCATCGAAGGCTTGTTTCTGTGAAATGTGGATCAGAGCCAGTGGGGGACCTGAGGTGAATAGATCACCACCCTGCCACCCCCTGTGGTTGGCTGTCCTGAGCAAGGACAGACCCAGGATCATCTGGTCAAAAGGTAGAGCTTTGGCACCCCCTGTGGGAGTACTGTAGCCACCTCCGAGGTGACAAGGGCACACTTAGAAGGACAGCATGTGGAAAGAAAATGCCCACATAACAGAGGGAAGCATGCTTGCAAAGCCTGAAAAATCATTTCATACCAAGCAGTTTGGCAAAGTGGGTTTTAAGCTAGTAGACTGCCTCTCAGTTGAGCATACATTCAGAGCTGTGAATACAACCGGCAAAGAAAAAAGACAAAAAGCAAAAGACCCCAACCCTCTTCGATTTCAGCCACTGTATGAGTGAGAGTCTGGTCTCCAGTGCATCTGGCATGGTGCTGGATGGAAGGTGAAATCTTGACACGTGGTCAGTCTCCTCTTAATCAGTCCAATATGTCTATAGCCTCACTCAGTGTCAGTATTCAAGACCGGATGTGACAGTTGATCCCTTAATGAAGTTTACTAATTGCCGCTCATCCTATTGAGTCTGAAGGATTAGCCTGTGTAATCTTGCTCCTGCCGAAGCTGTTGATCCCTGGATCCAATTATCTTGCTGTTTCAGTGGCTCCTTCCGTGGTCTTGGGCAGCCTGGACAACCCTGTCCGGGTTGATTAGGTTTATTCCTCCAGGAGCCACAGGATTGGTCCCAGACAATCCCTCCGGTTCATTTCTGTGACTTACTTCAGCCCATTTGGCGCTTTTCTCTGCGTGAATTCGCAAAAGCCAATGAACCTGAAGGAAATTAAACTAGTCGGTCATCAGCACAGCAGGCTCATCTCTATGGGTGGATGTCACGAAACTCAGCGGCACATCTATTTTTGAAGGCTCTCAAATTCTGCCCTGTAAACAGCTGGAGGAGCTGTCCACGTCCAGTAATTCTAGAAGGAGTGTTACATGATTCATTCTGCCTCTTAATAAAAATATTGAGTCATGGCTATACTGCCTGTTCAGAGAGCTTTCCAGGTCTTTCCATCCTTCCCTGGCCCCCGTTTCGTGTTGCTGTTAACTTTTGTGGATGATCCGATGAGCTCCAAGGCAGAATGCTGTGTGGAATGTGTAATGATGATGTTCTTGAGGACAAATGAGGAGTGAGTCTCATTCGTTCCAGGTCTCTATGGACAGGCCACCGGCCAAGAATAAGCCATTAAAATGTTTCCACTCTGTGTTTTCCCCTCTGCCATCTGCAGTAGATTTGAGATGTCCTAATGATTTCAAAAGGAAAAAACAATATCCGAGTCTGACTACAGAGTCATACGCACATGTGTGTGAGCACACGCACAGTGTGAACATCGTTGCACCTCGCTGACTTCTCACGTGCCTGTTTCTGGTGATGCCACATTTGTGGCCCTAAGCCAACTGTCCTCTTCTTCCCCTGTGGAAATCCTGGGTGGGGGAAGCCACCGACTCCCTGTATTTCCAGAGCTGGGGAGACAGAGGACCTAGGCGGGAGATCTACTTTATGGGAACACTGAAACTGGGCTCGACTGAGGCTGACGGCCTGCACCAAAATCACCATACCCAATAATGACAGCTCAGACTTACTGAGTACGTATTTAATGCCAGTCACAGCACCAAGAACTTTAAATGGATGATCTCACTTAATATCCACAACATCCATAATGGTGTTTCCAGTTTACAGATGAGTAAATTGAAGACGGGTAGTTGGCCCGAGGTTATACATCTACTAAGTTGTATATGTAATGAGTGGAACACAGATTTGAACCCAGCTGGTCTGCTTTTTGAGCCCACTTAAACCTGGCCGTTCTTATCCCTGGCCGCACATTAGAATTGTCTGGGGGAACTTTCCAAACTCCTGCCGTCCAGGCTTTCACTCAATCAATCAGTATTTAAATTTCCCAAGTGGTCCAGTGTGTATCCTGGCTTGAGTACCGCTCTCTTATCCTTCTTTCCCAGGACTCTGCTGTCTACCCCAAATTGTTCCCATTCAGCATTTGGTCTCTGCCAGTCATGTTTCAGGGCTGACTTATAGGAATGCTCCGTCCCAATGTTTCCTTTCCCCAGGAGGAAGACAGTTGGGATCAAGCTATTCCTGGCTAACAGGAGTGAGGAGTGAGGGCAGATATTTGAATAATGGAGTACCCATTCCATGCCTGCGTTGCCTCCCCCGCCCCAACATCTTCTCTCTCATCCCGAGTTCTGCTTGTCCTCATTCCCATGACCCACATGGGTGTTGGGCATGGCAGCGTCATTATTATTTAAACCCGTGGCTCTGGAGGTATGGTCTGAGGACCCCTGGGGGTACCCAAGACCCTTTCAGGTACTACCTGAAAAGTAGATGTCCAACTACGTGTGTGACACCAGATTTTCATCATAACCTTCAACCAAAACAACATATGGCAGCAGACTGAGCGCAGAAGCAAATATGAGAGTTTAGCTGTCTTTCGTTAGGCCAGATGCTAAAATAATTTGTAAAAATATAAAACAACGTCATTCTTCTCACTGATTTTTTTGCTTTGGGAGTTCTTTATTTTTTTAATGTTCTCTTTCTTTCTTTCTTTCTTTTTAACTTTATTTATTTAGAGATTGAGAGAGAGAAAGAGAGATTGTGCAGGGGAGGGGCAGAGAGAGAGAATCCCAAGCAGACTCCACACCATCAGCATGGAGCCCAATGTGGGGATTGAACTCATGAACCGTGACATCATGGCCTGAGCCGAAACCAAAAGTCAGGACTTTACCTGACTGAGCCACCCAGGCGCCCCTTTTTAAAGGTTTTTAAAAAAACGTTTATTTGTTTTGAGAGAGACAGAGAGTACGAGCAGGGGAGGGGCAGAGAGAGAGGGAGAGGGAGTCCCAAGCACTCACACTGTGGAGCTCGACTGGGGGCTCTATCCCATGAACCACGAGATCATGACCTGGGTTGAAGTCAAGAATCAGATGTTCAGTTGACTGAGCCACCCAGGTGTCCCAGTTATGGTGATTTCTCATAAGAATTATGTCAGTTACGTGTAATGGGTATAGTATTATTATTTTTAAATGAATAAAAATTTTTTAAACTCTCAGTTTGCATTACTAGTATGGTATCTTGATAGACATAACCTGCATAAACAAAAGCTCTTTGGAGTCCTCAATAATTTTTAAGAATGTAAAGGGGTCCAGAGACCATAAAGTTTGAGAACCACTGATCTAAAACCATCCACTGTCGTCTCAGGAAGTCCACTCTCAGATCAGTTTGAAGGGGAACTGGCAGGAGATTAGTGGCTTTATATTTGTATTTATCATAGTATAATTATTATTTCGGTCAGAATTTTAGTCTCGGTTTAAGATGGTTTTTGTCTTTTTTTTTTTATTAAAATTTTTTTTAAATGTTTATTTCTGAGACAGAGAGAGACAGAGTGTGAGCGGGGGAGGGGCAGAGAGAGAGGGAGACACAGAATCAGAAGCAGGCTCCAGGCTCCAGCTGTCGGCACAGAGCCCAACGCGGGGCTCGAACTCACAGACCGCGAGATCATGACCTGAGCCAAAGTCGGATGCTCAATAGACTGAGCCACCCAGGTGCCCCTGTCTTTGTTTTTAAAGAAATACCAGGTGGGCGATCATATCTAAAATGGAGTAAGACTCTGAGGTCAGCTCACCTTAGAAGGTATTTAGGAATGGGAAGAGTGATTGCGTTCCTAATTAACCCCCGAGAAAAGGAGTAGCCTTTCCCAGCAAGTTACGCAGAATCCACAGGTGTGTTGTGGAGAAAGAGCTCAGTAGAGAATATGCCATGAAGGTGAGGATGTTTACTCTGCCACAGGCCCTTTACACCAGCCCATCCTACTCAGGCCTGCCCTGCTGCCCATAGACACCAGTGCCAGCCCTGATAGGTCCTGCAGACCATGACCAAGTACACACCCCTGCCCCCCCACCCCCTTCCCTGTACTGGTTCTTGGCCTGCTTTGAGCTCTTGGCTCTAACACTCTAGCCTTAGCTCTGCCCTTGGCCCTCTGGCTTCTGTTTGTACTGGAACCCAGGCTTTTCCTAGTGGGCTGTGACAGGCTGCCCCTGGCTCTCAGTCTTGTGTGCTGCCTTTGGCAGGAGGCCCTGTCCCAGCTCCAGCTTTACAGACTTGGACCCTGGCCACTTGGCCAGCAGTCTGGCCAGGCCAGCCCTGGCCACAAGGGATGCTGTGGAGGATTTGAGCAGAGATGACAAGACAGAGTGGCCTGTTTACAGAAGTTCCTCTGTGTAGATTGGCATTTAAAGTGAGTTGTCATCTATGATGGCCACAGGAATTACTTGAGAGAAGATGCCAGGAGTGAGTTGGGATCCACCCAGGGACTCCAGAGCAGCCGGCATCCCAGTGTTCTTTATTTATTGCACTGTAGACAATTTGGCACAATGAAAACTTATTTTGGGGCTTAATTATTATTCTTACGGTGAAATATCATGTTAAAATAACAACAGTTATTACTTGCTGTAATTTGCTAAGTCCCTTCTCTGTGGCAGGTGAGGCGATTCACTCGTTTTACAACTATTTATTGAACACCTACTATGAGCCAGGCACTGTTCAAGAGGCAGTGAACAAAGCAGACCAAAATCCCTTGTTTTTATGGAGCTTATGTTTTAGCCTGGGAGGAGGCAGACAATAAAAGAATCAAAAAGTAAATTTATATGTCAGATGGTTGTAGACGCTGCAGATAAAAATCAAACATGGTGAGTAGTAAAATGATTGGGAACAGTAAAAAAAAAAACCAAACATGGTAAACTGGAAAAGAAGCAAAACTGTCTCTCTTCACAGGCAACATGATCTTTCGTGTTGCAAACATGTAGAAAACCGTTTTACACTAAAATTAACATAAACTATAAAAAGACTTTGCATTAACATGAAAGTAAGCTCGTGCCTTTTAAGCTGTTCATCAGTATGACACGTTCCTCATTACATGCCGTCAATGCTGATAAGCTGTGTGATAACATTAATGACAAACACAAAATTTCCAAAGCAGCTAGGGATTTGGTAAGGAAGCGTGTGCTGCGAAGAGAAGAGGCATTAAATTTAACGCAAGAATCTGGAAAATCCTAAACTGTCAGAATACTACACTGATGTTGTTGCGAAAGGAGATAAATATCCTTAGACAGAGCCGTGGGCACGGCACCTTTCACTGTTCCTGACATCAGGCTTTCCTGGAGTAGTCAAGGCCCCTGGGGAGAACAGAAGTACAATGGTTACCCACGGCCTTTGTCGCAGGATTCGCCCAGCACTCTCCTCAAGCACCCTACCCTACTGTGTGGCTCCCCCAGAGAATCAGCAGAGACTAAGGAGCCAGCAGAGAATAAGAAGAGCCAGATGGGGAGGCCATGGTCAGAAGGTTGGATTTTCTTGCAAAAGTAACTGGAGTCATTGGAGGGTTTTCGTAGTGTTGGGTGGGAGGTAGGGGAAGGGGGAGGCGGGGGCAGCACCGCATGGTGCTTATTTTTAAAATAGTATAGTGCCTTGATCAAAGTTTACCAGTTGATTCAGAAAACATATACGGAAATGCGAAAGATCTGTAATCAGGAAAGCAATCCTGAAAGAGGACACCTGTGGAGAACCTTCATTACATATTTCAAGACTTATTATAAAGCTACTCAAGATGATGTTGTATTGGTATAAGGACAGAGAAGTAGATTAATGGGACATTATGGAGAATCCTGAAATAAGCCCATACATATATGACGATGGATTTTTTAACAATGTTGCCAGGGCAATTCAAGGGGAAAAGAAAAGGCTTTTCTTTAACGGTGCTGGAACAAGTAGATAAATATGTAGAAAAAAGTTTACCTTGATCCCTATCTCATAGTACACGCAAAAATAATTTGAGATGTATTATACACCTAAACATAAATTCTAAAATTACAAAGTTTGCAAAAGAACAAAGGAGAAATGTCCTTCGGACCTAGGGTGGGCAGTGGTTTCTTAGAGAGGACCCCCCCACCCCAAATGCTAAACATGTCAAAGAAAAAACTGATAAATCGGTCTTTATCAAAATCGAAGACTGTTTTTCATCAAAAGCCATCATTAAGAGAATAAAAGGGCAATCCACAAACTAGGAAAAGATATCTGCAATGGATGTCCAGATACAAAGGATTTGTACCTATGTTACATAAAGAATTCCTAGCGCTCGATGATAAAAGGACAAAAAACCCAATTTAATTTTTTTAATGTTTATTTATTTTTGAGAGAGAGAGAGAGAGAGAACACATGAGCAGGGGAGGGGCAGAGAGAGAAGGAGACACAGAATCTGAAGTAGACTCCAGGCTCTGAGCTGTCAACACAGAGCCTGGCGCGGAGCTCGAACTCATGAACCGTGAGATCATGACCTGAGCTGAAGTCCGATGCTTAACCAGGGAAACCACGCAGGTGCCCCAACTATGTAAATTTTCAGACAGCAGAGATTGGTCTTATTTATGGTCACATTTCCAGGACCTAGTTCAGGACATGACACATATGAGATGTTCAATAAATATTTGTTTAGTGAATCAGTTCTAGCGTTGGGAACTCCTGAAGATAGAATGGTACTGAGAATAGAAGGACATTTTTATGATTTTATTATGGGAACAAAGGAGATATAACCTGATAATTTCAAAATGTTTGCTATTTTCGGGGCACCTGGGTGGCTTAGTCAGTTAAGTGTCTGACTTTGCCTCAGGTCATGATCTTGAGGTTTGTGAGTTCAAGACACAGCAGGGGAGGGGCAGAGAGAGAAGAAGACAGAGAATCCTAAGCAGGCTCCTCATTGTCAACACAGATCCTGACCCGGGGCTCGAACTCACAAATTGTGAGTTCATGAGCTGAGCTGAAGTCGGATGCTTAACCAGCTGAGGCACCCAGGCTCTCCCAGATAACCCAATTTAAAAAATGGGCAAAGGACTTGAATAGACACTTTATGGAAGTATACAAATGGCCAATAAGCGTGTACAGATACGCTTAGGATCTGTAGTCATCTGAGAAATGCATATTTAAACCATACTGTGATGACATTTCATTCCCTCCAGAAGAGCTAAAAATGGAAAAGCTGCATAGTACCGATGAGGATGTGCCGAAACCAGACGTCTCCTATGTTGTTGATAGCAGTGTAAAATGGTATAACCGTTTTTGAAAAACCGTTTGGCAGCTATTTATAATGCTAAACACAAACCTACCCTTTAACCTGGCGATTGCGTTCCTGGGAATTGACAAAAGAAATGGGAACATATGTCTACAAAAAGACTTCTACAAGACTTTTACAGTTTGAATAACCCCAAACTGGGAGAAACACAAATGTTCACCAATAGGAGATTGGACAAACTGTGGCATATTCATAGATGGAAAACTACCGAGTCCTAAAAAGAACTACTGACACACAAACACAGATGCCTTATTTGCATGAAAGAAGACAGACACAAAAAAGTTACATCCTGTATGATTCAACTTATGTAAATTAAACAACAGGCAAGGTTAATAGATAATAACACGAGAACAGTGGTTGCCTGTAGGGGTAGGGACTCTGAAAAAGGGCACGAGGGCTCTTTCTGGGGCAGATGGAGACATTCTGTAATCTTAATTGGCATGATGGTTATATAGGTAGATAACTGACCAGAATTCATGTGCTCAAGCTCTGGGCATTTCACTATACGTAAATTTTACCTTAATAATAAAAAAATATCATAATGTCTGAAGTTTGGAGCAGAGTAGAAGCAGGGAGGCCAGCTGAGGGGCTTTTACGACAGTCCAGGCACAAGATGGTGATGGGAGATGTTAAGAAGTGGCCAGACTTGGGATCTCTTTTCAAGGGAGGGCCAAGGACTGGTTGGCCCAGTAGGCAAGAGTCGCATTGAGAGCAGGCCCCGGATGACTGAATCCCTGAAGCCCATTTATTTATTTTGTTTGTGTATTTTACTCTAGCTCTTTCTCTTTCTAAAACAATTCAGGGCTAATTATAACAAAGGACATGTATTCAACAAGACTGAGAAGACATAACTAAAATAGAAAATTGAAACCAGAAGGTAGAAGCAGCAAATATACCAGTTTGGGCACTGATAATAGAAAACTGATGTCAGGAACCTCTCTCTGTCCAGTACCCTTGTCTGGGCACCTAACTGGGGTTGCAGATGCATTATAAAGGGGGTGGTGAGGGTCTTTTAATATCAGAGAAAAGACAGCTCAAGCAGTGCTGAATCAAGCTGATTTTAGTTGAAGAAGAAAATATGTCTTTGGAGACTGTCTGGACTTCTAAAACCAAAAATGTACATTTTTGTGGAACTTGATTTACAACAGAATATTGCATCACAAAGGTCTGATACATCAAGTGCTCTACAAAGAAATGGGGAATATTTTAGGGGAAACTACCTTCCTTCCATCTGAGACCCTCTATTATGCAGAAATGTAAATAGGCTCCACACTGTCAGCACAGAGCCCAACATGGGGCTTGAACCCACAAACCGTGAGACATGACCTGAGTCAAGATCAAGAGTTGGATGCTCAACTGACAGAGCCACCTGGGTGCCCCACATGTTGATTATTTATTGATCATTATGAGTACAGACAACATTATGTTGTCAGTCGGATGAGAGGGGGGCCTTGTCTGTATTAGACATTCTTTAATTAAGAATAATAAATTAATCAGAAATGAAAGAATGGAAGAAAAGAAAGAGTTTATGTGTGGAAAAGATGTTTAAAATATATGCCAGTGAGGCAGTCCATCAAATTAAGCCTAGCCTTAGTTCTGGAGCTTTTCCTGACGTCTTAAAATAGACCAATCCAAATGAATGCTTAAATCACCATCACAGGATTAATGGCAAACTGCTATTGGCATTGCCCATCAGATCTAATAACAAAGATTGCTGACTCATGCAGAGACTGGGGAAGGAAAACAATCATCATAAATAATTCAGAATGCACTAAGATGACTGAGTTTGGGGTTGATTCTTTAGCAAACGTGATTGAATTGATTTCGAACTCGTGAGTATAGATGACCACTTGGACAGCGCTAATGACAAAGGCATGCTCTTGCATCAACAGTATAAATGGAGGGAATGAACTATGAAGAAAACTGTGAAGAGTCGGAGATTCCGAGGGATTTACTTACTCCTGATGGTTTAGGTTTGGCTAAAATAAAGCAGGCAGGTTAATGTGAGGAAGGGTTTGTTGTAATGATGTAGGGTGGGGTGACTCTCAGAAAGATCACCTGGGCATGTGAGGTGCTCTCTGGGGATAATGCTCGTGCTATAGAATAGGGGTGCGCTGGCAGTAAAGTCTGGGCCACCCGGGTCCTGGGGCTTCTGTAAGCTTAATAGTGAGGGGTGGGCACCAGATGTTCACATGGGGAATCTGAAGATCTTGTCTCTGGCCCTTGCTTTCCCACTTACTAGGTGACCCTGGTTGGATGAGTCTTTTGATCTCCTGAGCCCGGACTTTTCTCTCTGTGACATGAGCTCTGTACTTCCTGTCCTTCTTAGCCTCTTACGGAGAGTTGTGAAGATCCACAGGACGGAGGACACATGGGCCCTTAGAGAAAGTCCGCAAATTCCTGCCACAATTTTTTTTTTTTAAATTTCTTATTTGCTGGTAACTAACTCTCCAGTGTGAGCTGAAGCTGGAGCCGTGCAATGGTTCATGCTCAAGCCTGGAGATATTTTAAGACCTAATCAATACAAGATGCATTGGGTTGGAGCCAGTGTGAGAGTCATAAATCTTGACAGTTTTGCTGTTTGATAAAATTAATAATGCTCGAGAGAAACATTCCCCTACAAGAGGGGAAAACCTAGTGTATTCTGGGGAAAAAGCGTAAGCCGTTGTGGAAACTGAGAGTCACCCTGGGAAGGTTGGTTACCATCCTGATGCTGGTGGGGCAGTTTTCAGGCACATGTCCACACAGGCGCACACACCACACGTGTATACACACATGTACACAATAAGCAACAAGCTCCAGCGCTGTTGGTTGGGTCTCAGGAGAGACTGGAGAATTAAGGAAGGCTAGCATGAATTCCAACAATGGATAATTGCGATTTGCACACCCAGGGGCCCACCACCGTCTAAGGAAATGCTGCCTGCTTCTGAATTTTTTTAGAGTTTATTTTTACTTATTTTGAGAGAGAGAGAGAGAGAGCAAGCAAGGGAGGGGCAGAGAGAGAGGGAGACAGAATCCCAAGCGAACCCTGGGCTGTCAGCTCAGAGCCCCATGCGGGGCTCGAACTCATTACAAACCTCGAGTTCATGATCTGAGCAGAAACCAAGAGTCTGGCGCTTAACCCACTGAGCCACCCAGGTGCCCCGTGAATTTTAAAAATAAAACAGCGACAGGGGTTCTGCCCTGTCTCCTATCTCGCTGGTGAAGTGTGTTCGTGGAACTTTGGGATTTGTGGCTGTTGTGTACAGCGAGAGAGAGGAGGGCAGTGAAGGGGGACCGGGACCTCATTGTGTTTTATTTATCAAAGCCCTGAGAAGATCTAGAAAGGAAAGTGAAGAATATTGCTTTCTCTGTGTCCACAGTGTTCCCAAACCTTCCGGATCCTCTGTCTTCAGATCAAGGTTGTCGCGAGGATCCGAGCCAGGCGTCCCCTGTTGGTGGGAACGTCCCTTGGCTCCAAGAGGCCGTGGCGCCCCGCGTTGCTAGGCAGAAGCGTGGGGGGTGTCAGGCTCCTGGGAGCCGCGAGGGACAAACTTGGTCAAGGCAGCACGAGGCCCCAGGGCAGTCTGCCAGGAGCCTGGCCTCCACGCGGGTGCAGTCGACTCTCCTCTGATGTGTCAGAGACCAGACGGCCACATTAAGACATTGCATGAACACATTTATTTCAGTAGGGTCATGGGAAGTATTCTTAATTTAAAATTTGCTTTCATTGTGTTGAATTTTTATTATGAAAGTAACATAACGTTTATTACAAAAAATACTAAACTCAATTAACATGTTACTTTACTTAATTTCAAACCATAAGGAAACCTTGACGTTGGGTCTGTCATGTTTTCAGGCAGAGAATACAAAGAATTTTGTCAGTCGGAGCCTGGCCATAGGAGAAGTCCTCTCCATGGCAGACATGGCCACAGGAGTAAAGGTGAGAGGCTCTGGGCACCCCACCCTTGGTGAGCTGATAACCTAGTTTTGAACAGCAAGGGGTACAAAGTGGAACCCTACAAGTATCAGTCTATTCGCTGGAATAGATGCAACATGGTACGCCTTACGATCCATCGCCCTGATTCCTCTCTACCCATTATATTCAACCTTGTATTTGTTTTTTCTTTTGTGTTTGTTTGTTTGTTTAGTTTTATTGCACCGTGTCAATCATTTTCACCCGTTATAAAGCTAAATTTTCATAATCATTCGTGATTCTTCACTTAAATATTATCACTAAGATCGATCCGTATTATAACATGCCACTACATTCGTATTTGTTTTTTTTTTTTAATCTTTTTATTTTGAAATAATAATGCTCACAGGAAGTTACAAAAATAGAAGAGAGTTAAATGAACTCTTCACCCAGTTTCCCTCGGTGGTGACATCTTCTTTAGCTTTTAGGACAATGTAAAACCAGGAAATCAACCCTGCTACAGTACTCTACTAGTACAGTATTAGACTACAGACCTTATTCAGATTTCACTAGCTTTTATGTACCCCGTGTGTGTGTGTGTGTGTGTGTGTGTGTGTGTGTGTGTGTGTGTGTGTAGTTCTATGCAGTTTG
Source organism: Acinonyx jubatus (assembly GCF_027475565.1). Lineage (NCBI taxonomy): Eukaryota > Metazoa > Chordata > Mammalia > Carnivora > Felidae > Acinonyx > Acinonyx jubatus. The sequence goes on along the minus strand of NC_069388.1, from coordinate 102,309,244 downwards.
GTCCCATATGTGGATTCATGCAACCACCTCCACCCCAATCAAGATCTAGAACTGTTTCATGACCACAAAGAAACATATAGTGCTACCCGTTTGTGGCTGCACCCAGTCTCCACCCCCTCCCTGTCCTTCGGCTACTACTAATCTATTCTCTGTCTCTATAGTTTGGCCATTTTGAGAATGATATACAGATGGAAGTTCATCCATTTTTCCTATTCCTTTGTGTGAATATACTACAACACTTGGAATTCTTAGGCTTCTCCATTTTTGCTGGTCAAATGGGCAATAAAATGGCATTGCACTGTGGGCTTGCTTTGCATGTCCCCAGGTCACCAAGTTGAACAGAATAATGCATGAAGTGTGAGGGTTGTGGCTCCTCATGGTACCCCGAAGTCCCCAGCGGAGGGTCATCTGTGTGGCATATGTATATGCTCTCCTTTCCCTCCCTGGACACCACTGCTCCTCAAAATAGGTCCCTGCATCCAAAAATTCAGTCCTGATGTCCCCAAAGGGGAGAAATAACTAGAACACGAAGAGAGAATGAACAGAGAGGAAGCCAAGTCAATCGTTGGTGAGTCCAAAATGGCAGTTATTTTTGTTTTGCAGTGTAGACATTTAAAAAATGGGTAGGAACTGTGTTATTTGTATTTTTTGTTTTTTAGATTTTTATGTTTTAAAGTAATCGCTACACCCAACATGGGACTTGAACTCACAACTCCAAGATCAAGAGTCGCGTGTTCTTTGACTGAGCTAGCCCGATGCCCCTAAAAATGGGTAGGAATTAAAAACAAAGAAATTTGTGAGTGCCATCTGTGGTGAAGGCACCCACCATTAGGCCCTTTGGGGGAGAATGGCTTCCCTGTGATTTCAGCCAGGCAGGGTCTCTTCCCTCCTGGATGGGTTGGCTGTTTCTTCCAGAAGGAAGAAATCCAGCTGAGATACAACGGATGAATTTCCCTCTCAGAAATACTAGGGGACCCTGGTCTAGACTCAAGATCCTCACTTTGTGTTTTTACCGTATTTCTCCCTACCGGCCTTCTTTTCAGCAAGCCTGTGGTGAGGGGTGACCATGCAGAAATCACCATTGATTCCAGCATTCTAGGTGGGGAGCCCTCTCCTTGGCAACTTTAGGGTCTTGCACGGATCCTAGTGCATAGAATTGCACAGGGGATGTTTGAATAACTAAGGGAGAGGCAGCCTGCAGTTTAAGAAACATTTCAACCACTTGCAATGTGTGGACGTTTTCTGGATTCTAGTTCAAACAAACTAAAAAAAAAAAAAACAAAAAAACCCGAAAAACAAAACTATGTGTCAGTGGGGGAAATTTGAACTTTGGATATTTGGTGATATTAAAGAATTATTATTATTATATTTTTAGGTGGGGTAATGGTTTTAGGGTTACATTTTCAGAAGGAGTCCCTTTTACAGGTGTATGGGATATATTTAGGGATGGAATGACAGGATGTAAACTTCAGGATTACCTGGGGTGTAGCATGGGAAAGTGGATTGGGGAAAAGACACAGCAAAATGGACCACAAGCTGGTCATTGTTGAGTTCATTATACTCTTGTATTTTGGTTAAAATTTTCCAAAACAAAAGGCTTTTAAAAAAGTTTTACTCCTGGGGTGCCTGGGTGGCTCAATTGGTTAAGCGTCCGGCTCTTGATTTCGGCTCAGGTCATAATCTCATGGTCTGTAGGTTTGAGCCCCGCATCAGGCTCTGTGCTGACAGTGCGGAGCCTGCCTGGGGTTCTGCCTCCCTCTTTTTCTGCCCCTCCCTGCTCATACTCTCTTTTCTCTCGCAAATAAATAGAATGAACACACACAAAAGTTTGGTTCCTGAGTATCCTAGATGAAAATTTGCATAGATTTAAAGAAATAGGTCTTTAGAAATGCTTCTCGTATCATGCCACTCCTCTGCTTAAAACTCCTTCCCCTTAGGCTTTAGAGAAGCCCTCCTATTTTTAATGTGGCCCACGGGTCCTTATGTGGTTTGACCCTACTCACTTCTCCAGACACCTGCCGTATCACTTTGTCCTCCTCCCTACGAGACCTGACATTCTTTTGTTCCTGTCACCCACCTTTGGACCACTCTTGCTACCACCTAGAATAGATTTTTTCCCCTCCTTCACCTGCCTGACACCTGCTCCTTCTTTAAGCCCCAGCCCACGTGTCCTCCGCGCAGGGCAGCTCCCTTCAAGCCTGCAGTTTAATTCCCTCTACTTGTGGTCATCTGTCTTCATACCTTTGTACCTTACAGTTTTCTATCACAGCATGTGCCCGCTTTGAACTTACCCATTTATCTGTGTGTCTAATTGCTGTAGGTCTCTTAGCACCACTAGAGGGCAAACTTCTTGAAGAAGCTCATCCCCTACGTTCTTGTTATATATTATCAGGACATGAGAATGAAAGGAATACAGAATACATAGAATCAAAACGGTTACCGGAAGGGTTACATATAGAATTATCACATGACTCAGGAAACCCATTCCTAGGTATACACCCGAAAGAATCGAAAGCAGGGACTCCAACAGATACTTATATGCCGGAGTTCATCACAACATTATTCACAGCAGCTAAAAGGGTGGAAACAAACCAAGTGTCTGTCATCACATGGATGGATAGACAAAATGTGGCCCATGCACACGATGGCATATTATTCAGCCATAAAAAGGGATGAACTTCTGGTCCATGTTACAACCTGGATGAACTTTGAAAACATGACGCTACATGGAGCCAGACACAACTGGACAAATATTGGATGGTTCCACTCACATGAAGATTCTTTTTTTTTTTTTTTTAATTTTTTTAATGTTTATTTATTTTTGAGACAGAGAGAGACAGAGCATGAACGGGGGAGGGTCAGAGAGAGAGGGAGACACAGAATCTGAAACAGGCTCCAGGCTCTGAGCAGTCAGCACAGAGCCCGACGCGGGGCTTGAACTCACGGACCGCGAGATCGTGACCTGAGCCGAAGTCGGATGCTTAACTGACTGAGCCACCCAGGCGCCCCTCACATGAAGATTCTTGAATAGGCAAATTCACAGAGACAGAAAGTAGATCATGGGTTACCAGAGGCCGGAGGAACAGGAAAACGGGGAGTTCATTGGCACAGAGTTTTTGTTTGGGGTGATGAAAAGTTATGGAGGTAGATAGTGGCAATGGTTGCACAACAGTGTGAATCTAATTAATACCGCTGAACTGTATACTTAAAAATGGCTAAAATGCAAACTTTATCTTAAATGCATTGTACCACAATAAAAACGAAACATTAAAAATTTAACAAAAGTTACCGTTAACCCTGTTTGCCTTCCCACACATCAGTCATTGCAATGGACTTGTTTTTCTTGTGCTTGGATCTCCCAGACAGCTAGAGGAACATGTAGACTGTGCCCCTGAGCCTAGCACAGAAGGGCCAAGGCTGTCTTTCCTGTGGGCAGTGGAGGGAGATGTGATGTGCTGGGAATACAATTCCTGTGAGCCCTGGGCTGGTCAGGGCATCCCCAGATGTCACGGCCAGCCCAAGGGCAGCTGCTGGCCTCTGCCTGCTTTCCGTTTACACCTTCCCATGAGCTGGCTGTCAACTTGATGTCAAGGACGTGTCAGTGTCAGTTCATCTAAGTCATCTGTGCCCCCAGGCCTGGGCCCCTTTTCTCTCTCCCTCCGTGTCTGTGCTATCTAAAGGCTGTGGGTGTCCCTGAGCACTTTGGACAAACATAGTTGGACTAACACAGCCAAGTGTTGGCAGGGTCAAGGCTGGTTCTGAGAGCGACTCACGGCGAGGGAGGTGGGAAAGTGAGAGGCGCCAGGGAAAGACTTCCTTTACTCAGGGCTTTGAATCCCTGCTTTCGCTTGGGAGCCAGCCCAAGGTCTTGTACCAGACACACTGATGCAATCTGGAAGGATTCTAGGGCCCAAAGAAATATGACATGCTGCCTTTTCTTCTTCCCCACGACTGTTCCCCTTCTTCCTTATTTGAACCAGCCCACTATCTGTCTTAGTTTGCTTGGGCTGCCTTCATAAAATATATAGATCGTGTGGCTTAAACCACGGAAATTTATTTTCTCACAGTTCTGGAGGCTGGCAAGATCAAGGTCCAGCTGATTCATTTCCTGGTGAGGACTCTCTCCCTATAGATGGCTGCCTTCTTGCTGTCTTCACATTGGAACTGGGCAGAGAGAGAGAGAGAGAGAGAGAGAGAGAGAGAGAGAGAGAACACTCTCTGGTATCGCTTATAAGGGCATTAATCCCATCATGAAGGCCCCACTGTCATGACCTCATTTAAACTTAATTGGTTCCCAAAGACCCCATATCCTTCTACCATCACACTGAGGATTAAGGCTTCAGCACATGAATTCTGGGGAGAACCTAATGCAGTCCGCATAGCATTATCCTTTCTGGGGTCACCATTGTCTGAAAAAACACCTGCAGTGCCTCATTTGCTCTTGGAATGAAAAGACTCTAAATGCACTCGAAGGTTCTTTAGGAGAACCACTGTTGGAGTACTGTGTAGGAAGGGCCTGGCCTAATCACAGCTGTGGCACTGGCAGACTTCCTGGCCTGCATGACAAACCTGCCTGGTCCGTCGTGGCACGGAGACAGTCAGAATGACGTGGGTTTACCTTCTGTCTCTGGGACCTCTCCGTCACAGTTCACGCATGCTCCTTCTACATCTAAGTTCATGATGGGTGACCTTGGTTTTCTCTCCTGTGAAGATGGTCCTGCTAATGCCCATTCATAGGCTGTGTTCAGATTCAAATTGATGATGCCTATGAGGAGCTCCATGCCATGGCTGGCATGTAGCAGGAGCTCGATAAGTGGTGGTGACTGTACCCCCCCCCCCCCAAAAAAAAGATGTGGTCCAGAGCCCTTCCGGGCAGTCTTCTAGGTAGTTAGTGGCTCTGTTGGTGGATTGAGGTGAAATTGATCTGCGTTCCAGCTCCAGCCCACCAGCTTTCCCTGCCATGGTGGGATTATACTTCTTGCTGGTCATCGTTTGGAAGTTAAGAAGCCCCCTTCTGGAACCCTGTCGGCCTGTCCTGAACACAGTTCCCAGCCCCCAGGAAGCTCTGGTTGTGGCCTCCAGAGGCTACTGCCAGCCGTCACTGGACAAGTTGTGGTCATGACCTCATGCCCCTGATGTGGCTGTCCTTTTCCTCCTCCAGATAAGTGAGAAAGAAGAGGGAGCTTTCCCAGACAACACAAGGTGCACGCACATTTAGAGTTTTTGTTGGGTGTCCTCCCCTTTTTCTCATTTCCTTACCACTGCTGTCTTTGGTCTTCTCAGAACAAATGGAATTCTTTGGGTCCTGTCCACCGAGGTGGACTGGAGGCCAGGGTGCCCACAGGGCACGATGATAGCAGTGGACACTGCTCTCTGAGAAGGACACTTTGCCCTGTGCCCTCATGATGGCTTAGTGCCCTTCTTCATTCAATCTCTGTGTCCTTGTCTTAGCGAATACATTCCCTTCTCTCTGGCTGCTCCTGCGAGCATCCCCCACCCCTGCAATGGGCCTCCATCCGTCTGGAGACTTGGGACAAAAACCCAGGTGTCACCTGGAGCCCTCTCTTGCCTTCTTCTCCCAAATCCAACCCATGAGCTCTGTCTCCAGAATCTACCTTGATTGCCTCTGCTTCTCACCGCCTTCACCACCACAGTCTGACCACTGCTCTTGGACTCACCTCAGTGGCCGCAGCGTGGGCACCTCCTTGCCGGCTGGGCTGGGATCCTTGCCACTCACGAGAGGCACCTGCTGAAAGCTTATATTAGGCCAGGGAGTCATCTGCATAGAATGCTCAGGTGCTCCCCCTGCGTCGGCCCCATTTGGTCAGATTATCTGCGTTTCAGAGAATGTGGCTTTGGGAATACACTGTCCAGCTCATGAGGGAAAATCCCCCCATTTTAAGTGACTGTGTGGATTGGGGTCATGCAGACACTGCCTCTGTTAACTGCTGCGGTTTCTGCAAACCTACAGGTTTCACTCACCAGCCCAGTGCTCCTACTAATGGCATTTAATGAATGGAGGTTTTCAACATGTGGATGAAATATTCACCCCACCTCCCTTTTTCTAAAGAGGAGGAAAGGATTTAAAATCTAGAAAAGGACTGTATTTGTAAAGAATGCATTAGCTACTCGCCAGAGAGATTTAGGGGTAGAGAATTCAATCTGTTTTAGTTTTAGAAAAACACTTTCCTTTAACTTGATTTCCAAGATGGCTTATGGGGGAAACATTACTATTTGGGTTGATTGCATCTTTCCAGGCTGGAATTAGCAGTGTATTACAATGGTTCTGTGGAGGGGGTGCTGAGTCATCAGAGTGTTGAGCGTTTCTGAGGACACTTTATGCTTCTCCAAATGAAAGCACTCCATATGTCAGATGCTATTAATGACATTTGTCTGTCATGATGTCAGAGCGTTTCAGCTGGTCAGGCTGTTAAAGCTGAAGTGTCCTTTAAGACAGCGAGTGCCAGGCTGACCATGCACGTGGAGGACAGGGACTAGTTCTCGCCCGAGGCTGGTGCCAGTTCCCGGACAGGAGCATCTCAAGATTCTGTTCCCACCATTTCCCTTCCTGCAAGGTCTTCCCTGGGGTTACTTTGTCTGCTAAGGCTCATTCAATTATAGCGACCCCCAGGAAGAAAAGGTACCTAGGGGCTGCTGTATTTGAAGAGTCCAGAGTGCATCAGGGTTCAGGTGTGGACATGTGGCACCTGGTCTCTCTCATGTCTCTGCTTTTCTCCTTCTCCCCACCTTGACCCCATGTGTTGGTTTCATATACCAGTTCTTGCGAAGGCAAGAGCGGCCAGCGGCACTGGGCCTCCGTTCTTCCAGGTCCGTTGGCATTGAAAAAGAGAGAGCTGCTTTTCTCTACTAGCTCACCCATGTGTCCCAGAGCCCACTCTGGTTGGATCCATCCAGATCATGGGTCTATGCTGAAGCCATCCCGTAGGGCCATGATATTATGCAGATTGGCCAGTCCTGGGTCCCAGGCTTATCCTAGAGCTGGGGGTGGAGGTCAACTTCAGCCACAAACCACTTGGACTGATTGTGGGGGAGGAGGGCTCCCCAGAGGAAAGCCGGGGCTGTGTGGTTGGGGCAGGAGAAGGCGTGCTAACCTGCAAACACAGCCATTGTCTGAGCTCTTCTGTCTTTGTCATCAGTCCCCTGCTCCCTTCAAATGGCCTCACTCCAGTCACCCTTCCTTCTCATCTTCCTCCTCATCTTTCCCCTCCTTCACTTCCTTCTTGCCAGCAACACTTTCCCAGGGTTTATAAACAACCAAAGTACTTGGCAGTTGACCGTCACTGAATTCTCGCAGCAACCTTAGGAAGTGCTATTAGGCATGAGGCAGCTTGGGTGGGGACCCCAGCCCTGCTCGCCATCTCAGGGTGCAGCCTTGGGCTGGCCAGTCCCCTCTCTGGAAGCTCAGTGTCCTTATCTGTCACGTGGGGGTGATAATGTGTTTTTCCCAGGGTGGTTGTGGGAATCAGCGAGCTTGTGTGGGTGAAGCTCAGTGCTCGGAAGGCTGAGGGCTCAGTAAGAGTGGGGGCGCTCATCGCTCACTGCTTTCGTCGGAAGTGGGAATAAGGATTGCTATTCGTCCAAGGTCCCACAGCCAGTGGGTAGCAGAGCTGGGCTTTGAGCCCAAGCTCTCTCATCTCATCCCAGGCTGAGTTCCTGCTCGTTTTGCAGCATTGCATCTTCCATCAGCTTTCCTGTTGCTCATGGCCAGGCTCACCTCTGCAGGCTGGGCCAGTGCCTGGGGTCAGTGCACAAATACTTTGTTGCACATCTTCTACATACCAGGCACTAAGCTAGCCCTTGAGCAGACAAGGCAGACTGAACATTCAGAAGGGTCGTTTGAAAGACAGACAAAACTGGTGGTGTCATAATTCCAGGTTTCAAGTTATATCACAAAGCGATAGTAATTAAAACAGTATGGTACTGGCACAAAGATAGAGATGTAGGTCAATGGACTTGAACAGAAAACCCAAAAGTAAACCCACAATTATACGGTCAGTTAATCTTTGACAAAGGAGGAGTGAATATACAATGGGAAAAAGTCTCTGCAACAAATGGTGGTCGGAAAACTGGACAGCAACATGGAAAAGAATCAAACTGGACCACCTGATTTCACCATACACAAAAATAAACTCAAAATGGATTAGAGACCTAAATGTGAGAACCGAAACCATAAAAATCCTAGAAGAGAGCACAGGCAGTAATCTCTCTGACATTTGCTGTGACAACGTTTTTCTAGCGATGTCTCCTGAGGAAAAGGAAATAAAAGCAAAAATGAACTATTGGGAAAACATCAAAACAGAATGTTTCTGCACAGTTAACAAAGGAACAATCAACAAAACTAAAGTCAACCTACTGAATGGGAAAAGATATTTGCAAATGACATCTTCAATAAAGGATTAGTGTCCAAAATATAGAAAGAACTGATACAACTCAATACCCAAAAAACAAATAATCCAATTAAAAAACGGGCAGAAGACACGAACAGACATTTCTAAAGAAGACACACAGATGGCCAACAGACACATGAAAAGGGGCTCAACATCACTCATCATCAGGGAAATGGAAATCAAAAGTGTAATGAGATATCACCTCACACCTGTCAGAATGGGTAAAATCAAAACCACAAGAAACAAGTGTTAGTGAGGATGTGGAGAAAAAGGAACCTTCTTGCACCGTTGGTGTGAATGCAAAGTGGTGCAGCCACTGTGGAAAACAGGCTGGAAGTTCCTCAAAAGGTTAAAAATAGAACTACCCTGGGGGCACCTGGGTGGCTCAGTCGGTTGAGGTCCGACTTAGGCTCAGGTCATTATCTCACGGGTCATGAGTTTGAGCCCTGCGTCAGGCTCTGTGCTGACAGCTCAGAGCCTGGAGCCTCCTTCGGATTCTGTGTGTGTGTCTCTCTCTGCCCCTCGCTGGCACATGCTCTATCTCTCTCTCTCTCTCAAAAATAAATAAACTTAAAAAAATAATTAAAAATAAAACTACCCTACTCTCCAGGAATTGTACTACCAGGCATTTACCCAAAGAATACCAAAACAGTAATTCAAAGGGATACGTACTCCCTTATATTTATTGCAGCATTATTCATGATAGCCAAACTACGGAAGCAGCTCAAGTGCCCACCAAAGATGAAGGGATAAAGAAGATGTGGTATATATACATAATGGAATATTATTCAGCAATAAAAAAGGATGAAATCTTGCATTTGCAACCCCATGGATAGAGCTAGAGAGTGTAACGCTAAGCGAAATAAGTCAGAGAAAGACAAATACCATATGACATCACTTATATGTGGAATTTAAGAAATAAATGAGCAAAGGGAAAGAAAGAGAAAAGAGAGGACAAACCAAGAAGCAGACTCCTAACTATAGAGAACAAACTGATAGTTGCCAGAGGGGAGAAGGGTGGGGAGTTAAGGGAAATAGGGAATGGGGATTAGAAAGTATACTCACCATGATGAAATGAAAGAAAGGAAAGTGAAAGAAGAAGAAAAGAGTCATTTGATGGGCTGAACTGGGCAGCCCTGAGGATGGAGTACTGACACTTTGTGGTGCTGGGTCCTCCTCTCCAAGTGACAGAACCATGGGCTATGTCTGCTGACAGGGACTGGAGCTTCCCAGGCAATGAAAGGAAGGGCACGGATGCCTTGCTGCTGGTGGGGCTTACGTAAAGCTTGATGAGCTGAACAGACGCTCCCTGAGTGGCCCTTGACCAGGGGTTTCATTGTCATTAAGTTGTTGACTGTTGCTAACGATGGCCGATGTCGTGCTTGTTTTCAGCGTGGAATAATTTACTGGCTATTTGGTGGCGCAGTCAGGAATCTTGGAAGCCCGGGACATGTGACTTAAGTGGCTTCAGCCACTCCAGGTATGGCACGTACCTCAGTAGATGTCTTCCGTGGAGAGCCTTAAAAGTTCACAGTAGCTAGATGTGTGCGTGTGCATGTTTGCAGAACAAGAAAAGAAATCAGAGAATGGGTGGCGGCAAGAATCTTGTTCAGAATGAGAATTTTAAGACTAGCTTCTAATAAAAATTGTCGTATTGTTATCACATTAGCTGCTGCCGGGCTGACTTCTTACAATTCTCTCCAATTCACCTCTTCCCCTCTCACTCATACTCTTGATTATCAGAGAAGTCTCCGTTAGAGCAACCACCTGACTAGCTAATGCCCTTATACTGTCTGGTAAACTCCAGGGGCAGAAATACACTGGGATGTTCGCAGTGACCGAGAGGGGCCACGGGAGCGACGTGAGAGGGATCCAGACCCAAGCCACCTTTGACCTCTCTGCGCAGGTGAGGATTCTGCCCATTGTTCTGCAGTTCAGGGTGGCAGGAGACCTGTTCAGAACAGGACTCTCCTTCTTCCTGAGGCCAATCTCATATCCTCTGTGTGTGCTGTCTGGCCCGAGGTGCTCAGATTCGAACAAATGGGTAAGTACTTCAGTGGAGGTGGGCATACGCTCAGCTTTCACGTGTCCAATATCGGCCAACACATTCACGGCACCCACTCTGTGTGGGCACCGCTCCACGTTCTCCACATGCACTCATTAATTGGATGCCTTGTGACAACTCTGTGAGAACAGTACTGGAGCCATTTTGTCATCCTTCCTGAAAGCAGCAGGTAAATGACTGGACGCGATGCTTTTGTCTGCACTCCCCTTTGCCCGGTGTGGCAGGAGGCTGCTGTGTGGGCTGGGGCATCCTTACTGGGAGCCACGCCCTCATTACTGGCATTAGGCCGTGTTTTTAACCGTGACCTGCGTGAGAATTCACATGGCAACCAAAACAGACTTTCACAAAACGGTCTTAACTTTTACTATGTTTGCTGTATGTGATGAACTTTATTAGTTTTCCTTCCATTCTCATTTATAAAAAACAGTCCATCAAGGCTCTCTAGGGGCGCCTGGGTGGCTCAGTCGGTTAAGCGTCCGACTTCGGCTCAGGTCGTGATCTCGCGGTCCGTGAGTTCGAGCCCCGCGTCGGGCTCTGTGCTGACAGCTCGGAGCCTGGAGCCTGCTTCGGATTCTGTGTTTCCCTCTCTCTCTGACCCTCCCCCCATTCATGCTCTGTCTCTTTCTGTCTCAAAAATAAATAAACGTTAAAAAATATTTTTTTAAAAGACTCTCTAAATTGATCTCTCTCCACTGATGCAAGGTGAAAACCCTGCTGTATAAATCTACAGATATCACTATTTCTTTAGTTCCTGCTCCCCCTGAATAAAGAAAGTAGCTATTGGGGTGCCTGGGTGGTTCAGTCGTTTAAGCGTCGGTCATGATCTCATCTCAGCTCAGGTCATGATCTCATCTCACAGTTCGTGAGTTCGAGCCCCGCATCAGGCCCTGTTCTGACAGCTCGGAGCCTGGAGCCTGCTTTTGATTCTGTGTCTCCCTCTCTCTCTCTGCCCCTCTCCCACTCATGCTTTGTCTCTTTCTCTCAAAAATAAGTAAACATTAAAAAAAAAAAGAAAGTAACTATTTATTTCACTCCCCTTCATAGTTTCTTATTTGATTTTGGGCTTTCCTAAGAACTACAAAGGAATACATAAACTTTGGAGTTCTTTCTAGAAATGAGTTTGGGTAAATATATGTGTGCAAGTATGGTACATGAGTGTAGGTATGGCTACTCAGTCTGATATTCATTTTTTCTGAGTTTGTCTTTCAGAATCTGAATTTTTTGTTAGCAGGTTTTCCTGGCCCACAAATGCTAATTGAGGTGATCAGAGTTTACGTTTTTTTAAAATGTTTATTTATTTTTGAGAGAAAGAGCGAGAGACAGAGCTCGAGAGGGGAAGGGCCAGAGAGAGAGGGAGATACAGAATCTGAAGCAGGCTCCAGGCTCTGGCTGTTGGCACAGAGCCCGACGTGGGGCTCGAACTCACGAACCGCGAGATCATGACCCGAGCCGAAGTCGGACGCGTAACCGACTGAGCCACCCAGGAGCCCCATAGAGGTGATCAGAGTTTAGAATGACAGATTCAAATGACGGTTGTTTGGGACTATGTTCATCCTGTCCTGCCCAGGTGATAGTTCTCTACAATTGTCAGTGATGTCCAAGGTCATAGCAAGAATAAGGACTGACAGTTATTGAATGCTTGCTATGCGCCTGGCTCAGTGTCAACCCCCTTCTGTTTAGTTTACTGTCTTCCCTCGCAATAACCATCCGGTAAACGTGATGGTAAGCCGCTTCTGGTAATGTAGGACATGTGTGCTAGGCATCAGGCTAAGCAGTCTACATGTAACATTGTGTTAACTATCCTATAGTTTTATAGGAAGGTATTATTGTCCCTTTTTTCTAGGCAGAGAAACTGAGGCTCACAGAGGGTAGGAAAAACGGGCTCTGAGTACGTGGTTAATGAGCGAGTCTGGTTCAAGTGGGTGGGACTGCCCTTAACAGTTGAGCTCCTCTGCCAGTGGCGGGATGCTGACCGGACATCTTTTGGGTTTTAGGTCGGTCAGTTTTTTCTCTCCCTAAACCATGGTACTGAGGTCACCTTGCTCTTGTTAAAGGGCGGAGGGTGGTGGGGGGGGGGGGGACTGCATCCAGAGTTCTTATTTATTTGTTTCTTTTTACAATTATTATTTTTTTTCCCCGCCAAAATCACTTCCCCGTGTGGGTCCCCTTTTCCCCAAGCAGCATAAACGATTTAGCTACCTGGTGTGCTTCCGCAGCTGCCGCTTCCTGCAGGGGAGCCGCAAAGCTGAAATCATAACGATGAGGACACTCTGGAGAGCGCTGTGCCTCCGGTAGGAGTGAGAGAGAGAATGAGCCCATCATAAACTCAAGCCACTGAGAACTGACAGAGCAAGGGGACGGGTTTCTCCCTCATCGCTTTCTGTGTTTCCCCCCTCGTTTCCCTGTTAAAATGCTAGAGCGTATCGAATGAGCCCTCTCCCCCCCAAGGACTGTTCCAATCTCTTACATTTTCTTGGTTATTCTTCTCTGTGGGTTGGCTGTTTTATTTTTATTTTTTTGGACAGTGGCTGGGTTAGTGGTACGGATAATTAAGAAGCCAGAGAGAGGTTTATTTTTACATTTTGCGCTAAATGGCAAAAATGAATGAGGCTAAGAGCTCTCGGGCCAAAGACTTTTTTTGTTTTGTTTTGTTCTAGTGCTTACAGCACTGACCAATTGGTTGGCCTTCAACAACTAATTATGGTAGGAACCAACACACATGGTGTGCATTATTTAGATGCTGCTTTAATGCCAGCATTTTGGTTTATGCAAACTTTCCAAACCAAGTGTCTTTGCCAGAAGTGACAAACCTCCTTTCCCAGAGTGTATCAGATGTGTACGGGGATGGATGGCCTCCTGCCTCTTCCCCAGCTCACCAGATCTTTCCTGCCAGGACAGGGTCATTCTACTACTTCTCTTCCTACCCTCCAGGGGTGAGCACCTCTTCACCACATGGGGTTTTGTGGGTTTGTTTTTTTTTTTGATGTTTTGTGTGTGTGTGTGTGTGTGTGGTGTTTTCGTTGTTGTTGTTACTGCATCCAGCCTCAAATAATTCCTTTCTTTGAGAAGTCCTGGCTGACCTGATAAGACAAGGGCAGTCTCCAGAGACTTCTCTTAAAAACAGATTCAGCTTGTCCACTTACGTTTCCAAAAAGCGCTCGCACATGTTAGAAGTTTCCCTGTGCAAACATATGTCAGAGAATGTTTCCTTAGGCTTCAGGAGTGTATTTCTTGGCCAGTGGGAAAGTGTAGTCTATGCACCTGAAAATCTGAATTCTGAGATAATCTTCACACAATCAGTCGCTTGTTGGTTTAGTTCAACCACATCTTCGATACTGTCAGCTCCAGTGAAAGGTGCAATCCTGGCCTTTTGCCGTTTCCCCTGGATTCTCCGACCTGTCCCGGGGACCCCGCATTCAGAGCTGACAGTTATTGTCGGTCCCTTCTTGGCAAGAGGTTGAAGGGTAACTCAGGTGGCAGGCAGAATTAGAGGTGAAGGGGAGCATTTCCACTGGGATTCTGTACTGGCTTCTGGAGAGGGGGAAAGAGAAGACCGAGATTGAGCAGAGCCTGAAAACAAAAGCCCTGTGTGTTCTTCTGACCCAAGTTTATCTCAGGCTGTATGGGGCTGGAATCCCCGGTCATGCTGTGGAGACAAACTGGGTGGCATATTGTAAGGTTCTTTCCCTTATAAGATGGAGAGTTATTTACCAGTGCTTCAGTTTAAGGGCTTATGCATTTGGGGGGAACTTTTAATTATTATCTTCATTGACCAGGAAAACAGAGGGGCAGGTTCTGAAACAATCATCCTAAGGGTCCGATGAGGTTTTTTCTTTTTATAAAAATCAGAATTGTGTGGACTGAGATTCTAAGCCATGGTGGAAATAGGTCATCGTTGTCTATTAGGCTTGCTATCAGCCAGGCATATGGTTTTGGTCCTCAGTTGGTTGCTATTTAAACAACAGACCCATATCAATGAGGCAGGGATTTTTAAGGCCTGGGCAAGAGTGGAGGGCATGAGGAACTAAGTCATTTGGCCAGAAGGGGCAATGCCCAGCAGGCAAAATAAAACACATAGATGTGGACTCATCCAGCTAGGGGTCCCAGGTCATTAGATGTCCCGTCTTTCCCTGTGAGCCTTGCCAGTGGGGTGTTTGGGAGTGAGAGTATATATCACCAGGGGTTGGGGGGTTTTGCCTGCTCCTCTGCTGTGAGGTCATGATGTGGTTCTATTTCACAGTCTTTACTGCACTGAGCCAACGGGTTGAAATGAGCCATAAGAAAGCAGAAACTCGAACGCGCTTTTTCTGTGTAGGAGTTCGTAATTGACACGCCGTGTGAAAATGCTGAGAAGATGTTCGTTGGAAACGCGATGCATGGGAATTACGCGGCCGTGTTTGCTCAGCTCATCATAAATGGAAGGTCTCAAGGTTTGTTGCTGGCACAGAAAGCAAGAATAATTTTCTTTACGATTACTATTTTCCAGCAAGTGCTTTACCCTGAAAGTGCATTTTACGGCACCGTTTTTGGCTTGTATAAAATTCAGTACCAACTTTATCTCTTAAATATTTACGATGACAAAATTTATGATTACATTTTGGCATGACAGTAGTTCCCCCCCCCCCCCCCCCCCCCCCCCCCGCTTACCCACAGTTTTGCTTTCCATGGTTTCCGTTACCTGCAGTCAGCTGTAGCCTGGAAAGAGATGATCCTTCTTCTGACGTGCGGTCAGAGGGTCAGTAGTAGTGTTCTCTGCATCCCAGGGGCTACATCATTCCCCGCACATCTCATCATTCCCTGTACATTTTATCATCTCATACCATCAAGAGAAGGGTGAGTGCAATGTAAGAAGATATTTTGAGACAGAGCACAGTCATGTACCTCTTTTTTAAAAATGTTTAGGGGCGCCTGGGTGGCTTGGTTGGTTAAGCGTCTGACTTCGGCCCAGGTCATGATCTCACGGTCCGTGAGTTCGAGCCCCGCGTCGGACTCTGTGCTCACAGCTCAGAGCCTGGAGCCTGTTTCAGATTCTGTGTCTCCCTCTCTCTCTGCTCCTCCCCTGTTCATGCTCTGTCTCTCTCTGTCTCAAAAAGAAATAAACGTTAAAAAAAAATTAAAAAAAAATGTTTATTTATTTTTGAGAGAGCACAAGTGGGGGAGGGGCAGAGAGAGGGGGACAGAGGATCTAAAGCGGGTTTTCTGCTGACAGCAGAGAGCCCCATGTGGGGCTTGAACTCACGAACCGTGAGATCATGACCTGAGCTGAAGTTGGACGTTCAACTAACTGAGCCACCCAGGTGCCCCCACATAACTCTTACTATAGCACAGGGTTATAATTGTTCTATTTTATTATTAGTTATTGTTGTTAATCTCTTACTGGGCCTTATTCCTAAATTAAACATTATCATAGGCATGTATGTATAGGAAAACGCATGGCATGTATAGATGGGGTTGGTACTATCTGTGGTTTCAGGCATTCACTGGGGTCTTGGAACATATCCCTGTGAACAAGGGCGGGGGGACTGCTGTATACGATTCAGTCATAGAACTGACTGAGCTTCAGGATCAGTACAATTGTATACTGTCCCAGGAAATTAATAAAGCTTTAATTGTATCTTTAGAAAAGAGTTTATTTTATTTCTTTTTTAATGCTTATTTATTTATTTTTGAGAGAGATAGAGAGCGAGCGGGGGTCGGGGGGGGGGGCAGAGAGAGAGGGAGACAGAATCCCAAGCAGATTGTGCACTGGCAGCACAAAGCCTGATTCGGGGTGCGATCCCCTGAACCATGAGATTGTGACCTGAGCTGAAATCTAGTCAGATGCTTAACTGACTGAGCCACGCAAGTGCCCTGAAAAGAGAGTTTAGCGCTGTCTCTTTCTCATCCTTAGGGCCCCACTGTTGCATTGTTCCTGTCTGCGATGAAAACGGAAGCTTGTACCCAGGAGGGACAGCCGTTGATATGATGTACAAAGAAGGTGAGTCCCCAGGTGACCCCTCTCCTACCCTCATCTGCATCTTTTGCTGTTCCCTGCCTCCCTCCCCCAACCCGAGGGAGAATCTAAAATAATTCACCAAAGCAGTGAAAGCAGAGAAGACTCTGATTTTGAAGCCCGATGAGAGTCTTTTATGTGAGAACTGTTGGGGAATGTTGAGGATTGCCATTTAGGAATATGCACTGGCCTCATTTTCTCCCAGCCTCTCGCATTTTCTAGTCGTGAGGCAGCTTCGCCCTGGGTAATTTTGCCTCCTCTCCTCTTCTTGGATGTGTGGGCTCTCAGAGGGTGGGTTGAGGTGCTCTCTCTCCTGCCCCTGAGCCACAGCCTGGTGTTGGTGCCCAGGAGGCCCCTGATGAATCCTAAGGACTGACCCGGTTTGCTGGGGCTGTTGTACCGCAGGCTGAGTGGCTTAAACAACAGCACTGTATTGTCTCACGGCTCTGGAGGCTCTAAGTCCAAGGCCAAGGTGCTGGCAGGGTTGGTTCCTTCTGAGGGCTGTGAGGGGGAATCTGTGCCAGGCCTCTCTCCTTGGCTTGTCCATGGCTGTCTCCATGCTTACATGGCGCCCTTCTCGTGCACATGTCTGTGTTCAGATGTCCCCTTTTAATAAGGACACCAGTCCGTTGGATTAGGGCAACCCTAATGATCTTTTCTTAACTTCGTTACTTCTGTAAAGACCCTGTCTGCAAATAAGCTCACATTCCTAAGTACTGGGGGTTAGAGCTCAAACGTGTGGATTTTGGAGGGCGGGGCTCACAATTCAATTTATAACACTTCGTGAGAGCAGGCCATACCCGTGGGCTCCACCGGTTGTCCACAGCCAAGGCCAAACCAAACCAAAGAAACAGGTGGGGAGAAGGAAAAAGGAAAGAAGAAAAAGAAAAGAGGGAGAAGAAGCCGATCCTTCGGTCGAGGGGATAGTCTCGCCTTGGCCTGTCAGTGTTTACTGACTGCCGCCATGGCTGCTGAAATGGGCGGCGGGTGGGGTTGTGAGTGCTCTAATTGTACCTCTCAGGGGTGACTGAGGCCCTTGCTGGCCTTGCCCCTTGAAAGCACCTCTTGAGCAGACGACCCAGCTCTTGTGAAGTGGTGCCAGACATTGAAAACACGGGCAACTTCAGAAAGTCTGCTTTGGTTTCCTTGTAAGCTCCTACCTGCAATCGTGTCCTTGTCAAGGGGTGATGTTCTAAATAAAGACATTTACTAAGTAAAGACTTTTTTTCCTCTTCAGATTAGATCTTTCTAAGTGCAAAATGAACAAAAAGTAGACCCTAGACTCTGATAGGTATCATTAGGAAAAGGGCCCAGGGGCTTTCAGGAACCTTCTGGGGAGTTGGGTCACCCCAGCCACCCACTGCTGTTCTTGTGGCCATTTTCTCTTGTCTTTTTAGATACTTGGCTTCACACATGTACCCCTTGTGCTGGGAAGGAAGCGCTGAGAAAGAGGAAAAATTTGACTTCTCTATCACTGGAGGAGTAAGCGGTTTTCCTGCTTTCTCTGAGTTCAGGCTGACATTCCTTCTGTTGCCTAGAGCTCTTCCTTTCCAAGTCACAGCACTGAGATCCTCCACCTGAGCCCAGGAGCACAGAAGGCACAGCTCCTCAAGAAAACAGAGAGCATCCCCACCCCCACCCCAAATAGGGAAGCATCAGCCATTCTGGGAGTGAAAAAAAGGGTTTTGAGTTTTAGTGGAGACAGGCCTGGGAAGGAGCAGGGGTAGTGGTTCAGATGCTAGCACGGATTTGCCCCCTGCAGCTCTCTTCTGCTCTCTCTAGGCCTGCGTGGTGTGGATAATGGGATTTTAATATTTCAACGAGGTTCAGATTCCAAGGGAGAACCTTCTGGATAAGTGAGTAGTTTTCTCTTTAACTCAGGTTGACTGTGTGTATGATCTCGTTGCTCTCGCAAACTAGGCTGGGTGTCTCCGTCTCGTGGGCTGCACGCCTAGGCCGTCTTCGAACCACTCCCAGAAGTCTCTTGACTACCCACTGGAAAACGTGGATACAAAAATAGAAATAAATGAATATTACCCAGAATGCTGTTACCCAGACTTAATGATTGTTGCACACACTCTAATGTGTAACTCTAGACTTTTTTTCCATGCTAATGTACCAACAGAGAGAGGTATGTTTAATTTTTACTGCATGAAATCCACTTATAAATTCTATGTTTTATAATTCTTAATTCCTGTTTAACATTATGTCAGATGTTTTTATGCAACAGTAATTACATATACGCATTATCATTTTCAATACTGCCATGATAGACTATTGAATAAGTGATCTATGATTTATGTAGTCCATCCCTTATTGTTGGGCATTTAGGTTGTTTCCTTGAAAAAAATTTTTTTTCTATTATACACCAGGTAGTGTTTGTCTTCTTTGCGGGTGGCAGGAGATAAGGTACCACCTTTCAGCTTAATAGGCTGTTGTAACCCGTACTACTTGGATGGATAATGTCAGAGATGCTCAGTGTCACTATTTCCCAGCATCCCACTGGTGTCAGGGGTGGGTTAAATGATGAGGTGAAGGCTTCTTCTTCGGGCGCACTTTGGGGGTGGAGCTCTAGGGGTTCACATTACGCTTTGCCAAGGCTAAGAAACACGAATTACCTTTATTTTTCTCAACAGCATTTCATGTATCCGATGAAAATCCTGACCTCCAGTGCTATTGAAATCTGTGAAAAAGCAATCAATCAAGCTGTGCATAATCAGCTGTCTCCCTGCTTTATGATAGATTTTTCTTTAACACTTCACTCCTTTTCATTGCCTGCAAGCCCTTGCCAGCAGATGCCAAAAGTTTAAGAAAAATGTGTGGGAAACAAACTGTAAAAGGACCAAATTCTGTTGACTACCCACCTCCCCCCGCCGTGAAGTGGTAGGAAATAAAATAGTAACAACAAAAGCATCTTTGCAGTGATCCTGATGTGTGCTGAAACCCTTAGGCCCCCTCAGGAGCTATCTGTGCCCGTGACAGCAGCTCTGAGGACTGCCAGCCTTCCCCAGAGGTGCCTGCACATTTCCTGGCCACTTATCAGCTGTACTCCGCTCTGGGAGATGGGGAAGAGGGAAGGAAAGCCACATGTGGAGCTCCCCATGTCTCACCCACTCTAATGAGCTCTCAGTGGCCTGGCCAGTCTGCCAGAAGCTGGACCCATTGGTTTAGCATTCATCCAATGCTCTCGAGATTAGGAAGTTAGATTCAACCAGAAAGAAAAGTGATAGTGAACTACATGATCTGTAGAAGGTTTGAGAATAACATAGAATTTTTTTTGATAAGCAAGATTTTATTTTATATTTACAGTTTATTTATTTTCAGAGAGAGAGAGAGAGAGAGAGAGAGAGGGAGAGAGGGAGAGAGAGGGAGATCACGCAAGAGAGAGCACACACGCAAGTGGGGGAGAGGCAGAGAGAGAGAATCCCAAGCAGGGTCCAGGCTGTCAACATGGAACTCGACTCAGGGATTGATGACTCTTGATTTTGACTCAGATTGTGATCCCACGAACCGTGAGATCATGACCTGAGCCTAAATCAAGAGTAGGACACTTAACCGATGGAGCCACCCATGTGCCCCAAGCAAGATTTGATTTTAAAGCCATTCCATTGGTATTTAAACTGCCCCCTAATATACCAGAGAACAGCAGTTGCAACACAGGTATTTTGAAGGAGGAGCCCCATTTTTGGGGTGTTGATAAAATGTATTCCAATAAATAGATGTTCAGATTCATTGGAATCCCTATGAAAACCCCAGTTACCTTTTTTTTTCAGAAGTTGAGAAACTGATCCTAAAATTTATACAGCAACACAAGAGATTCAGAATAGCCAAAACAATCTTGCTAAAGAAGAACAAAGTGGGAGACTCACACTTCTGATCTGAAAATTTATTACAAATCTATAGTAATTGAGACAGTGTGATTATTATAGTAGATCCCCCTGAAAGCAGGTGGGAGGCAAAAAAGAAAAAGAAAAACCACTGTATTGGCATAAGGATAGATATGCAGACAGTGAAGTAGAATGGGGAGTCAAGGAATAAATTCTTACATTTATGGGAAATAAATATTCAACAAGGGTGATAAGACAATTTAACAAGGAAAGAATAATCTTTTCCAGAAATAGTGTGGGGACAACTGGGTATTCACATGCAAAAGCCTGAATTTGGACTCTTATCTCATCCCAAATATAAAAATTAACTCAAAATGGATCACAGATAGAGGCGCCTGGGTGGCTCAGTCGGTTGAGTGTCCTGGGCATCCAGCTCTTGAGTTCAGCTCGGGTCATGATCCCAGGACTGTGGGATTGACCCTGCAAGCGGGCTCTGCACTGAGGGTGGACCCTGCTGGAGATTCTCAATCTCTCTCTCTCTCTCTCTCTCTCTCTCTCTCCTCCTCCTCCTCCTCCTCTGCCCCTCTCCCTGACTTAAGCTCTCTCACTCTCTCTCTCTCTCTCTCTCTCAAAAAAAAAAAAAAGATCATAGATATAAATGTAAGGGCCAAAACTGTAAAGCTCTTAGAAGAAAACATAGGTGTGAATCTTTGTGACCTTAATTTAAGCACCAAAGCACAAACAATCAAACAAAAACAGAGATAAGTTAGACTTCAATGAAATTAAAAAACTTTTGCAACTCAAAGGACACTATGAAGAAAGTGAAAAGACGATGCACAGAATGGAAGAAAATATTTGGAAATCACATATGTTGTAATATATATGATACATGTATCCCATGTAGGTCATTTGCAAATCATACATATGTAGTATCCAGAATACAAAAGGAACTATTACAGTTCAACAATAAAAAGAAAAATGACCCACTTGAAAAATGAGCAAAGATCTGAATGGACATTTCTCCCAAGAAGATATGCAAATGGCTACTGAGCACATGAAAAGATGCTCAGCCTCATTGTCATTAGGGAAATGCCAATCAAAACCGCAATGAGACACCATTTTGCATCTGCTCAGATGGCTATACTAAAAGAGGCAGGCCATAATAAGGGTTGGCGAGGATGTGGAAAAATTGAAACCCTCCTACGCTGCTGGTGGGAATGTAAATGGTGTTGCTGATTTGGAAAAGAGTTTGGCACTTCTTCAAAAGTTTAAAATTTTCGTAGGAGCCAGCGGCAGCTCTGTTCCTGGGTAGGTGTGGAAACATTGTTCACAAGAGAATTGAAAACATGTCCGCTCAAAAACTTGTACACAAGTGTGCATAGCGTAAATATTCATAGTATCCGTAGAAGGGGAAATGACCCAAGTACCGATCAACAGATGAATGGATAAGCAAAATACGGTGACTCCATACAATGGAGTATCATTGGCCCACGAAAAGGAAGGAAGTATATGATACATGCTAAACCACGCATGAACCTTGAACACAGCTGAGTGAATGGAGGCAGACACAAAAGCCACACGTGGTATGATTCCGCTGATGTGAAATGTCCAGAGTAGACAAATCCATAGAGATAGAAAGCAGCTTCATGGTTTCCAGGGCCTGGGGGTATGATGGGGAGTGACCGCTAATAGTATGAGGTTCCTTTTGGGGTGGTGAAATGTTTTGGAATTGGATAGTGGTAATGGTTGTACAAGTTTGTGAAGGTGCTAAAAACCATTGCATTGCACGCTTTAGAAGGGATTTTATGGTATTTGAATTATATATCAACCACAAAAAAGCGGATCGATGTGTGGTCTTCACACTCGGGCTCCACCGTTGGCTCATTGAGGGTGGTCCTCATCCTTCTTTTTGCCTGGAGCCGCTACTGAGTCACAGGCTGGTGGTGGCAGGGGACCTGCTTTTACTTTTCATGGGTCAAGCCTTTGTCAGAGTCTCCTGAGGACATCTTGCCTCACCCTTGACTCTGCTATCTTGCGAGGGCGGTTCCTGGATCCGGAGACCTGTGGGACATCCCTCTGTGTGCATATGGTATCCTTTCTAGTGGAGCCAAGTTCTTCTTTTGTGTTAACCCTGCCCCTCTTTTCCACCTGCTTCTTCCCTACCCTAGGTTTGGCTCTGTGGCTCCAGATGGGCGGTCCCCTTCCCCTATTAAGAACAAGAGTGCAAGATTCAACGGGATGCTGGCAGCGCTGACCCCTTCAAGGTTAGCTGTGACTTTCCAAGCTATGGGTGCCACGAAGGTAGTCGACTCTGATTTGAATTTACATCACTGTTTATTCTCTGCTTATTCCAGGGATGGGTAACAGTTTCAGGAGCTGAGTTTCCCGAGCCACAGTTGGTATAATGTGGCTAAGGTTAACGGTTAGATACTGAGAAGCGCCATTTGGCCATACCCAGAGAGCATTTCTGCACCCTTCTTATCATGGGATCCTATCCATCGGCATCTTAGATGTGCTGCTGATTATGGTGGGTGGAACATAGGCACTGTGGCAAAAGAGCCACAAACTTTGACCCTGGGGGAACGGGTCATTCAGAACAGACGCATCTACTGGAGAAGCAGCTAAAAGCTGACACGTGAGGGAAGGCTGGCATATCTCAGCTGAGTTTACTGGGGAGCTTTGATGGTCATGTGGCTCTTTGGGGTGTGACATTCAGTGTCACAGGTTGGAGTCCATGAAGCCAGACCCCTGGAAGGCATCTCTACCTCGCCTCCTCCCATACCTTCCCCAATACTAACTAGTTTGGAAAAAGCAGCCCAGAGAGGAAAGTTCTGGAAGGCTCCTGCTCCTCCTCCTCCTCCTCCTCCTCCTCCTCCTCCTCCTCAAGGCTCAGCATTATCTGTTCTCTGGGCCCTTTTCATCTCTTTGCATGAGGGAAAAGCCTGCTTTAAGCTCCACTGAGCTTGGTGAAGCTGGAAGAAAAATTAAGAAACCCATGAATATACATTGTGGCTTGAATCCAATTTTTCCATCAAGAAGGAATAAATTTCATTCACCTGACATCAGCACAAAGTCGTCTGACTAGCAGGAAAATCCTTCTTTACTCATTTCCACTGTGTTGGTCCGGCTTCCCAGGAAGCCTGCCTGACAGGAGCTTCCCTGTGTTTTGTGTTTCCTGTCAGCTGGTACAACTGTGATGCCGTGAACACCCACACTCCGTACTGAGCCAGTGACCTCAAGTCTGCCCATGGGCACTGCTTCCCGCCCTTGTTTTTCGGCGGCCCTTAAAGGGTGTTCAATTCTGAAGCCCCGCGTCAGGAGTGGCTCAGCTGGTTGGTCCCCTTAGCTGAATCATCTGACAAATGAATGAATGAGCTTGTGATGAACTGGGCGCAGAGGTGAGGCCAAGGCTCTATCTAGCACAGCATCAGAGTGCTGAGGAGGACTTCTTCAAGTCTGTCAGAAACCATTGCAGCCATTTCGAGACTCCAGAAAGAGGCAAAAGGAGAGAAGCCAGTGAGC
This sequence comes from Acinonyx jubatus, assembly GCF_027475565.1. Taxonomy (NCBI): domain Eukaryota; kingdom Metazoa; phylum Chordata; class Mammalia; order Carnivora; family Felidae; genus Acinonyx; species Acinonyx jubatus. The sequence continues at coordinate 102,285,430 of NC_069388.1, read as the reverse complement.
TGGGAATTACGTTGTAGATGGGACAAAATCAGATTCAGGATCAGCTGGTGCCTCGATGGCAGTATCTGCATAATATCCCCTGTGACGGCAGGAGTCTTGGGGTCCCTTTGCGGAGAGTGTGCTCGGTGAACCTGAAGGTCCCTGCTGGCTCCCAGCTAGAAGGCGGTGCAGAAAGCCTATGCTTTATGTTTCCGAGTGGGCGATGCTGTGTGAAGGACGCCGAGGCTGCCAGCAGCCCCATTAGCTCATTCAGCCTAGTGCTGGAGTCCCGAGGGGCAGGATCAGGACAGCAGAGACGGGGAAGTGTCAGACCTTCTGGAAGAGACTTGATTTTAAGTATCACCAGATCTGGAGCAAAGAAGATGGGAGAGAGGAGACAGAGTGGATGATTCTTTTCTTTTATGTTTATTTGTTTTTGAGAGAGAGAGAGAAAGGGAGAGACAGCATGAGCAGGGGAGGGGCAGGGAGAGGGAGAGAGAGCATCCTAAGCAGGCTCCGCACTGTCATCGGGGAGCCCGACGCAGGGCTGGAACTCATGACTCGTGAGATCATGACCTGAGCCCAAATCAAGAGTCGGCCGCTTAACCGGCTGAGCCGCGGCGCCCCCAGAGTGGCTGATTTTTTAAAAGGTGTGCATTCTCCATTCTGCTGAACGCTGGCACCGTAGAGGCATTATCTTGATCATGGGCTCTGAAGTCAGAAAACCGAGGGCTCCAGTCTCAGCCTGGACATGACCAGCAGTGGGGTCGTGGGCAAATCAAGAGCCCTCCTTAAGCCTTAGTTTCTTTGCCTGTGAAATGGGCCTTGTGATAACGGTGAGGCATGAGTGAGGGGGGTGTGTAGAGCACTGGCACAGAGCAGATGTTCAATAGCTCCGAGCCATTACTGACGTGATGCCTGTTGCCAGTGCCGCTGTTGCTGGGAAGACAGCAGCTGGCTGTAAGAAAGGAATAAATGGGCTTTTCCAGGAAAACAGATGCCTGGAATCCTGGCCTGCAGGTATCGAGGCAAGTCTGAGACGTTTTGCAGAAGTACGTAGTTTCCTTTGGATTCCTCTGTATCTGAAGCAAAATGCAGTGGCCGTGAGTCAGCACCCGCCCTGCCCAGGAGGCAGGTCGACTCCGTGACAGGGAGACCTGCTCTCGGAGCCTGCGACTCTGCACGGTTCGGGTGCCCCCGCTGCGCTCGGCCCTGATGGACAGCGACCCTGGCCACTGTGATCTCATCGCGCGCGTCTCGGGCGAGGATGATCTCACCCGTCCTCTTGGCAACTCCTCCTCTCCTAGGGCTCAAACGCATGACAGATGTTTTCTCGGCTGAAACCTAAGACGGCCCTGCTTGTTCTGCTCTCGCTGATGAGTGGAAAAATGGATCCTTTTCTCCTCCGTGCATTCCTCATGTATTAGAAAACTGTCACCGCGGCTCCCCATGGTGACATTTTGCTCAAGGCTGAGCATGCCCCGTCCTTTTAAACTTTGCCCAGATGTCTTATTCTTCATGGTTCTCTCTCATTTCCATAGTTTCTCAGCATTTTCAGATTTTTCTCTTAAAGGCTTGCCTTAATAGCCTTCCTCCAATTTGTGTCCAGAGTGCTGTGCCAGATTAAGTGATCAGCAGGAACAAAAGGAAAAGGAAACCAAGACGTTTGGCGGGGGTGGGAGGTGGGGGCTTGGGAGGGCTCTGTAGCTGAAGTGGGGAGGCTGGGAGGCCTTTCCAGAAGGAGGAGGGAAGTGGGGGAAAGTCACTGTGAGTTTGGAGGCAGAAGTAGAGGGAGTGTGAAATGTGAAGGAGGTCTAGCCCGTTTTGGGTTAATTTTGTGTGGAAGTAGATATTTCAGCATAAGACAAGCCAGTCCCCGATCTCCTAAGGGTCTTCCCTAGTCTTTTTCTTTTTTTTTTGGCATTCATTTGTTTTTGAGAGAGAGAGAGAGAGAGAGAGAGAGAGAGAGAGAGAGAGAGAGTGCAATCGGGGGAGGGGCAGAGAGCGAGGGAGACACAGAATCTGAAGCAGGCTCCAGGCTCCGAGCTGTCCGCACAGAGCCCGAACTCACGGACAGTGAGATCATGACCCCTGAACCAAAGTCAGACGCTTAACCGACTGAGCCCGTCCCTAGTCTTTCAAAGTAGGTATTGCACAGAAGCGGGGTCTCTCCCCCAGAGTCCTGAGCCGCTCTGGGAGGGGCTGGGGAGCCTGCATTTACAGTAAGTTCCCAGGTGATGCTGCCTTTACTGGTTGGGCACCACACTTGGAGAACCCTTGTGCAGAGCGGATGCCTACAGTTGTAACTTTCCAGCCCTGTCCCAGCCACCTTGTCATCCTCCTGGCCTCCCATGGCCCCTAGGATCATGGCCCAAGTTCTCTTCTGGTCTCTAGTGACTTGCATGACTTCTCACTCCACCCTCCTCACATGCTGTTGTGCTGCCTAGCAAGCCCACCCCCACTTTTCACTTGGTGAGTTTTCGTGTACATGTCAGAGCTCAGGCGAGTGTCCCTTCTTCAGAAAGGTCACAGCCTACGGGTGGTCCTTCTGTCATGTGCCCAAGGCACTGCACTCCCCCTTGCAGCATTTATTATGGTTACGACCAGCTAAAGACATGATAGGCCGTTTCTGTGTCCTTGCTAGCCTAAAAGCTCATTGCAATGCGGGCCCTGCAGGCTTCATTCACGGCTGAGTGTTCAGCTTCCCACATGGTAGGGCACATAGTAGGAGCACAGCGAGTAGGAGTTGACAGAACGAATGAAGAATGCATCAGAATCCACAACCTGATTTGTGAACTAAGCATTCAACACGTGTTTATTCTCATGCCCCACACCCCAACCCCTCGACCCATTCCAGGGTGGCAGGGAAGAAGGATGTCGCTAACCCCTTCCTTCAGACTCTACATGTAATATGTGCTTTACAGGTGTTAACTTCTTTCTCCTCACAACAGCTCTGAGAGAGTTCCGTTGGTATATGGGGAAACTGAGGCATGAGGAGGTTAAAGGAATTTGTCCAAGGTGGGCATTGAATATACATAGGCTGACTCTGCTGGTCCTTGGTAAGGGAGACGGAAGGAAGGTCATACCTAGTATGTTGTGTAGATAAGATTGAAATGTAGATATTATTGAAAGATATGGTTGACTTGGGGGGGAACAGGGGCAGCCCAAATGCACTACATGAAACCTAAGAAGCTGGAGGTTCTCAGGCATGTTCATGAGCTGCCCAATTAGCTGAGTTACAGCTTTGGGCCACAGAAGGCCGTGAGCTGGCCTGTGAGTTGTTGGCTGAGGAAGATACTCACCACAGCCGCCAACCAGGTCTGCAGCTGCTGGGAGCCGTGCTCCTCCTTCTCGCCTTATCCTAGAGCCAGTGCTGAGGCAGGCAGAGGGAAGATGCCCCATATAAAGTTGTTCGGTTGAGATGTGTGGGAGTGACATGCATGGAAACAGCTGGAATGTTGTGCTTACTCCAGAGGCCATTAACAGCACGGACTCCGGAACCAGCCTCTTGGATTTGCAGCCTGCCTCTGCATGGCCTTGGCAAGTCACTGAGCCTCGCCACGCCCCTAAAAAGAAAGACATTACCGCATCGTAGAGCTGTTGTAATTCAGGCCTGAGTGGGTCAGCACCTGTAAAGGGCTTCTAGGGTGCAGGCATACACTAAATCGTCAATACGCGGAGGCTGCTATTATTATTATAAGGGATGTGGGGGCTTATGTGATCAAGGTCAGGAATGTAGATCATGCAAATGACCTCTGAGGTTGTGGGGATACCAAATTGGGTTTATAACCCATGCTCAGCCCTTTGTGGTACTGGTGCTTGAGCTGACAGTGGAGAATTATGAGGCTGAAGCTGGATGTGGCTGAAAAATGTCTGTGGTCATGGGTGTCTGTGGATATGGGATGGAGAGCAGTGAGGTCTGTGCCATCTGACTGTCTTCCTGGGGTGCAGTGAAGGACACATGGTCTTGAGAGAAGAGTGGAGAGAGTGAATGACCGTCTCTGAGTCATAAAAGGTTGCGGTATGTATGATGGTGGATAGCTTTTCCCACTTCCTGGGGCTGAAGGGAGAGCAAAGGGAAGAAAATGGTTTCATGTGGGACACTCAGAACTTGTGACGGGAACATGATCTTTTCTGATAATGAGCCTTGTTGGACATGAATAAAGGGCCTGAGGAAGGTGGTAGGGTCCACGTTTTCAAGACTCTCTCTCCCCTATTGATGGGAGTGAGGGGATATCCTGGCCTTGAATAACCTTTTCAAGACCTTTGACTGTCAGGTTTCATGGAGAATTAGAACAACAAAGAAGAAGAGGTAGGGGGTAAATGAGTCTTCTGAGTCAAAGTGGGCTCTTTAAACCACAAGGGGCGTGATGGCGCCTTGGGTGAACGCAGCTGAGCAGGCTGTGTGTTCCTGCTGTTCTCTGGCCTTAGCTTGGGGCTTCCCCTTCACCCAGGCTTTGACACATCCTCAGAGATGTCTGGGATGTGAGTGTTCTTACCCTGGTGCTGGCTCCTGCATCTGGCTCTGTGTGCTTTAGTCACTGGCTGGGGCTGGGGCTGGGCAGCTCGTGTCAGAGTGTGACAGTTTGCCTGCCCTGACAACCATGAACCAGATGCTATGACATTTTTCCCCGAGTTGACGCTCCCTCAGTCCCTAAAATTAATAACCTCAATTTCTGTGGCTACCACTATGATACTATCAAGTTTTTGTCTGTTTAATTCTTGCTAGGAGGTCACCCACTGTAGTTTTCTTCTGGAATCATTTTATGTTTACCTCCTTCTTGTCACTCAGTTTGATCTTATTTTTATCATTATTAGTAGAACATTTAGTGGGCAGAGACCATGTCTTTTTATTCAGCTTTAGTGTAGGTCCCAGTAGAGCACTAAAAGTCAATCAGTCTTTTTATCCTTCCTTCCTTCCTTCCTTCCTTCCTTCCTTCCTTCCTTCCTTCCACTCACCTCTCCATCCATCTATCCATCCATCCATCCACTCATCAATCAGCCTGTCAGTCTTCACACTATAGACCCACCTGTCCATTCACCCATCTTTCTGTCAATCTATCTGTCCATCCAGCTCACCCATTCATCCATCTGTTTATCCACTGATCCACTCACCTATCCATCCATCCATCCATCCATCCATCCATCCATCCATCCATCCACCCATCTACCCACCCATCCCACTTCAAAGACTCTGAACACAAGGGCGATCCATTCATGAATGATTTCATAGTTAACGGGGAGCTATAGAATGTTCTAAAGAAAAGCAGTCACCTTTCTAATGGATACCATATTTTAGAAAAACTCCCTAGGCAAGAGTGTGTCAGGAGGAGTCAGAGGCATACACCATCCTCCAGAGCCTGGCCCTCACCCAACACTAAGGACTAAGAAGCATCTCTGTAGGGTCTTGTACCCACGAGGGCTTGGGGTGGGGTCTAAACTGAATGGGATTGGATGGAAATGGAAGTACTCTGACAATGATCGCACTGAGACTTCTGCCCTGTCAAGAGGCATGGAATAATGGAGGGTAGAGTGAGGGGAGGAGATGGGTTCCCTAGAGTAATGTCTTGAAAATGTGTGATGCTCACAAGTGTGTGTATCATTGAAATTCAGGAGGCAAAGTTGACTGATGTTTACTCCGTTGACACTTTTGTGATGTGGCCAGTCATTTGGTATCACAGAGAGTTGGAGCATTGAAAATGGAGCTCATCCTGTGTCTGTTGTATACTTGTCTTTTCAGATGTGTATGCTTTGAGGAAGCAGATTCACATTGCTCATCTCGTTCTACTCAGGTTGACATTATTCTTTCTCTAGCGTCCTCACACATACATACACAGGTGTAAGGGGCAGAGTAGCAGGACTTGTTCCAATGCCGGGGAAGACCCATGGGATGGATACAGGGTTTGAGCTGGGTGAGCCTCAGAGGGGCCATCTGTGAAATAGTTTCCAGTTTTCTGGTGTAGAAACTTCTTCCCCAGGTTGACCGCCAGAGGGTAGCAAATACCAATAATGACTTGCAGATTATTTTTCTTTTCTATTTCTTTGCTTTTGTATGGAAGAAAAGGCTGGGATTTTGTTGCTCTCATCAGTTTAGCGACTTGTCAGCTATGAGTGCTGATTATTACAAAGTGGTCAATATAAGGAGAATGGGGGTGCATCAGCTGAGTAAGTAACTGTCTGGCTCAAGACCAAGATTGTATGTAGGATGATGCAGTTATCTGGATGACTCTTCAGGATATAATTTGACTCACAAATGTCTTAAAAAATAAGTTTGCAGCATTTGGGGCGGGCGTGAAAATGGCGAAAAATTTCATTTGTGGTGTTTCCATGGCAGTTTACATTTTGAACAACTGAAATTTAAACATTGATTCTTTAAAAGGCACATCTGCTGCCTTTTCCCCCAAAGAGCAAAGAGCTAAGGATCCAGTACATCTACAGAGAAGTAGCACATGACATGAATTTTTGAAGTGGTTATTTTAAAGAATTACCGTTTCGAATGTACTTCGATTCTGTGAGCACATGTTGGATGAGACGCTGTGGGTAGTGAGCGGAGCTGACCGGGAGCAGGTGTGTGCCCCCCGGGAGCTCCTGGTGTAGCCAGGGAACTGAGATACTTCAGCACTGTGAGGGGCTCCCTGTGAGGCGGCCTCCAGGGGTTACACTGGCAGGAGGGGAGAGGGGGTGGCGATGGTATGGAGAATAACCCTTCATAGAAGGAGAGCCCTGAGATTTTTATGGTTGGAAGCAACCTCAGAGATAAGAGTCCAGTGCAGCCATTTCTAAATGAAGTCTCCGGGTCTCTCAGGCACAAAGACCTAGAAGTTGACCTCCAGCCCTTCAGCACTGAGCAAAGTCTCCAGGTCACATCTGCAGGTGGACAGCCCGAGAGCGCAGGTGGTATATGGAGTTTTTCCGTGCCGTAGGAGAGGAAAGCCTTGGGCATCCCTCCCCCTTTGATGTGGCCAAGGAATGTGAGATGTCTGTGACTCTGAGAACATTTCAAGGAACAGAGCTCTTGTGAACTAAGTCATCAGAGGCTGAGAAAACCTTGTAGGAAACCCCAGTCTCCTCAAACCCTGCACTGTGGCCATGGCGGCGCTGAGAGCGGCGGTGACGCTGTTGCCAGTGTAGACTGCTTCCAAGCTGCTCTGAGCCCGGGTCCTGCCTCGGGCTTGCCTTCCTTGGCTCTCGCAGCCCGCTCACCTAGGACAGGTAGAAAGAGCGCCCAGGCTGCAGCTGTGAGGAGCGTCATCGGCCCTGTTGTCCGTCTCCGGGGAGCATCATTTGCACCACCCGGGAGGTCAAGTGTGGATGATGAATGGCTGGCTTGCTGTCCTTAGGAGCTTGTCTACCGGAAACTTGATACTCCATGTAGCACAAATGCCCGTGCAGGCCTCCGTACCTTTTCCTTCCTCCACATTTCATTAACTCCATTCTTCCGTCCCTGTGGATGAATCTGTGCGTTGGTAGGTTC